>NC_083347.1:111221921-111541673 GCF_019175385.1 Lycium barbarum | reverse complement strand
CAAAACCTCTTGGTGAAATTTTTTTAACCATTGCATCATTCTTGGTGGTAACTATTAAGTAACATTAGGAGTACTAAAATATGTGAAAATGCTACAAAAGTAACTGTGGTTCATTTTCCTAACCTAATAATGTTGAATATCGTGAAATCTTTAGTTTACCATTGGGATACGTAAGTATAGCAACATGGAATGTTTATTAAATATCCAAGAGAAAGATCTTCACATTATGGTTTTAATATTTTTGGGTATTAATCTACTCCATTTTGAGGTTTTATAGCCTTCCTCTAATCAAGGAATTATGGACTAGTGCAGTTCATCTATATAGCTTTTCAAACCTTATAAAGAAGATGAAAAGGATCTAAAGCTATTAATGTAATTCTTGGTCAAATGGTAAAGAACATATGCAATGATATTTTTTTGGTCCACTATGAAACATGAGTAATGCTATGTATATAGGGTCTTAAATACACGAGAATTCACTTTGACCTATATATCTATACTAGTTCGACTTGCAACTTATGAGTAGCTTTTTCTAGGCTACTATTTTAAAATCCTTTGTATACCATTCATGCATGACAACGGACTATCGTATTCGTTCCATTACCAGTTTCATCAATATCACAGCCAAAAACTGAAATTAGTGACTAATCCATCGCTATATTGTTCGTAACTAATAATATTTTTTGACAAACTATCGTTAAATAGATTTAGCGACGAATATTGTTATTTAGCTATAAAATTTGTCTATCATTAATTCTTGTTTTTTATTAGTGTATTAACTCAATATCATCGGTCCTTACTATTAGCGAACAATAAATACATGATTTATACTAAAGCATCAAGTTTTACCGAACCTATAGGTAACCTTCTAGCTCCGCTCCTGTATAAACAAACTAGTACTACCATGGATAGAGAAAATGAGGAGTACTTGTAAATTAACCTAGAGGAAAAAGTAAATATCAATGTTTAATCACGCAGGATTATCAAAAATTGTAGTAACTAATAACGGGGCAAGAACAACAGATTGCGTACCTCTTTGTTGCAGCGGAAGTCGTTATAATTATCACCGAAAGAATTGCCACAAGTCCAACCTCGATTATCCAGGAAACGAAGTTAGTATTCCACGAAGTAAATGCCTTTTCTATATGTGTATTTTTAGGGAGATTGAGAGAAGAAGAAATTTTTGCATATTAACATATATGCGTTGTTCTGCTCTTTTAAGAAGAGAGGCAGAGGTTATGGAGAAGAAATTGTTCCATATTATCCACGTAATACAGTTTCTCCTTAGTGGGGTTATCTGATTTAAAATATAACTTCTCACATAATAACCTCTTTTGTTCTTTATCTCTACTAACCGGGTCGGGTCAGTCCACATGGAGCGACCTGTGGCCCAATATCCAACATCTCCCACTTCGCTCATGATGGGCTAGACCCAAGCAAGCACCATGTAAGCATCACACACAATTCATACCGGCAAATAGTTCGTGCAACCTGCAAGCATCAAGAGCTACGAAAGTTCTACATAGGAATTCAATCACGTGCGGAAAGAATCCACTACAAATATACCGATCATATTACTCGCAATACCCCAGACATCATCCGCTACACCAGTAGCTAGTTATCTGATCCCCTGTCCTCTAAAGAGGTAAACTCGAGTTCATGTTTAACTTTATATCCACAGCTACACTTGACACCTTATGGCAAGTGTAATGGCCGGCCTATGAATAGAAGTTAAATTAATAATTTTAATTGTCTTCCCTTTCTACTCGAATCTATTTCTTTCAAATCAACTGCTTTCCTAGACATGTACTGCATTGCCGAATCACTCATGGCTGTTGGTAACATGCTAAAGTAGCAACACTAATTGAAACTTCAAGAAACAGTCAAAGGTCAATGGGTATTCCATTGAAAAGTTAATGTAACATTTCGGGTCTCACACAATGAAGAAGCAGGGATCCATTCTCCATTAACCCATTGGTCTCGTAGCACACGTGGTATGAAACACGTTCTACGATGTTCTCACCTTATATTGGCGCGTGCGTCTTATTCTTTTGTTCATTCAACACCATACAGATCTTGATCTAGACACCTTTAGATGTCTAACCCGAGCTTCTCTTTTCGATGATCCTCAAATCCATTTTCTTAGCGAAATTCATATCTGGCTTACAAAACAAGTCATAACATGGTGGTGAAACTCATCTTTTCACGTTCCTCGACGTAAGAGGCGATTGCTCGTGTGAGAGAGCCAATCTTAGTCAGCAACAATATCTAGAAACAAAATTCTATCCAAATGTCATCAAATGGTAGTTTTCTCTTCAAAAGTCTCCTTATTTTACTTTCTAGCTGGATAGAACTTCTGTCTTGCATCATGTACAAGATTGTTTTCTCTCTTTTGTTGAAATAAATTCAGGCAATCCGTACACTTGTCTATTTTGCAATCTGTACGTTTTTGCCATGTGTAAACAATATAATTTCCCTGTTGAAACTAACAAACATCACAATCTAAAGATCTCTTCATCAATGTATATCTAGCTAGTATACAGTTATATTTCATTTTGATCATTAAACATTTAGAAGCACATCGAGTGTTCCAATGTAATCCCCGCCTTGTCAGCAATTGACATGCATGCATGACAAGAAAACAAGAAAGAAAGATTAAAAAAGAATGAAATGATCGAAGAAGTGATTGTATACCAAAAATGCTCATCCAAGTTACATTGTTCTTTGAATTACACCAAACATAATTTCGAATGATATTCTTCCATTGGTAGATTTGTCATTATATTAGATCCCGTTTGGATTAACGGAAAAAAAATGACTTTTAAGGATAAGTGTTTAAAGTACTTTTTAAGTGCTGAAAGTTATTTTATAAATAAGCAATTATGTGTGTTTGGATAAAAGTGCTTAAAAGGGTTTTTAGAAGTAACGGTAATATTGGAATTAATAGAAAATATAAGGCATAGAAGGGTAAAGTTATTGATCAAACCAAAATGGCTTTTAAGGCCAAAAAAAATAAGTTGGGATTGAACAACTTCTTGGTTTTGGCTTATTTTAAGCACTTTTTAACTTAATTTAAGTTGTTTATTATTTTTGCCAAACACCCAAATAAGTTAAAAATGGCTTATAAGCTGATTTGACTAACTTATAAGCCAATTCAAATGGGCTCTTATTCATCTGCTGTATCATAAGTTCATCTTTAGTATGGGTTTTTGATGACTGTATACTTCATGGAAGCTCTCGGTGAAGTCTATTCCTTCTGTAATTAGCTTTGAGCTTCAGTTGGTATGAATTTATGGTTTTTCATTTCAGGCAGTTGAAGCTACCCAAAATGTGGAACTCGGTAACAAGGAACTGTCACAAGCCATTCAACGGAACAGCAGTAGCAGAGCTTTTCTTTTGCTCTTTCTGTTTGTACTTACATTTTCAATCATCTTCCTAGATTGGTACAGTTAATTATAGGATTTTTGCGCTATTTTTTGTCTCACAAGTAATCAGAGTATAGAGCGTAATATTGTCAACTAAAGTTGCACAGAAATTTGGAGGCAGTTATCTGTCGTGTTTGCTCTGCTTTATTTTTTGTAGAAGAAGAATGGCAAAAGACATAAATTGACTCCTAAACTTGTCCCAAAAAGTCATTTTACACTTAAACTATACAGACGACCTATTACACACTTGAACATTTCAAAAATGAATTTATTTACCCTCTGCAAACTGATGACCACTTGCACAATGGAAAGTGTAATGCACTCTGTTGACACCCAATTTTGTCCCGCATCTCCTCCGAAATACCTATTTATACTTCTGGTATTTCGAGAAATTAAAAAATATGCATTTAAGTTTTACTATAATTATTAGTCTTTTATTAACACCCACGTTTTATTTATTCTTCTGCAGTTTATTATTATCATTATTATTGTTATTATTATTATTATTATTCTTAAATTATCATTTTTTTTTATTTATTAGTTGTCATTAATTATTATTTCTTGTTATTTCCATTATCATTATCATTATCATTATTATTATTAATTACTAATCATTATTATCAGCGTTATTTGTTATCAATTATTAATCATCATTATCATCGTTATTTTTTATTATTAATTATTATCATTATTTTATCAATAATTGTTATTTATTATTATTATTATTATCATCATTATTATTTCTTATTATTATTATCATTATTATTTTATTATTACCCCTATTATTGTTATTGTTATTAATTCATTATCATTTTTTGTTATTATCAGTAATTGTTATTTATCGTTATTATTTTTTATTTATTAATTACTATCATCTTTATTATTATTATTATTATTAATTATTATCATTTTTTAAAATATCAATGTTTGTTATTTACCATTATTATTATATCTATTATTATTTTATCATCATTATCATCAACATTATCATTATTACCATTATCATTGTTATTTAGCAGTATTACTACCGCTATTTATTTGCTACTATTATTTAGTATTATTGAAACTTGCATTTCTCGACATTTCTACCAACTTCTGCACACACATCGCATTTATTTCGCACATTTAAATGATAGCGTTTGTTATTAAATATTATTGCACGGTCATTTGCGACATCATATAATTTTTACCCGGGTCTTTTTATAATTACATATTTCCGTATTAGGTGATATTCTGGCACCCTTAGTACATCGTTAATCAAAATGTGTCTCTTATTCAAATTTAGAAGCCAAATTATTTCTTGCACTCAGTCCGTATTTTGACTTACCGGACCCCAAATCAAAGTCCGATTAATTCCTAATATTTTTGGACTAGACCATATTTTTTATCTCAATTTTTAGATCAGTCCATATTTAGTTTACCAGTCCATTCTTTTAAATACCTAGTCTAAAATTTGACCCGGTCCACAAATGGACCGGGTCCAATTCATTTTTTCAGCAAAAAGAGGGAAACCCTACCCTTCATCCCTCATTTCACACCGCCGCACCCCTTCCTTCCTCTCTCCTTCCCGCTTCTCTCTTCCCCACTCAACGCCGACTCACCCCACCACCGCCGCTCCTCTTCCCTTTTCCCCACCACGTCGTTCCTTTTCCCCTTTTCCTCCGCCTCACCTCCTCGTCCCCACCTCGCCGACGACTCCAACACCGCCGCCTACCCTACACCGCTACCCCACTCCACGCTCCTCCTCTACCCTACCTCTCTTTCTTTTCTCCTTTTTATCATCACCGCCGCTACCCCACTCTCCACTCACCGCTACTCTTCCTCCGCTCCACTACGCTCCCCCATTTCTTTCCATAAAAAGGGGAATCGAGAACAGAGTTAGGGGGGGGGGGGGAACGAAGAAAAGATCTGGAATCTATAAAAATCTCCCTACAAAGAACAAGTTTTAACCACCTCAAATTTGAGAGAAACGGACAGTTTTCATCAACCGTGTTTAAAAATATTTTCTTGAAATCCAGCCGAAACGGGGGGGATTTTAAGTATTTTTTTTGAATGTTTTTTTGAGAAAATTATTCAATGTTTTAAGGGACACAATCAACCTTAAAACTGGATTTTCCCTTTTTTTCGGCGAACTTTGACCGTGACCAAAGGGGTTCGACTCACCCAACTCTAGTTTCGAAGTTGCTCATACGAGAGAGTAGATTCGAGACCATCGACACCCAGTTCACTGTACCCGAAGAAGGTAAAACTTTCTTCCTTTTAGCGTAACGCCTTTAATTTGGTGTTTTTATGTTCATATGATTGGTATTTGGTTGTGTTTGTTTAGATTAGTCTACAATTAGCTGTAATAAGTCTGTTTCAGGTTATGGGTGATTGACGATTGCATGGATTAACCTGGGCTCGTATTAGATATTTTAATTGCTCAAGTCTGTTGTGGGTTAGCATAATCCTCGGGAGTTCATTGACACTTGTTTATGCTCAGTTTTAATTGGTTTCAGACATCTATAACTTGTTTAAATAAAGTTAGTATGATTTAACATGTTATTGGTATAGTCTATGGGTTTTGTTTGATATTGGAGTAGCTTGGGAATGCTATGTTGGTTCCGTTAGCTGAATCATGGTTCTTTATTGACTCGTAATTATGAAAACATGACTAGTTTAAATTTCAATAATGTGGAGGACATTACTTAGTCCAGTCCAGTTTGAAGATGTCATTCTAATTGATCTATTTTTTGTGTTTAAATCCGTATGATGAATCACCTGCAATTTTGTGGCATATTTGGTCAAGACCTTCAGCCTAATACTTAGAACTATAGATGTTTTATTTGTATCATGTTGTACCTCTCCCCTCTCCTCTGAGGTGTTCCTTTATTTCTAAGCATTTGGTAGGTGTTCATGTTTGTTTAAGCATAATTGGTTTGTTGTTAAACCCATGTATAATTTAGACTAGATTAGTTGCATTCAGCCGCTCTATGCTATGTGATCGACTGCTGGCAGTAATACGAGTCATAGGTTATGTTTTAAAAAAAAAAAGATTAAAAGCATTAGGAGCATAATCGTAGTATCTTTAGATATGTATAAATGACCTGCTAAAACTGGCAAAGTGCTCAAGATTTCTTATTTGCTAAAATGTGATAGACATACTATATGATTGCCCCCTTGGACCTGTATGAACAGCCCCTGTTTAATGTACCACTCTTGGTCATAGAATAATTCAGTTTCTTTTTCTCAGTTTTTCCCCTCTGGTTAACAAGCTAATCTGAAATTTCTAAACATATGTCTACGATGGTTTTAATAAGATGTGTGTGTTTAAACTGATCTAATTCTGTATGCTTAAATTCTGTAATTTATTTAAATGTGCTGCTGTGCCTCCTCCTACTTGCTTTTGCATTCCCATGTCTAAATGTCACCTTAGCCTAAGATCTGCCTAGGAATCATGTCCATTGACGCCTTCATTACAGTTGTGAATGAATGTTTATCATTGAACCAAAATGCTGACCTTGCATTTCTTGCATTATACTATCCTCAGCTCTGAAACCTGATTTCCTTAAATCACATCCCATCTCTTCTTGCTTTAAGCCATCTCTGCATCTTTTTTTTTCCTGGCTGTGCTAATCCAATCCTTATTTGTTTCTGCTTTGTTGCACTTTTGGCTGCTATGTTTAGTTGTTGGTTGCGGCATTTTAAACTAAAGTTTTAGGCTAGTTTTGAGGTCAAATATCGTCACTCTTTAAAAGCATGCTGCTGTTGAGTTGTACCACCTGCTACTATGTTTGAAACCTGTTTTCTGCCATAATTAGTTGATGGTTCAAAGTGTTATATTCTTGGCATGCCTGCTCATTGGTAGATGAGTACAACATATCCGCCTAATTGTTAAAGGATCCAGCATGTATATATGAAGACGTAGTAGCTATCTGGACTGAGGAATACTAAAGTGTGATGTTGTTTTGTCGGTTATGTTATTCTGCTTAGCGTCTCCCAGTTGCTGCCTCTTTAGATATATTCTCGGTTACCTTGAATTTTCACAATGTCCTGTATACATAAAATGACTTCCGCTGCATTTGTTAAAAGTCTCCTTCCTTTTCTTGTTTGTTTGGGAAGCTGTCACTAAGTTAACTGAAGTAGTCCCCTGTTATTTTCAAATTATTAAGCGGCTAACAGATCGTTATACTTGATAATCATATCATGGAGTATTGAATCACCATCTTCTGCCTCCCAAATTGTCCCGTGAAAGACTTACGAGTATAAGATCAAATCCGTAAGGCCTACTGTTAATTTTATGTATTTGGTGTGTTTTGATAATAAACAAAAGATCAATGGTATGGCCATTTATGCCTACCTCTATATACAATATGGATCCTGTTAGCTTTGCGTGCTATCTAAGTGTGATTAGTAAAAACCATTGATATGAGCTGATCTAGGTATGTACCAGTATGCTGCGTATTCTTGTCTTGTATGCCTTGTTTGTGGTGCCATTTATGCGTGGTTTCCAGGTGTCAATTCCCTCTTAGCATGATTCAGTTGGGTTATTTCTGCTCCTTTACTGTTTGATGTTCTCTAAAGACTGCCCGATGATATACAGGGTATACGTATTTCTGTACACTCATAAGTATATAAGAAATAGATATACTCAGTATGAGATAGATGTACCATTTTTGTGTTACGTGAATTAACTGAAAATAGATCAGTAACTGTGTGTTCATTCATGTTATGCGTGAATTTAAAACCATGAACATCCTCGGGTAAATTCCCTTGTCGCTAATCTTTATCTTTTCTTTGCATGTACCCGGAGTCGAAGAGTCTTACTTTGAGACTCGACGTCATCCCGCACAGGCTTGGAATGCACATTTACTCCGTCATTCACATCTTCCACATTCGGTGTTGGGCCAAAGTCCAATAAAATCCTCTTCTTGAGTCAGCCCAATAGCAAACAGATTGCAGCAATAGTCCTTAAAAAATGGACTGGTCCATTTGCTCCTCTTTCCTTCTATTTTATTTTTTGTTGTGTATTTTTTATTTGCTTTGTATGACTAACATCTTATCTTATTTTATTAACTTAGATAAATTCTAGTATATTAAGGGTTGTAGTTTAATAATGGGTAGTTAAATCCACAAATTACATTCACTTCTATTTTCTAAACTATTTATAGTATCTATAACATTTATTCGAGTAATTGATTTTCAAATAATATGACTATATATTTTTGAGTTAAATAAATCATCTTTCATTCTTACTATTTCATGAATTTCAAAACGTCGTTAAATAGGAATCCAATTATATTTTATAAACATTTTCAAGATTTATCCAATTATACCGAAATTGGTTAAATAAAGAGTGATAAAAAATAGAAAGAAACTTATGGACTTTTTATCATATTTAAGAACATAAGTCTAGGCATTTCTATACCACCATATTCATATAACATCATTTTTATCTAAAGATAACATTTGACAATTCATCTTTTAAAAGGCTATTATTCATAGGCAAATTATCCTATTTTCTACAAAATCTTATTTTTCGAATAACATTACTATATTTTCATTTAAGGTCTTAGCAATATTTTGAGTCTCATTTAACATTTAGAATCTTCTTTTACGCAAATTATTACATTTTCTATAAGTATTATTTTAAACAACACTATTACACTTTCGTTTTAAAACCTTGACGACATTTATAAGCCGTGTTTACAAAAAATAACATTAGAAATATTCTTTTATACAAATTATTATTTTTTATACAAGTTCTATTTTAAATAGCATTCTCACATGGTTATCTACAACTTTGCAAAGCTATTTCCTTTCCTATAATAATATATTTACACTTAGCCTAACTAATCATAAGTCCGGTCGGTTAACCATTGTTAATGGGTCTTAAAGGGTGCCTAATACCTTCCCTTTAGACTAATTGAACCCTTACCTAGAATCTTAAGTTTCGCAGACCTTAAACAGAGCTAACTTTAGAAAATAACTTTAATAAACTTTAGGTGTCCTAATTCACCATAAATAATTAGGTGGCGACTCCTTAACACAAACAAAAGCAAAAACAGGAATCTCCAATACGTCATACTTCTAAATTTAACTTCTCCGGGGTTAAAAAGGGGTGTGACAGCTTGGCGACTCCGCTGGGGATTACTTAGGTTCTAACCATAACGGACTTAGTCTAATAGGCTTTGTGTGCTTATTTGAAATTACTTTATTTATTTGTTAACTGTTTTTACATGCTATTAATTGTTTGTTGATATAAACGGTTTGTTTGATATAAACTGTTTATGTGTTACTGCTTTGATAAAACTGTCATTTTGTTCATATTTCCTCCACTTCTGAAAACTCACACATATTCACACACTTAAAACGGTTTCGCGGTTCGCGCCCGTTCACTATCAAATTACCTTTTAGTTGGATCGATCTTGTGGATTTAGTCGATCGGCGGTGCAGTCGACGGCCACAGACTTTCCACTCCCAAGTTGTCCGCTTGGGGGAACCTTGTGTCATAGGAAAACAACTCTTAGTCAGCCTAAGATAGAGCTAAACCAACACCCTTTATTAAGAACATACATTTCATGACCTAGGAGGTTTAATACCCTTGGTGTATTAAGCCCATTAGATGACTTTACCCAAACGTCCAAGCGGGTTCACAACCCCAAGCGACAATAATCATACTTTATATGCATGTTTGAAGGATAACTGTGCCTAAATATTGACTATTTGCTCTAATTAATTAAACTTTAGGAGGGAGGGAATGACTAACGTTTCTATGACAGGTATGGATTTACATTGGAGTACAATGAATGACGAAGATCAATGACATCACAAAACAGAGCTTAAATTTAGACATAGGAAATTGTATTTACTTTACTTAGATTAGGAAACACTTTATGTTGTACTCATTTGACATGTAATAAATATTACACTACTTTTGTACTTTATTTTGGGGAAATAGAATTTGTTTAATCAATCAAAGCAATGGGATGACGTATTATGGCACACTTTACCCTTCAAACAAACGTTAGGCCTACCTCTGGCACAAAGAGGTCACATGCATATTAGGACGCGTTATTGTTTGATATACTCGTTTACATTTGTTTGACAACTTTATGAACTATTTGCTACATGACTTACTTGACTCTATGTGATCATGACTTTACCTAGATATGTTGTGAGACTGACATCATTTTGCATTTTTATGTTCTTATATCCCTAAAAAAGTTGATTCGGGTCAACACCGAGACACCGACCATCCAGGATGCCGAACCAGGAGAGACTTTGAAGAATTGGATTCTTACTCCACGAGTCTTGGTAGTTTGAACATGTAGAAAACTTTTGAAATAGCACAATTTTAAAATTGAGGTTTGAATCATGCTCAAGACTTTTGTTGCTTTGCCTCATCTTTTGAAAACTTAATCGCAAAATCTATGCATTTCTGATTTTCCTTAATCATCTATTATTATTTTCTACTTTATTTATCAAATCTGCCAACTCTATGATTGTGACATAAGATGAAACATACATCCCGAAAGAGTAATAAAGACATTTGAGGACAAGACAAGATTACACTCGGAAGAAATTGAAATAGCCGATAGGTAATGACATAAGCCTGAAAGCTAGCAATTCAAGAAGAAGTCAAAGGACGACATTAGGTAAGACGGTTAGTTTGCAACCTTTCCTTTAACAACCACGGTACGAACTACGCTGACCTGATTCCCATGGGGGATACGTAGGCAGCCCACATAGGGTTCGGTTGCATTTAGAACAAAAAGTCCAAAATACCTTATGCATACGAACTACGTTCTGACCTGATTCTCAGGGTGAGATACGTAGGCAGCCCACATAGGGTTCGGTTGCGCTATAACAGAAAGTCCAAAAAATCCTTACACAAAGAAAACCACATAGGGCCTGATTCCCCCGGAGGAATTCATAAACTATCAACATACAGATCCGTCACACCTAGATAAAATCCAACAAACCCTTTACCATAGATATAGTAGAACTACGCCGACCTGATTCCCTTGGTGGGATACGTAGGCAATCCACATCGGTCCCTTTATTAGAAAAAAAAAAAAAAAACTTCAGACCATTCACCCTTACGAACTACGTTCTGACCTGATTCCTCAGCGGATACGTAAGCAACCCATATAAGGTTCGGTCACACCACAACATAAATTTAGTACACCCTTCAAAACCAAAACTGGGGCATATTTTTTTTGAAAAAAAAAAAAATATAAACGAAAGAACGGGGACATTGACAAGATTAAGGCTACCAGACAGGAAGTATTATAGATCGATTATTTTGGAAGTATCACAATCTGAAGTTGGCAGAAATATCTTATATCTTACACACATATATTTATACATATATATTTCATTACATACATATATATCTTTCCTTAGATACATGCATTTACATATATATATATATATATATATATATATATATATATATATATATATATATATATATATATATTTCACAACTTATATACATATAGTCACATCTCCTTATACATATACCTACATACCTACCTTTCAAATCAAATACTTTCTTGCAATTGTTTCACTACTGTTCACCTACCGAGGCTTGAACGGAAATCACAAGATCCAAACAAACAAGACGAATGGAGCGCCAACAACGTCGAACTTCGAGTCAACACGAATCAACTTCCCCCCTCCCAAACTAAGAATTTTTCTTTGAATGCAGGAATTAAAGGACCGCAAGATCAACAGTCAAGTCTATCAATCAGGGCCATTGTGGCCTCGCCTCAAAAAGCCATACGGCTTTACTTCCAACCTTATCTTTTAATTTATTTTTATCAAAATAATTTTATAACTTTATACACCTGTTTTTGTAGGTTGACGAGATTGAAGGCGAATTAAATCAGGATTACGTGTCCTGAATTTGGCCTGTCACGATACCATCGACATCATGAGCCAGACGGCTATTCCACCACTTTACTCCATACTTTATCAATTATTTTATCATATACTTTACCAGCTTTAACCATTTTACTCTGAACTTTGCAGGAATCATTGTTAAGTTTCCAAAGACAGCTGAAGGCATCTCCCAAGACCGCTGGAGGCATCAATATCACACCCCGAGCATAACTATAAATTTTAGGCTCGTCCGCCTTTAATAGGACATCATTTTTTCAAAAAGCATCGCATTACATATGCACTACTGATTTTCAAATGCCCCGCAAAGGGACAATATCATTGTTCACAAACGCACAACACTTTAGGCTCGTCCGCCTTTAATAGGACACTTTAGGCTCGTTCGCCTTTAATAGGACACTTTAGGATCGTCCGCCTTTAATAGGACACTTTAGGCTCGTCCGCCTTTAATAGGACAACTTTAGGATCGTCCGCCTTTAATAAGACATTTTAGGCTCGTCCGCCTTTAATAGGATATCATTTCTTTAAATGCCTCACACCAGCATATGCATCATGTCCTCGAAAACAACCGGAGACATACTTGGGTTCGTCCACCCTAAAATAGGACATATCGGGTTCTTCCACCCTAAAATAGGATATCGGGTTCTTCCACCCTAAAATAGGATACATTGGGTTCGTCCACCCTAAAATAGGACATATTGGGTTCTTCCACCCTAAAATAGGATATCGGGTTCTTCCACCCTAAAATAGGATACTTGGGTTCGTCCACCCTAAAATAGGACATATTGGGCCATTCTACCCTAAAATAAGAATTCACATATTTATCTTGAATTTTACAGGAGACATAGCATCAAGTCCCCGAAGACAACCGGAGACACAGCATCAAGTCCCCGAAGACAATCGGTGACACAACATCAAGTCCCCGAAGACAACCGGAGACATAGCATCAAGTCCCCGAAGACAACCGGAGACATAACATCCAGTCCCCGAAGACAACCGGAGACATAGCATCCAGTCCCCGAAGACAACCGGAGACACAACATCAAGTCCCCGAAGACAACCGGAGACATAGCATCAAGTCCCCGAAGACAACCGGAGACATAGCATCCAGTCCCCGAAGACAACCGGAGACACAGCATCAAGTCCCCGAAGACAATCGGAGACACAACATCAAGTCCCCGAAGACAACCGGAGACATAGCATTAAGTCCCCGAAGACAACCGGAGACATAGCATCCAGTCCCCGAAGACAACCGGAGGCATAGCATCAAGTCCCCGAAGACAACCGGAGACATATCATCAAGTCCCCGAAGACAACCGGAGACATAGCATCAAGTCCCCGAAGACAACCGGAGACGCATCATCAAGTCCCCGAAGACAACCGGAGACATCACATGGCTATACGACCTCACTCACATAAGCCAAACGGCTACACACTTACTTTACTCTATACTTTATCGCTTTATTTCATCATCTACTTTACCTATTTTTAACGACTTTACCTATTTTAACGACTTTACCTTAAATTTCGCAGATATCATTTATCATCGAGTCCCGGAAGACAGCCGGAGGCCTTATCACTATCATCTTGAACTGCAACTAGAGATATTATTGCATCCTCAGCATACACATCACGCATTCATTCAAGTCCCTGAAGACAACCAGAGACAACATTGGCACACGGCTTCATTTTCATTCCCACACTCATATTTACTATCATTTTACACTCTTTATAATTTCAACTTTATTACTAATTTTGACATGAATTTCAGTTTTGGCAGAAAGTACAACCTGCAGAGGCGCGACACAACGTGGAACTTTATCTTACGCAGTGAACTGGGGCAAATTTGCTGAAGAGGATTACCAAACTCACAAGCAAAGGTCACGAATCTACTCTCGAACTCAATTCCGCCTATGTCCACAAACACGTGATACATAGGTCAATTTCTCTTTCATATTCCCCACCAAAACTGTATTTCAATCAACACTTTCTACAATCTCATATTCCTTTCTACACCCCAGTGTCTCCATAACTCAACACTGGGGCATCTTTGAAGAATACGCATCGTGTCTAGTAGATTCCTACTTATGGGTGTGTTGTGCATCACATTTATAATTAGGAGGCTATAAACACGTGTTCCATTCTTGAACGTCTCGTCACTTGTCTACAACCCCCTGCAAGATTGTGAATCCACAAAAACTTTCGAACTACACATGGCCTAATTCTCGTGCAACCCGAGATATGTAGGCAACTCGAAACTGAGATTCGGCCATAATTTTCCATAATTCCTTCGGCCCTCATAATATTTTCAATCAATTTTTCCTAAATCATACTTTCTTACAAACTCATACTCGTCGGTCCAAACAAAATTGGCTACTACGTCAACTTCTTCGCCCGAAGATTCTTACATCACCTCCGGTCGAAGAGGGGCATCTGTTGACACCCAATTTTGTCCCGCATCTCCTCCGAAATACCTATTTATACTTCTGGTATTTCGAGAAATTAAAAAATATGCATTTAAGTTTTACTATAATTATTAGTCTTTTATTAACACCCACGTTTTATTTATTCTTCTGCAGTTTATTATTATCATTATTATTGTTATTATTATTATTATTATTCTTAAATTATCATTTTTTTTTATTTATTAGTTGTCATTAATTATTATTTCTTGTTATTTCCATTATCATTATCATTATCATTATTATTATTAATTACTAATCATTATTATCAGCGTTATTTGTTATCAATTATTAATCATCATTATCATCGTTATTTTTTATTATTAATTATTATCATTATTTTATCAATAATTGTTATTTATTATTATTATTATTATCATCATTATTATTTCTTATTATTATTATCATTATTATTTTATTATTACCCCTATTATTGTTATTGTTATTAATTCATTATCATTTTTTGTTATTATCAGTAATTGTTATTTATCGTTATTATTTTTTATTTATTAATTACTATCATCTTTATTATTATTATTATTATTAATTATTATCATTTTTTAAAATATCAATGTTTGTTATTTACCATTATTATTATATCTATTATTATTTTATCATCATTATCATCAACATTATCATTATTACCATTATCATTGTTATTTAGCAGTATTACTACCGCTATTTATTTGCTACTATTATTTAGTATTATTGAAACTTGCATTTCTCGACATTTCTACCAACTTCTGCACACACATCGCATTTATTTCGCACATTTAAATGATAGCGTTTGTTATTAAATATTATTGCACGGTCATTTGCGACATCATATAATTTTTACCCGGGTCTTTTTATAATTACATATTTCCGTATTAGGTGATATTCTGGCACCCTTAGTACATCGTTAATCAAAATGTGTCTCTTATTCAAATTTAGAAGCCAAATTATTTCTTGCACTCAGTCCGTATTTTGACTTACCGGACCCCAAATCAAAGTCCGATTAATTCCTAATATTTTTGGACTAGACCATATTTTTTATCTCAATTTTTAGATCAGTCCATATTTAGTTTACCAGTCCATTCTTTTAAATACCTAGTCTAAAATTTGACCCGGTCCACAAATGGACCGGGTCCAATTCATTTTTTCAGCAAAAAGAGGGAAACCCTACCCTTCATCCCTCATTTCACACCGCCGCACCCCTTCCTTCCTCTCTCCTTCCCGCTTCTCTCTTCCCCACTCAACGCCGACTCACCCCACCACCGCCGCTCCTCTTCCCTTTTCCCCACCACGTCGTTCCTTTTCCCCTTTTCCTCCGCCTCACCTCCTCGTCCCCACCTCGCCGACGACTCCAACACCGCCGCCTACCCTACACCGCTACCCCACTCCACGCTCCTCCTCTACCCTACCTCTCTTTCTTTTCTCCTTTTTATCATCACCGCCGCTACCCCACTCTCCACTCACCGCTACTCTTCCTCCGCTCCACTACGCTCCCCCATTTCTTTCCATAAAAAGGGGAATCGAGAACAGAGTTAGGGGGGGGGGGGGGGGGGAACGAAGAAAAGATCTGGAATCTATAAAAATCTCCCTACAAAGAACAAGTTTTAACCACCTCAAATTTGAGAGAAACGGACAGTTTTCATCAACCGTGTTTAAAAATATTTTCTTGAAATCCAGCCGAAACGGGGGGGATTTTAAGTATTTTTTTTGAATGTTTTTTTGAGAAAATTATTCAATGTTTTAAGGGACACAATCAACCTTAAAACTGGATTTTCCCTTTTTTTCGGCGAACTTTGACCGTGACCAAAGGGGTTCGACTCACCCAACTCTAGTTTCGAAGTTGCTCATACGAGAGAGTAGATTCGAGACCATCGACACCCAGTTCACTGTACCCGAAGAAGGTAAAACTTTCTTCCTTTTAGCGTAACGCCTTTAATTTGGTGTTTTTATGTTCATATGATTGGTATTTGGTTGTGTTTGTTTAGATTAGTCTACAATTAGCTGTAATAAGTCTGTTTCAGGTTATGGGTGATTGACGATTGCATGGATTAACCTGGGCTCGTATTAGATATTTTAATTGCTCAAGTCTGTTGTGGGTTAGCATAATCCTCGGGAGTTCATTGACACTTGTTTATGCTCAGTTTTAATTAGTTTCAGACATCTATAACTTGTTTAAATAAAGTTAGTATGATTTAACATGTTATTGGTATAGTCTATGGGTTTTGTTTGATATTGGAGTAGCTTGGGAATGCTATGTTGGTTCCGTTAGCTGAATCATGGTTCTTTATTGACTCGTAATTATGAAAACATGACTAGTTTAAATTTCAATAATGTGGAGGACATTACTTAGTCCAGTCCAGTTTGAAGATGTCATTCTAATTGATCTATTTTTTGTGTTTAAATCCGTATGATGAATCACCTGCAATTTTGTGGCATATTTGGTCAAGACCTTCAGCCTAATACTTAGAACTATAGATGTTTTATTTGTATCATGTTGTACCTCTCCCCTCTCCTCTGAGGTGTTCCTTTATTTCTAAGCATTTGGTAGGTGTTCATGTTTGTTTAAGCATAATTGGTTTGTTGTTAAACCCATGTATAATTTAGACTAGATTAGTTGCATTCAGCCGCTCTATGCTATGTGATCGACTGCTGGCAGTAATACGAGTCATAGGTTATGTTTTAAAAAAAAAAAGATTAAAAGCATTAGGAGCATAATCGTAGTATCTTTAGATATGTATAAATGACCTGCTAAAACTGGCAAAGTGCTCAAGATTTCTTATTTGCTAAAATGTGATAGACATACTATATGATTGCCCCCTTGGACCTGTATGAACAGCCCCTGTTTAATGTACCACTCTTGGTCATAGAATAATTCAGTTTCTTTTTCTCAGTTTTTCCCCTCTGGTTAACAAGCTAATCTGAAATTTCTAAACATATGTCTACGATGGTTTTAATAAGATGTGTGTGTTTAAACTGATCTAATTCTGTATGCTTAAATTCTGTAATTTATTTAAATGTGCTGCTGTGCCTCCTCCTACTTGCTTTTGCATTCCCATGTCTAAATGTCACCTTAGCCTAAGATCTGCCTAGGAATCATGTCCATTGACGCCTTCATTACAGTTGTGAATGAATGTTTATCATTGAACCAAAATGCTGACCTTGCATTTCTTGCATTATACTATCCTCAGCTCTGAAACCTGATTTCCTTAAATCACATCCCATCTCTTCTTGCTTTAAGCCATCTCTGCATCTTTTTTTTTCCTGGCTGTGCTAATCCAATCCTTATTTGTTTCTGCTTTGTTGCACTTTTGGCTGCTATGTTTAGTTGTTGGTTGCGGCATTTTAAACTAAAGTTTTAGGCTAGTTTTGAGGTCAAATATCGTCACTCTTTAAAAGCATGCTGCTGTTGAGTTGTACCACCTGCTACTATGTTTGAAACCTGTTTTCTGCCATAATTAGTTGATGGTTCAAAGTGTTATATTCTTGGCATGCCTGCTCATTGGTAGATGAGTACAACATATCCGCCTAATTGTTAAAGGATCCAGCATGTATATATGAAGACGTAGTAGCTATCTGGACTGAGGAATACTAAAGTGTGATGTTGTTTTGTCGGTTATGTTATTCTGCTTAGCGTCTCCCAGTTGCTGCCTCTTTAGATATATTCTCGGTTACCTTGAATTTTCACAATGTCCTGTATACATAAAATGACTTCCGCTGCATTTGTTAAAAGTCTCCTTCCTTTTCTTGTTTGTTTGGGAAGCTGTCACTAAGTTAACTGAAGTAGTCCCCTGTTATTTTCAAATTATTAAGCGGCTAACAGATCGTTATACTTGATAATCATATCATGGAGTATTGAATCACCATCTTCTGCCTCCCAAATTGTCCCGTGAAAGACTTACGAGTATAAGATCAAATCCGTAAGGCCTACTGTTAATTTTATGTATTTGGTGTGTTTTGATAATAAACAAAAGATCAATGGTATGGCCATTTATGCCTACCTCTATATACAATATGGATCCTGTTAGCTTTGCGTGCTATCTAAGTGTGATTAGTAAAAACCATTGATATGAGCTGATCTAGGTATGTACCAGTATGCTGCGTATTCTTGTCTTGTATGCCTTGTTTGTGGTGCCATTTATGCGTGGTTTCCAGGTGTCAATTCCCTCTTAGCATGATTCAGTTGGGTTATTTCTGCTCCTTTACTGTTTGATGTTCTCTAAAGACTGCCCGATGATATACAGGGTATACGTATTTCTGTACACTCATAAGTATATAAGAAATAGATATACTCAGTATGAGATAGATGTACCATTTTTGTGTTACGTGAATTAACTGAAAATAGATCAGTAACTGTGTGTTCATTCATGTTATGCGTGAATTTAAAACCATGAACATCCTCGGGTAAATTCCCTTGTCGCTAATCTTTATCTTTTCTTTGCATGTACCCGGAGTCGAAGAGTCTTACTTTGAGACTCGACGTCATCCCGCACAGGCTTGGAATGCACATTTACTCCGTCATTCACATCTTCCACATTCGGTGTTGGGCCAAAGTCCAATAAAATCCTCTTCTTGAGTCAGCCCAATAGCAAACAGATTGCAGCAATAGTCCTTAAAAAATGGACTGGTCCATTTGCTCCTCTTTCCTTCTATTTTATTTTTTGTTGTGTATTTTTTATTTGCTTTGTATGACTAACATCTTATCTTATTTTATTAACTTAGATAAATTCTAGTATATTAAGGGTTGTAGTTTAATAATGGGTAGTTAAATCCACAAATTACATTCACTTCTATTTTCTAAACTATTTATAGTATCTATAACATTTATTCGAGTAATTGATTTTCAAATAATATGACTATATATTTTTGAGTTAAATAAATCATCTTTCATTCTTACTATTTCATGAATTTCAAAACGTCGTTAAATAGGAATCCAATTATATTTTATAAACATTTTCAAGATTTATCCAATTATACCGAAATTGGTTAAATAAAGAGTGATAAAAAATAGAAAGAAACTTATGGACTTTTTATCATATTTAAGAACATAAGTCTAGGCATTTCTATACCACCATATTCATATAACATCATTTTTATCTAAAGATAACATTTGACAATTCATCTTTTAAAAGGCTATTATTCATAGGCAAATTATCCTATTTTCTACAAAATCTTATTTTTCGAATAACATTACTATATTTTCATTTAAGGTCTTAGCAATATTTTGAGTCTCATTTAACATTTAGAATCTTCTTTTACGCAAATTATTACATTTTCTATAAGTATTATTTTAAACAACACTATTACACTTTCGTTTTAAAACCTTGACGACATTTATAAGCCGTGTTTACAAAAAATAACATTAGAAATATTCTTTTATACAAATTATTATTTTTTATACAAGTTCTATTTTAAATAGCATTCTCACATGGTTATCTACAACTTTGCAAAGCTATTTCCTTTCCTATAATAATATATTTACACTTAGCCTAACTAATCATAAGTCCGGTCGGTTAACCATTGTTAATGGGTCTTAAAGGGTGCCTAATACCTTCCCTTTAGACTAATTGAACCCTTACCTAGAATCTTAAGTTTCGCAGACCTTAAACAGAGCTAACTTTAGAAAATAACTTTAATAAACTTTAGGTGTCCTAATTCACCATAAATAATTAGGTGGCGACTCCTTAACACAAACAAAAGCAAAAACAGGAATCTCCAATACGTCATACTTCTAAATTTAACTTCTCCGGGGTTAAAAAGGGGTGTGACACACTCGCCCGCCACGTCAGCACCACGTCAGCGCCAAATCAGATTTCTTTTAAATTTTAAATCTTAAATTATTTTTCTTTTCTTTTAGTTAATTTATTTTTCCCTTTATTGTAAAATATAAATAACCCCTCACCCTCCCCCCAGTGGCGGATTTAGAATTTTTACTCAGGGTGTTCGGAAAAATAATTGAACCTAAATATTCACTGTAATATATGTTTAGGGTGTTCAAAAGTTAATATATGTACATAAACACATAAAATTTACCCTAAATATACACTGTTATTTTTTGTCCAGGGTGTTCGGGTGAACACCCTGGGCTCTTGGTACATCCGCCCCTGCTCCCCCCCCCCCCCCCCGCCACCCTTCTTCTTCTTCATCTTCTCCATCACTAACCCCTCAACCACTACCCCATCACTAACATCACCCAAATCTCTTTTAAACGTCCATTTGAAGGGCAGTTCGTGCAATTTCAATTTCTCCAATCCATTTGAAGGGCAGTTCATGCAATTTCTTCATTGTTTAATAACAATGAAGAAAATTTCTCCAGTCCATTTAAAGGGCAGTTCGTGCAATTTCTTCATTGTTTAACAACAATGAAGAAAAATTATCCAGTCCATTTGAAGGATTGTTCGTGCAATTTCTTCATTGTTTAACAACAATGAAGAAAAATTATCCAATCCATTTGAATGGCAGTTCGTGCAATTTCTTCATTGTTATTAAAAGTCCATTTGAAGGGCAATTCATGCAATTTCTTCATTGTAGTTACGTATTGTTTCTTAAACTTGGACGAATTTGAGTGTAAGTGAGACGAATTTGTCGAGGAATTGGATGATTTGTTTCTCAATTCAGTTTTTCCGGTGGGGGTGGTGGTGGGCGTCGGGGCGAGGGTGGCGTGAAGGTGGAGGAGAAGAGGGAGTGGGGTAACGTGGAAGGCAGCAGTGACGGGGGGTGTGGAGGAAAAGAGGAAGATGAGGAAGAGGGGGGCGGGCGGAGGCAGTGAGGGTGGGCATGGAAGAAGATGAAGATGAGAAAGAGGGGGGTCGGGGGGCGTAGAGGAGAAGAGAAGGGGGTGGGGTGCGTGGGGTTAGGGTTGGGGATAGTAGTGGTGGAGGAATTATTTAAAAATTATTTTTATTTTAATTTTGGCTTCACTTGCCTATTTTTGAATTATAATTTTTATTTTTGCCACATCAACTTCTAAAGGGTAATAAATAGCACTTTTTTTTTTTTTTTTTAAAGCAACCACTAAGCAATGCCTAGTGGCTTTATTTTATTACTAAATAAAAGAGCCTCTTTGCAAAGTGTTTCGACAGAAACATCTGAACAAACAAAACAAAAGCAAAAGCTCAACAATCTAAAAAATCTAGCTAGAACCAAGAACCAAGAACTAAGAACAGAGAACAAATCTCTCTCACAGCAACTCAGTCTCCTAGCTTAGCAATCAGGTATGATTCTCACCCATTTTCATTCCTGTCTATTTTAGTATGAACTGAACTGAAGAAAAGTACATGGTGTATAATATATTAGGTGTGTAATGGGTCGTCTGTATAGTTTAAGTGTGAAAATGACTTTTGGGGACAAATTTATGGGTCAATTTATGTCTTTACCCAAGAAGAATTGGAGAAGAAGAAAAAGATAGAAACTAACGAAATGTTGAGGAAGAAATCCAAATTCTTTTTTCTTATTAATCGAAAAATCTTCGAGAATTAGTATTAGCATATGTTTGAAGTTTGATGGATAATATATCCGTTTTAATTGTTCTCTACTTAAATATCAAATTTTGTTTTCTATAAAAGAATCTGATTCATGACGTGCATCTCATCTACGCATCTCGTGTTACGCTCTTATGACTAAATCAGAGAGCATTCCTAAGTCAAGTCGGCTCTTTTTCCTTTTTTTTTTTTTTTTTTTGGATTGAGCTAAAATAATTGAGAGGAGAAAATGGGAGAGAGTTCTTTTTGTATGGTTGGCATCCCGCATGGCTGCATCCCTTGTAATAGAATTGGGTAAATAATTACGCCGGACGTTTTTATCAAATCGCGTAAATTTATTACACTTAAGTAATATAATGAGGTTAGAATTTATGTTATTATCCATGATTAAATGTTAAAAATTTATATACAAACATAAGCCGTGCATAAATTGATTTGGTATAAATATTGGGTCAAAATAGATTTTTTACTAAATTCTTAACTTTCTAAATCAAATCTGAATGAATCATCTTTGGAGATTAGATGGAGTGAAAATAAAGAGATATCGCGCATGGATTTCTATTAGCATTTCGCTTTTATCTTTTTATCCACTAAAAATACAATTGACATTTTTTTTTTCTCTTCTTTTTCTTTGTTGTGTAATCCTCTTTTTGGAAAAGTAAAAAGCACACCTCCTTCAAGTGGGGTACCTTTGCTCATCAGTAGATAGTTATTCGCTGGTATCCTCATATAAATTTACAATAGTTAATCAATTTAATGAGGTAAAAATGTGTGTTAATTAATCATAATTAAGTATTAAAGACTTATCTACAAATATGTATCATTTATCTATTGGCTTGATGTAAGCATTAGTTATCGATAAGTTTTTACACTGCTCTTAAGTGTGAAAGTCCCGGTGTAGTAATAATATTTGATTACCTAAAGAATACTCTTTCTTTTTATTTTATCGGGCACTTTCTTTTTATTAGTGTTTCATTCTAAAAGGAACAACATATTTTTATATTTAAAAATATTTTTATTTTATTTTAATCATAACTTTTATAGTTATAACAATATCATGATTTTAACATCACATATTTCAGAAAAAGATTTTTTCTTTTAATAATTTGCCGTGTCAAATCAAATTTCGTCACATAACAAAAGATGATCGAGAAAGGAAAGATTGAGCCTTTGGCAATGATTAGTCTTTAATAGCAAGAATGGAGTTAGAGTTCGTTATTTACTTCATCAACCAATTCTAATAATATAGTTGTAAAACAAGGAAAATGTCACGTCACACGTCTTAATCTGCTTGAAAATAAGTTTGTTATTACTTGATCAAGCATTACCAATGGACTAGACTTAATATATATATATATATATATATATATATATATAATGATTCTCAACTGCCCATGCTTCCTTTTAGAGCTAAAATCTCATAATTTCATTTTTGTCTTTTCAAATCATCAAATGCCTGTTGCAACCTGCAGTACTAGTAATAATGTGACATGCCATATTTTCATGTGATGTATTCTAAAGTCATCTCTTTCATCCAAATTGGAAAAGTTAAAACGGAGAGTTTTTTTACAATAATCACTTTGGTATCCATTGCATGAAAGGTTATCTCGAAACAATATATATGCCTGTGCATAGTACGTAATATTGTGCAGGTATACTCATTAACTTGACCTTGAAAGAATAGCTAGCTCCAAGAAATTTATTCAGGGCTTGTTTGGAAAGCCTCCCGGGTAATTAAAATTGAGTGTAATTACACAGTTTGATCTGTTTGTTTGACCAAGTAATTACACAGTTATGTGAAAATTGGGTGTAATTACACTCTTCAATTCTCGAAGGGGGGAGGGGGATTGAGAATTGGATGTAATTATATCCTATAATTACTAATTACAGGGTTACTTTTTAGTTTTTTGCTTTTAAATCAAAGTTATTAAACTTGATTTGCTCTTTAGGACCTGTTTGGCCATGAAAATTGTTCATTATTTCCGAATTTTTCACTTTATTTGAAATCATAGTTTGGCTATGAATATTCCAAATACAATTATGATCATGAAGTTGTATTTGAAATTTAAAAAGCACCTAAAATTATATTTTCACTTTTTTCCCTTATTTTCATTTTTAGTATATTCAAAGTATCAGATATTCTCCGCAAAAACTATAAGCAAACGCACTCCAAATTCAAAAATTCAAAATGAAGTGAAATATAGTAACACAACTACAAATTCAAAAATTCTAAATGAAGTGAAATATAGTATTTGATTTTTATGGCCAAAAATATCTCCGTTTCAATACAAACGTAGAAAACTAATCGGCACTTTCTAATTAATTTCTGAAGCTAAAAAAAAATGTAACCACTGCATGCATGTTAATAGGAACTTCTCGAATCTTCATCCTCTTCAGTTATCAACGGCTCAGATCAACCAGCACTCCCTTCTCCTATACCAAATCTACGGTTCCTATTATTTATGAATAAAACTAATACTAATTCGCACTAATTTTCTCATTTTCTGTATCTATTTTTTTTTTCTGCAAACCAAAGTTGTTGTTAAGCTTGGCTATGAAGAACAATGGCCATCTTCTCTTGTTGATGAAACTTGATTTGCTTAGCAATGAAGTATTCTATTGCCTTCTGAAACTCCTCATTGCTTAACTCATTTACTTTCTCAACTGTCTCCGGCAAGAACTCGCCTGAATTTGTAACTTCCGGCTGGAATTTCTCCGTCTCCGGCAATATATCGCCGGAATTTGTAACTTTCCGGCAATAGTTTGCCGAGATTTCCTCCACATTTTGCTTAATCATCTTCTCTGATTGATTTACAACTTTCGGTTTCATCAATGCTTTGTTTGTAGTAACTATTTCCGTTTCGTCGAAACCGAACAGTTTTGCCTGATTTTTCTCTTCAAATATCATCTGTCCATATTTGGATCCACATAATACCTGATTTTTCCCTGTAGTTTCTTCAAATATCATTTGTTTATACGCGGAACCCGAGAAATCCTGATTTTTCCTTGTACTTTCTTCAAATATCATCTCTTTATATTTGGATCCACATAATCCCTGATTTTTCACTGTGTTTTCTTCAAAAAGCATCTGTTTTCCACATAATACTTCATTTTTCAGTGCTTTCTCGTCAAATATCACCTGTTTATATTCGGAACCAAATAATGCCTGATTTTTCACTGTGTTCTCTTCAAATATCATCTGTTTATATTCGGAACCAAATAATGCCTGATTTTTCACTGTGTTCTCTTCAAATATCATCTGCTTATCTTCATACACAATCTCTCCATCTTCATGGAGAGATTTTCGAGATTTCAGTTGAAAATCACTCGAAAACTCGGCATTTTCGAGAAACGAAGAGTGATACATTTCAGTTGCGGCGACATTATGTAACTTGGAAGAGTTGAATAGGATAGTGATGATGATGAAGTTACATATGATGAAAATGAATACAGGACTAAGCATTACTTCAACGATTTGAAGGAAATACTCGCTGGAAATCTTCAATGCGAAAGGCAACTTAGTGAAAATCCATAACAACAGAATAAACACAAAGCAAAACTCTACAACGCGAAAAAACTTCGCAACGCATTTGAAACTGTGAAGTTTCATAATCGCTGCATTATTCTCCGTTTTCACACCGTTAAAATCGCAAGCATCCATTGAAAAAAGGTACGAATTATGCGAGAAAATTTAACAATTCAGAACTAGAATTTCAAAATTTCGGATAAAAACTTTGAAAAACAGAGAAAACATAGCATTATTTGCAATGGGACGACGAAGGTGAAGAATCTAGAATTTGAATATCAAACATTGAATTTTCCGAGAAAATTCGAAAGAAAAACTGAAAGAGCAGAGAAAATCGAACAATCCAGAACTAGAGCTTCAAAATTTTCCGAGAAAATTAGAAAGAAAAATAAATAATACAGAGAAATAGTGGTATTAATGCAAAAAGCAGAGAAATGGCTATGACACTTTTTGGTTTATTAGTGAAAAAAAGAGGAGGCTTGGAAAAGGAGTGAAGATTTTTAGATTTATTTGCAGTACAATATAATAGGTTTTGGCGTTTTCTTATATAGTGGTGCCAGTCAAATGACGGAATAAGTAGTGGTACGGAGCAGTATTTTAAGAGGCGGGCCATAAGGCGGGACGTTTTATATATGTCTCGACGAGGCGTAAGTCTCGAGGCACGGGGCGTAAACCTCATGGGTATTTAATTTTTAATATTTCATAAAATAATATAATTATAATAAATATTTTTAAATAGGTAAGATTACATAAAAAATAAAAGAAAACTGTAAATAAATGAAAAAATAATATATTATATATATATAGATGTGTTTGATCCTGATCACAAAATACTAATTAAAGCAATCGATTATAGACCACTTACAATTTGTATTTATATATAACATAACTTTACAAGTATAAACAATACAATGAAATAAAAGCTATTATGAAATGCAAATTAACTCTAACTTCTTAACTTTCAAATAATGAAAAATCACAATTTCTTGAAACAATATTACTATCAAACTATCCATTTTATCTCCTTATAAGCAAACAATCAATAAAGCTTTATCAGTATTATAATTAAAATGTAACTCCTTCATGAATAAAATAAAATTACTTTCAAATAGAGAAATAATAAAGTATGACAATTTTGATACATAGGACAAAAAACCAAAGATAAGTGAAAATGTACAATTCGGCTATGTATTTTAAAAAGAAATATTAAGTGATATTCACCCTCACGATGTTCTCAAATAGTAAATATGCAATATTACGACTTGTTATTTGAGTTACACCTAATCTTCTTATTTCTATAGATGAAAAACTATTAAGTATCATTCATTTGTTAAAGAATTATGAGGGTCAACGATTATAATTAAAGAATTTAACATATAATTTGTGTAAGAACTGTTAGGCGAGCCCCGAGCGTTGGGCGTTAGGAGTGTTTAGGGCGTATAGTCGGGCGCTTAGGGCGTACAGTCGGGCGCTTAGGGCGTAAGTCTCACAGGAACTAAGCCCCACACGTGAGCCCCGAGGCGTTTTGCCAGTGCCCCGCCCCGGGGCGAGCCCCGAGGCGAGTCCTGAAATTGCTTTTTAAAACACTGGTACGGAGTAAGGAGCACAATAATTTTGTATTCGATATTCGAAATTGGCTTTAATAAATCGACAACTCGAGTCCCTTTAAATTGTTTCGTTTAGACACATTGACTATCTACCATATTTAACACAAGATAAAAAATTTGGTTCAATTTTTGAAGAAATTTTGTGTGTGCTCTGGAGCGTCTATTAGACAGTTACATTAATCATATAAATATGTCATCTCATTAAATTATCCATATTGTCTTCAATTGAATATGCTTGATATTTTTACGGCTTATTGATCTAATGTGTTTAATTAACACAAGTGACATATTTTAAGTGGTTAACTTATCTATGTAATTTATCATCCCCAGATCCCACTTGTGGGATTATACTGGTTATGCTGTTGTTGTAACTTATCTATGTAATTGACACTTAAGAACATGCGCAAAAACATTTAATTTAAAACGAAAGTATCTAATAGGAGTCCTTCATCATGTATTCAGGTGCTCAATTGGAACAAATTATGTTGAAAAGTCTAAATGAAATTTACTGACAAATTTAAGGCGTTATCTATGTATTAAGTTGTCAAAATTTACTGGCCTACTAATTAATGATTTCTTATCAAAAACTTCTCTAACCCATTAGCTAAAAGTTTTAGTTTTCGTTTGCCTCACTTTAAAGTTAAATGTAATAAAGCCTTAGAAAAAAGGTTAAAGGTATTTGGAATAGGCTGCGGATTAAAGGACTGAATTCAAAACCTCTAGGTGAAATTTTTTTAACCATTGCATCATTCTTGGTGGTAACTATTAAGTAACATTAGGAGTACTAAAATATGTGAAAATGCTACAAAAGTAACTATGGTTCATTTTCCTAACCTAATAATGTTGAATATTGTGAAATCTTTAGTTTACCATTGGGATACGTAAGTATAGCAACATGGAATGTTTGTTAAATATCCAAGAGAAAGATCTTCACATTATGGTGTTAATATTTTTGGGTATTAATCTACTCCATTTTGAGGTTTTATAGCCTTCCTCTAATCAAGGAATTATGGACTAGTGCAGTTCATCTATATAGCTTTTCAAACCTTATAAAGAAGATGAAAAGGATCTAAAGCTATTAATGTAATTCTTGGTCAAATGGTAAAGAACATATTCAATGATATTTTTTTGGTCCACTATGAAACATGAGTAATGTTATGTATATAGGGTCTTAAATACACGAGAATTCACTTTGACCTATATATCTACACTAGGTCGACTTGCAACTTATGAGTAGCTTTTTCTAGGCTACTATTTTAAGATCCTTTGTATACCATTCATGCATGACAAAGGAATATCGTATTCGTTCCATAACTAATTTCATCAATATCACTTCCAAAAACTGAAATTAGCTATGAAATTAGTGACCAATCCATCGCTATATTGTTCGTAACTAACAATATTTTTTGACATTCTCTCGTTAAATAAAATTAGCGACAAATTTTGTTGTTTAGCTATAAAATTTATCTGTCACTAATTCTTATTTTTTATTAGTGTATTAAATCAATATCATTTGTTCTTAATATTTAGCGAACTCCTTAATATAAATACATGATTCATACTAAAGCATCATATTTTACCGAACCTATAGGTAGCCTTCTAGCTCCGCTCCTTATACAAACTAGTACTACCATGGATAGAGAAAATGAGGAGTACTTGTAAATTAACCTAGAGGAAAAAGTAAATATCAATGTTTGATCAAGAAGGATTATCAAAAATGAATATTTATAGGTGTATCTATGATACTGTCAAATTATTGTGTTCAGTTGGATCTAATAAATATAAGCTATATTTCTCCCAGGTGTAAATTCAATCCAGTAATAAAACAATGAACTGCTATATTACTATTCCATCAGTCTCAATTTATATGACACTTTTTTTTTTAGTCAGTCCAAAAAAGAATGATATATTTTCTTATTTGGTAACAATTCAACTTTGGACTTTACCTTTTACGCTTAACGAGATCTATAACCAATTTTTTTTAGCTTATTTTAAACCACAAGATTCAAAAGTTTCCTTTAATTTTTAAATTACGTGTCCAGTCAAACTATATCACATAAATTGAGACGGAGGGATTATGAATTTAACTTATGTTCATTAAAATTTTATATCATTTATAATACCAAACACAATTTAACTCATTATCATTATAATAATTCACCATCAGTATGCTCAAATTCTTTCATTTTTAGTCTTTGGAACGAACTTAGAAGGAACACAAATTTTAAAAGAAAATGATTGAGTATGAAACAAACAATGAAATAAATAATATAATAATAAATAACTAAATAAAGAAGATATGTCACTGCCTCCCGAGTCCCGAGTGGTGACCGACTTGCACAGTTGCACCATATTCCAATATCCATGGGATTTGGTCGGCTTGGGTCTTGTGTGAGTTTCTTATTACTCATATTTCCATATAATGTTACAAATTAGATCTATTTTATGTTACATAAAATGAGTTATAACTATAAATAATTATGGTATGATATATGGAATGGAGATGTTGGAATTGGATCGTGGATCGCCCACGTGGGATATAACCCGACCCAGTTAGGAAAGAAGAATAAGAAAAGTTACTGCAAGGTACTTGTTGTAATTGCAGTTAATGAAAGTGGGCTAATTATATATATAACCATTACTTCTCTTCTTAACGGAAGAAAATTTCTCTGTCTATCCAACACAAAAACACACACAAGAACAAACATTTAGTTTGTGGATTAAACTTTGTTTCCTAATGAATCGAAATTCGATTTGGGGTAATTTTTTCGATGAAAAGTTTAACGATTTTTCCTCTACGTTATAAAGGTACACAATTTGTTGTTCTCGCTCTGCAATTTATTCTTACATAATTAAAAGTTGTCTGCAATAAGTTGAAATCTGCAACAACTCTTCTGGCTTGATTGAACAAATTTTTAAATTTTACTTATTTTTAAAATTATTTTTTGAAATTATTTTGAAAAGTGGTAATTTCTATTTGGCTAATTAGTTTGAAAAATACTTTTGCCAAATTAGAACATGAATTTATGTTTGGCGAAGGTTTCAAAAGTGCTTCCGAAAAAGAAAAAAGAAAAAAACTACCTTTTCCGATTTCTACGCTACTATGCAAAATACTTATTTTTCCCCTAAAAATTTGAAAAAAATATCTCAACTTTCTAAAATAAACACTTTTTTTAATGAAAAATAGAAACTCTTTTATCTTTTCAAGATATTCAACTCTCTAATATAAACACTTTATCGTACCTCTTTTTTTTAAGCTTTTCACTGAGTTGAGCTACTGAAGAAAGAAACCAGATTTTCACTCAATGAAAGGTACATTCAATATTAGTGCTTCTGACCTACAGTGACAACTGAAAGACAAGTCTTTTGAAATGGGGCACCGTTTTTTGAACAACATTAAATTGTGCCCTTCTCTTACAGCTTACAATAAAGAAATGCAAACAAATAAATGGACTTACCATCAAGTGATTGTTCACTAATATATATCTCAAAATATTTGAACTTTGGAACCCGTTTGATTTTAGGGGTGTTTTATTTGACTGACAGTATCTATATCGCAAATTTATTAGCAATTTTATCATAAGAAGAAGGAAAAATTGAAATGAAAATTCTAGTAAGTTAAACATATACATTTAAAAAAAAAAAAAAAGCTTTTTGTTACGATTTGGCAAGGGTCGATCCACCTCAAACTTTTAGAAAGAAACTTGTCCACATTCTGTATTGTTGGAGTAATTAATACTCATTTTCACCTAAATTTTAGAGCAATGATGTTCTTTGACCATTTACAATTTAAACTGAAAAAATGACCCTATAAATATCAGAGATTCAGGATTAAGTTTTTTGAGATCAACGATTAAGATTTTTGATATTGAACACATTATATTTTTAAAATTATGGGTTCAGACCTACTAGTTGTAGTGTATTTTAATAAATTTTTACAGATAAATTTATGTTTCGTATCGAAAATATTGAGTTCAGATGAACCCACGTCTGAATAGTTGCATTTCACCCCTGACAAAGATTGATGAGGTGAGAGTTGTGCTTCTTGATAAGAAAAAGACCTTAAGACCTAACACAATCTCAAAAACTAGCTAATGAGATGAAAATTGCACAAGAACGTATAAAAAGATGAATATTAGGCATTAGTCTAACCCTCAAACTAACTCACTAAATAAAAATAATTTGGAATCATATAAAGAGATAAATTATTAATTATCTCTATCTATGTGGGAACTCAACATGCCAACCGTGTAAACTTTCTTATCCTTGTTCAAAAAACGAAAAGCAAAGTGATAAGACAACTAATTAAAAATTGAGAGAGCCAAATTGGAAGTTAGGATGTTGAATGTTGAGCGGTGGGCAGACAAAATAACAAGAAAACATTGGTCCCAACACACTTTGTATAAATCACTTTCCAACAAAATACGATTACTCAAAGAATGCACGGTCTCTGACTTACAATGCTGAATGCCCTACCAAATCGTCTGTGTTGCCTATGTGTATTCAAACCTCTCGAGTAATATTGTTTGTCCAAATATTTTTCTTATTGTTACGGTGAAATATTGTTCTGAAAAATACTCGTATAATATAACATAATATAGAAATATCGGTTCCACAAAAAATATTACTCTCTTCGTCCCAATTTAAGTGTCTTAATTTAATTAGACATGAAATTTAAAAAATAAATGAGGACTTTTGAATTTTGTGGTCTTATTAAATAAAAGATGTGTGTAGTCTTTTAAATCTTGTAATCTTAAATAAAAGATATATGTTCTTTTAAATCTTGTGGTCATAAACTTGCCTTGTGATTGAAAAACTTACACTCCTTTTGAAACAGACAAAAAAAAAGTAAGACACTTAAATTGAGACGGAGAAAATATTATTATAGAGAATGATTATTATAAATTGGTCTGGTTATACTACGATATTAATGTCTTTGCATTTGCCGCAGGCAAAATCAAGAGACACTATCAATTTACTATGAAAATGCCAGGCAGTCTTTGCCATTAGCGCCATCCACCCTACTACCATTCATTCAACGCTAAACTTAATTCGAATTATAAAGTTACGACATAATCAAATCTACACGGACAAAATGTTCAATTGAGTCATACCGATCTCTATTGACGTTACTCATTTTTTATGATCGATGAGGAGACCTATACTATGATAAGAAGAAACACTGGTAATTGTGATGATATTTAATTGGACATAAAATTTTAGCAAGAACTATACCATGATGTTAAATGTAACAAGAAAAGATTGGTCCCAAACACACTTTTTATAAATCACTTATGCAACAATACGATGACTCAATTTGCTAGCCCCAACCACTCGATAAAGCAGCGAATCATATGAGATTGCCACCTGGCATGGGAATACAATGCCCTACCAAGTAGGTCTTTGTCTCCCTATAGATATATTGCTTCTGCTCTTTGTACTACGAAATCAATGTCTTTTGCATTTTGCCGCGGGCAGAAGGAAGAGACACTATCAATTTACTATCATGATTGATGAGAGAAGAAGAATTTGATTATTAGCCTCTAATTTTTTTCTCCAATAACTATTACTCTCGCCGTACCAATTTGTTTGAAGGTTGACCAGTTTGAGAGTCAAATAATTTTTTTTGACTTAATTTTAAACATAAATTCTTCGAGTATTTTGTAATAAAATTTACATATCTGAAAACTAAATAAAAAGTACTATAAGTCCGCATAATTAATAATTCACAATATATAAAAATAGTTGGAGAAAATCGTAATCGAAGAAAAAGCTGTTTGACTCGCAAACTGGTCAACCTTCAAACAAATTGAGACGGAAGGAGTAGTACTTTTTCCTTCCGACTTTAAGTGACGGTGTTTTATTGAGTATGAAATTTAAGAATAAAACGAGAATGTTTGAAAGTTGTAATTTAAAACAAGTTACATATATTTGTGAGACGATAAGACACTTTTGAGTAGAGGCGGAGTTAGGATTCGAAGCTTGTGGGTTCGGAGTTCTAATTCTTTAAAGTTATTGGACTCTTAATTAATAATTTGTACATATTTGACGAAAATTTTAATACAAATATATGATTCGGACAAAAGCTACTGGATTCGACTGAACCCACACCCGAAGGGCTAGCTCCGCCCCTGCTTTTGAGCCTATGTCCAAGCCAAACCTGCCTCCTATTTTCACCGAGACCAACAACCATCCATCGTGAGAGAGTCTTAATTTCAGATATGCTATTACGAACTTATAAATTTTCAAAGTATAATGTGTTTAGTGGTAAAGACTAAGCTATTAAACTTAAATTTACATTTAAATTCTAAATCCACTAATTATTATTCAGGAATGTTAATAAGAGAAGACGTAGCGCAGTGGACATATTGGTAGCTCCTGTGAGGGACTTGAGACCCCCACCTAGATTCTCTGGACTTAGCAGGCACAGGGAAATTTGTCGTAATATGGACTTTAGCAGAGTAAAGTGTCCACGATTCTTGACACTGCAAATTATGTGTGCCTTGACCGTCACATATATGATAAAATTTTGGAAAAAGGTTAAAAATATCCCTTTACCTCGAGAAAAGGGTTAAAAATATACTTCATTATAAATTTGGATAAAAAATACCCCCTTCCAACATTAAAGTTTTTAAATATATCCCTGTCTTAACAGAAATCCCCAACATAACTCGATTTCATTTTTAAACCTGCTCCATTTAAACCCGACCAACTAAATAAAAAATCTATATGGGTTACCCGGTCCTGTGCCTAGTGGCTCCAGATGTAGGACTCGGGAACAGGTTGGTCGCATATGAAGTTTTTATGCAGTTAAGTCGAGTTTAAATGAAGCGGGTTTAAAAAAGAAATCTGGTGATGTTGGGGATTTCCGCTAAGCCAGGGGTATATCTAAAAACTTTAATGACGGGAGGGGTATTTTTGACCCAAATTTGTAATGGAGAATATTTTTAGCCTTTTCCAAAAGTAGAGAAGCATTTTTTGACCCTTTTCCCTAAAATTTATTTGCATTGAATGTTTATATCAAGTTAATATATGCATATTATGGGGGTATTTAAATAATTTTTTATTTGATTATAATTGATTAATATGTATTTTCACTTCATAAAATTATTTAACTATAACAAATTGTGTTAATTTGATGTAAATCTTCGGCACCGGATATCTTTATCTAAATGTATCAGAACAGTTTTCACTTTCTGATTCTCTGAAAAGGCTCCTACTTTACAATGTCAGCACAAGGATAGATTGAACAAATTTTCTTTATCGATTATTTCTTTTGGGACAATCATTTAGTAAAAAAATATTTTTATATTTTTTTCTAATTTATGAACCTTTTAGACTATAGTGTAAAAATCAAGTCAATTACTCAGAAGATCACTCAACTGTCCAAAATTATTTAGCAAAGTCATGTTTCTTTTATTCGCAACAAAAAGACCACTTAACTATGCCGATATCACTCAGAAGGTCACTCAACCGGCCAAATACCTATTTTACCCTTTAGATTATCAACCTTTGTTATTGTATACTTTTACAATAATATTTCTCTTTTTAATCTATAGTATGGCTTACCTATAGCAAAACACATATTATTTATAAAGCAAAAAAGTGAAAATAATTTTTAAATATATGTAATATTGGAACATACTCCCTCCATTCCATAATAAGTGATGTTTTTAACTTATGCACGCCCCTTAAAAAATTGCTTACTCCTAGAAAATTATGAGTGCTTTTACTAACTTATCCCTAATTAATGCCTAGAAAAAGAAAAACTATTTAATAATTCTTGATTATCAATAAGGGTAAGTTTGGAAGAATAAGATCAATTTCTTCTTGAAATCCTAAAACACCACTTATTTTGAAACAAAATGAAAAGCCTAAAACACCACTTATTATGGGATGGAGGGAGTATTACATATGTTGAAGTAGGAAAATAGAACAATTAGTTGCGGTGTATTTTAATACATAGATATTGATAGTTTAGATGGGAAAGGAAACAATTTATAGCTGAGATATGGAACTTGCGAAAAAAGTGATAATTCAGATGTATTTTTTACCATTAACTCAAGTTTTAATTACCATGGAGTGGGAGGGTAACTTTTGAGTTTTTTCATGACATCATCGTAAGTGGAGAGACTTGGCTCAAACACAAACATACCAGCATTGAAGCCATTTTTTTGCGCGGATTGCCCTTCTTTTGGGGTGGTCTTTAAATTGCCCCTCATATTTGTGGTCTTTAAATTATGCCTCTCATATTGCTGGTCTTTAATTTTTGCCTTTCGCGTTGCAACCCTGAGCGTTCACGCAGAAATCATGAGGTTCTGGGTTCGAACCCCTGCTCAAGGATAAATTAAAAAAAAATGCAAAGCAAGGTTTAGGTCGCATGTATGCCGGACCCGGCATATACTTATAAAGGAATTACCAAGCTTATGTCGGACCCAGCATACTCATGCCTTATGGGCATACTTGGCATAAGTATGCCGACTCTGGCATAACTTTGGTATATCCTTAACAAGTTTATGCCGGGTCCAGCATACTTTTTGTCACGACCCGACTAGGAGCCGTGACGGGTACCCGGGGCTAACTACCGAGCACCACTCACTCTACTACTCCTCATACTCCTTAAGCATACTTTTATCAAATTCATACTCAAATCATAGAAAAATCATTTTTCATTTGGAAACATAATTACTTTTATATACATAGGCCCTTCGGCTATCAAAATAATAATACATACACAATAGTAGCATCGTGAGACCATACTACCCACACATGCGTATCTATGAGCCTCTACTAGAGTGCTAGACATAGGGACAGGACAAGACCCCCGTCGTAACCAAAATATGCATATATATATATATATATATATATATATATATATATATATATATATATACACACACAAAAGAATAATCAAAGGCACCTTCGGAACAATGGAGCGCTCTCAAGTCAGCTAATAGCTCCTACGAGTCTGGATCACCTCCCTGTCTACCTGTGGGCATGAACACATCGTCCAAAGAAAAAGGACGTCACGAACATTGTACTGAGTATGAGAGGCAAAAGTAATAATAATACGTCAATGAATAAAGGAAGCATCAAATAAGGAGCAACCTGTAACTGACTGTCAATTATAAAAGAAATAATGCATGCTGGCTTACTTCATAATTATCATCATATCACGTATGCATATATGTATAAGCTGCCTAACCATATAGGTACTGTGTGATAATCATTAGCCTGCATTCAGGCCTCCTGCGTCCGGGGTACCATCTCATGCCGCCCACTAGTGGTGTCTGCCCATGCCATCTAGACATGGTGTATACGCTGCCCGCCTTAGCAGTGTCTTCCCGGACATATAGGCGCGGTGTAATATTATCAACATGTACTCATCATAATGCATACATAAAAACTCAAAGACAGCTATACTTTATCGAGGTGACATAAGGTCGTGAACCCCCGATTCCATTATGGAGCATTTATAAGCATTTTGCCTCACCTTGAAGGAAATAGCATATAAAGTGAGTGTATACAATAAACAACATCATTAGCTTTGTAGGAACATCATATCGTGAACTCTAGAATCTTTAAACTTAAGCTCATCATCGTCATTATTAGGCTCATAATGTATCTCTTATCTCATATGGCTATTCGTGAACATAGACTCTTAGTTATTCGAGATATAGGAGATTCATGGAGAAGAAGGAAAAATCATGCCATAGGATTCATGCCTTAGAAAGAAAGAACTAGCCTCACATGTTGACACCCAATTTTGTCCCACTTTTTCTCCGAAATATCTATTCACGCCTCTAGTATTCTGGCGACTTCAAAAAATAAATAATTTTTTTTTACTATAATTATTAGCTTCTTATCAATACTGGCTTTATTATTATTATTATTATTATTATTATTATTATTATTATTATTATTATTATTATTATTATTATGGTTATTTTGTTACCAGTATTATTATAATTCGCATTTTTATCATTTCAGCATTTTTACCAGCTTATGCACACGCATCGCATTTATTTTTCGCGTAATTTAATAATAGCATTTACTTACTCTTGAATTTCAAATATATTATCGCACGGCTATTATGGCATTTTTATTTTTCATCTGAGTACTAATAAATACGTACTTTTATATTAGGGATATTTTCAGCACCACTTAGTATATAATTAATTAAAATGAGTCTTTTATTTAAATTTAGAAGCCAAACTATTTCTTTCAATTCAGCCCATATTTTAATTCATCTGACCCAAAATCAAAGCCCAATCAACAATATTATTTTCGGACTAGCCCGTTATCACTTAAATAATTACCAGCTCATTCGTTATAATACCCAGCCCAAAAGAAAATAACCCCAACCCAACACATTATTTGAACTGATCTGGTCCAGTCTAATGACCCGACCCGGGTCAGTGAACAAAAGAACCCTAGGGTTCTTTCCCTTTCATTTTTCTCCTCACCGCCGCTCACCTCTCCCCTCTCTTCTCTTTCCCTTCTCTCTTTTCTTTCCCTCTTTCATCGTCATCTCATCCCCACCACCGCCGTTTTCTCCCTGTTCCCCGCTGTCCCCCACTTCCCTTTGTCCCCCGCTCTTCTCTCTCTCCCGCTCCTCCTTCTCTCGTTCTTCAGCACAAAGCAAAACCCAATAAAAAGGGTGGCGGGTTGAATCGCTGAGGGAGGGCTTTGGAATCGCAGAAACCCCCCTAAGAATCAAAGCTTTCAGTCGCAAAAATCCCTAAAATACGAGTTCTATCGGCAGTTTTAATCTTGTTTGTTATCAAGTAAAAATACTAAATCAATTCTTCGTTTGCCTTGGTGTTGGTGCGAATCCGAGCATCGCAAGTTCGGATTCGATTGTGTTCGAGTAGATATCAAAGCCCCGCACCCATTTCGCTGCACCTGTAAAAGGTAATTTTCCTTTATATTTTCTTTAATTTTGGTTCTGCACAAGTTATGATTAGTTTCTTTTTGTGCCAACTGTAAGATAAATTGTTTACTTCTATTTATGTTTGTATTTTGTGTTTAATCTCTAGCTCTGTTTGTTTATTAAAAATACGGTGTTAATTGAGCATGGTCGAGTTTATATATTTACTTTTCTTTTAATTTTTGGCATGTATGAGTTATTCTTTTGTTTTCCCCTTAATCCACATATTTAGTTTAGTATAGTAATGTTTTCGTGTTCTATTTGAGTAAGTTTGATTTTTTATGGCTAAGCAGTAGCATTTCAAATGGAAAGTTCTTAACTTTAGTGTGAGATATAGAACAATATTGTTAACTGCCATTGGATTGATTGGTGTAGAGGGTTTAACATTTATTCTCTTAGTTCTAGTGTTGTCCATGAAATTAGTTTGGGTTTAGCTGCTGTATTATCAGTAAATTAGGTTGTTAGTTTAGGAATTTCCTCTTATCTCAATATATTTTTATTATGCTCTCAGTTCTGTGTGTTTTCAGTTTAGGGTAAATTAGTCCAGTTAAAACTTTGTTTGAGATTAGAAAAAGTAATCTTCAGCTCTATGTAAAATCTCTCCTTGGTTGGCACTTCAGTCATTTCCCCCTTTTCTTTGTTCAAAACTTGATAGAAATGTAATATATAATTAAGTTTTCTGATTTGTGTGATACTTGATGTTTCTTTAATTCAGTTTCATGGGTAAAGCATCTTTCCAAATAAGTATTGGTCCAACTGTTTTCAACCCATCTTGCTTAAGTGTTTTCCCCTAAAGTAATGCTGGGATCTCCATTCAAGATATGGCCTTTCTCTCACTCACGACATAGAACCTCTATCCTAAGTTTTGGTTTACTAGGAAATAGTTTATAACAACATGCTTTGATAAAATTAAAATAGTCTTTACTTAAGCCTATTTCCCTCCTCTTTTCATATTTTGTTTGAATTCCAGTTCTGATTTGCTTGTTAATAGTTTAGCATGACCGAGTTTTCATTTTTTATAAGTTTAGGTGTTAGTTTTACCTGTTACCGCAACATGTATGCAAAGCATGAATTTGTTTGGTTCATTTCCATTCTGGTTTGGTAATGCTGAAATAGTAAACGTAAGTTTGTTTGGCCTGAATTACTAAGATCTGTTTTAATGTTTTAACAAGGGTTAATGATAGTTGAGTTAGTTAAGTTTATGAACCTTCTACTCACTCTGTAGATGATAGTCTCGAAGACTGTGTTGATATTTTCTTTATACATAAGTATTTGAATCTAGTTCCATAAGTTAACACTGGGATGGTTTATTTGTGCATAAAATGTGAGCTTCACTAGTATTCCTTGTCTATTTAAATATCAGCTGCCATTAATATTGTATGAACTTAGGTGTTTGATGTCACTTGGTTCCTCTTAGTTGTCAAGTTTTGGGGTTGATAAACAATTCAATATGTTTGATGAGCTTGAGTCAAGTTTAGTTTGTTTGGCAATAGATTTGAATCGCTATATTCCCGGAAATCTACTTGAAGTTTTTGGTTTAAATTTGGACGAGATTTCCTGTTGTTTGACACATATATTGCTGGTGAAAATTGGTTGCCTTTGATGGGAATTAGTTATTGCTCTTTTAAAAGGCTGGTCTCCATCTGTTTCTCATAACCGCTGGTGTTACACCCCGGAAAAATTTTGCGTTACCGAAAACTGTAGACGGCTTAGTATGGGCCAAAGGGCCATTACAGCGCGAACGCGCTGAACGAAAATTCGATAATCAAGTTTGGAATGAAGGTTGTGTTATAAGAAGGTAATAATAACATATATATGACATTTGGAGACCATATGGTGTAAATTAGTTTATATGTTATTTGACGAAAAGCCCTCGTTGCTGCAAGCTAAGTGGGGCCCACATGTCGGAGTTTTATGAAAGACGTGAGAAGGGACATGTGGGTAGTATATGGAAAGTTGAGTAAGTCCTAAGAAGGACCCATAAGCTAAAAATGAGTGTAGACCCTCCAAAAGGACGATTTAAGAAAACATTTTTGGGTGATCCGATTTGGAGGGGAAAAAATGGCATTATAAGTTTGGAATTTGGGAAAACTCCTAGAAATAAAAGTTGTAGATAATTGAATTATCTTTCCAACCATAGGTCGTGGGGCCTCATACGATATCGGGATCAAATGTTATGACCATTTTACTGAACGAAGGTCCAGTCAGAAAAACTCTGCGCGAACGCGCAGAAGGAATTTTTTTTAACTCTGCGCGAACGCGCCCTTAGGGGGCGCGAACGCGCAGAAGAAATTCTATGTCGGTTCCAACAGAACCGAAAACGACTATATAAAGGGGTAAACCCCCTTATTTTCAGACCAAACATCCCAAAAACTCTCCAAAATTCTGGAGAGTTCTCCCCAACTCCCCAACCAAAATTTTGCCCAAACCAGGTATAAATTTTCAATTCCAGTCCGGGTAGCGTATAATTATTGGTGCAGAATCATATAACAGTGTGTGGTGGCCTAAATATAGCGTGGAAAAGTGGAGATTAAGCAATATTAAAGGGAGAAAGGTATGAATCTCTTTCTATTTGTGCTAATACCGATTTATTTACGAAGAATACGCGATTAAATAATTGTATACTGAGTTAATTAGTTATGAAAATTGGAAAACTGCGTGTGGGCTGTTTTATGAGATATTTTGGAGTTGGAAACATTATAATTGATGTTGGTATTGTTGTTGTTGTTGTTGGTTGCTGAATTAAAATTTGGGCTAGGCATATAAACAGGGGAGATGCTGCCCGATTTTCGGCAGAATATAAAATAGTATAATTTGAAGTATGGTACAAGTGTACGATGAAAAGGCTAACATTAGTGTAAATTATCTTAAATGTAGACTTACAAGCTCGGACACATAAGCGTAGCTAATAGGACGTGGAACAGGTATGTAAGGCTTACCCTTTCTTTCTTTGGCATGTCCCAGAGCCCAATAAGGTATAATATGCATTTTGGGGATTATCCTACCCTGTGATTCTGAGTTTGTTTATGATTCGCGTTCACCTTTTGATATGTATCTATGATTTCCGAAGTTCTATTTGATACGTTTCCGAAGTTGTCTACGATTCTGATTCACTTCTGATATAAGTAAGTCTGATATGATCGAGTGTATTATATGATTGAATAATGAGATAAGCAAAAAGAATTGTGTTTCTAAAAGAGAGCTGTAAGTTTTGGTGTCCCTAACTTTCGTAAAAGATCTTGGGTTAGCTTTGAAATGGTCGTAAAAGTTCTGTGGTAAAAATGTCCGTAACCTTCCCGTATATATGGTTCCAAAAGTTATAAGGGGTTTGATCCATAACGATATCCGAGAGGTACTTGACATAAGTATGGCTTTGATTTCCCTAAAATGGCTTCTAAAACGCTTATGGAACGTTCTGTACTTCAAACGTTCGTAACTTTCTCTTACTAAGTCGGATTGATCCGAAACTTGTTTCTGAGCCTTCAGGTGTCGATAAGTATATGTGTTATCGAGTTCTAATATTGATTTGCGTGCATGTGGTTATTTACGGTTCCGCTCGTGCATTCTGTTATTACCTTTTTCGCCAAGTCACGGGCCGGTTATATTATTGTGCGCACTATGTGATATTGACCGCGGTATGTGCGACATTGGCCGCTGGACCCCTGACCGCGGTATGCCGCACTTGTGACACTGACCGCTGGACTCCTGACCGCGGTATCTGCGACATTGACCGCTGGACCCCTGACCGCGGTATGTCGGGTTTGGGATGTTAACCGCTGGGTACTTAGCCGCGGTATGTGAGATGGTGACCGCTGGACTTTTGGCCGCGGCAATTGTGTGTTTGATTTTCTATGTGTATGAGACGGAAATGCCTTTCAAAAGAAAGCAAAGCATTTTGTCATTCTGAGTGCCGTGTTTGTCTTCCAGAACCTCTTATGTACGATTTGCACGTCAGGTGCAACACTTTGGTACTCTGGTTATTATGCTCACTTTTGGTACATTGCACTTCGGTTATGACTTCGTTTTCTGTACTTCATGCTTTGCATACTCGGTACATTTTCCGTACTGACCCCCTCTTCTTCGGGGGCTGCGTTTCATGCCGCGCAGGTACTCCCAGATGAGTTGAAGACAGTATAGAAGATGTTCCAGTGCAGATGGCAAGCTCCATTTGTTCCCGGAGTGCTGCCGAGTCAGAGTTTGTATGTATGCTTTCTGATTTGATGTTAGAGACTTTGCAGACAGAGTCGTGGGTATAGTATGTCAGTTGTGCATGCGGCTTCATCAGCCTATATGTCACTCTGCATTATGTGTTAAATTCTGTATGATCACAGATTCAGTTTGATTTGGAAAGCATCGAACAAGCATATTTTGAGAGTTTATTGTATATTTTATTTTTATCTGATTTAAAAAGTCTACTAAGATTATGTGTGTCCCAAAGGTCCGTGGGTTCGCTCGGCTTCGGATGTGGGGCCGGGTGCCCATCACACTCTAGCGGAATTGGGGTGTGACAGCTGGTGTCTATGGTTGCTGCTTGACTGCATCAGTTGCTACTGGTCGTGTTTTCCAGTAGCTCTAACTAGTTGATGCATTCTCATACCTGAATAAAAGTGCCCTGCCTTGTTACCTTGCTCTGTTGCAAGTTTGTTTTCTTTGTTTTTTTGTTTTGTTTTGTTTTGTTTGACACAAGTGCTGCTTATTACCTCTCGGTTTGTAACTTTTTTAGAATTCCTCTTCGTCCATTATTTTCCCTATAAAATCTGCTTCATTTACTAATCCTTTTCATCCTTTGTTTTACATGTACGCTTCCGGAGCAAAATGAAGTCTTTATAAAAGACTCTCACCGTTGCACAGTTTCTTGCCGTCGCTAGTATTGGAATCCACGTCTTCTTTTCAGCCCATTCTCTCCCTCTCTTGAAAATATCCGAACAAATGCAAGGAGAAGAGAGGATTACTGTTGCATTTTTTTGCTCGTATTAAGATTACTAACCGTTTTTATTTTCTCGTTTGTGAATGTTTATTTGATTCGATTAAGTTTATCGACCATAGAAAATTTAAAGTAGACGGGGTAGTTGATATTGGGAAAACTAGTGGCGCCATTGATATATAAAAAAATACGGGTTCAAGCATATTGTTCACAAATATTGTTTAGGTTGGTGTAATTGCGCATGTTTTTACAACTGAGCATAAGTAAAAGAAAAAAAAATGATTAGAGGAATCGCTCATATTTTTAAAATTAAATTATCGGGTTTTGCTAAGATTAATCACTTATACTTATTTTACAATTTTGAGTCCAAAAGCTATTTAGATCTTGCAAGCAAGTTAAATACTTAGTGATTTCCTTCAATTGAAAATAAATGCCTTCGCGCTCTTTTTGATACATAAAAAATCAACGGTTTTACTTTTTTAATCAATTTGGATCTCTCTTTTTGCAATGACTTTTCATTCATTTCATTTGAGAATATATAGTTAAAGTAAGTAAATTTTAAGCATTGTCGTATCTTAAAAGCTAATGCACACTTGGTTATAATAAACATTGTATTTTCTTTAAACTATTTTAGTAATATATTTTAACTCTTTTTTAATTAATCTAAGTTTGGCTGGTAACCGTAATTAGCGGATCTTAAAGGATGCCTAACCTCTTTCCTTTAGGATAATTAGAATCCTTACCTAGAATCACACTGATTAAGCAGACTATTAACGGAGGTTTAGTTAGCTTTACCTTAGTTAATAATTAGATGCCCTAATTCACCTTAAATCAATTAGGTGGCGACTCCTTAAAACAAAGCAATTTAGGAATCACCAATATGTTGTATCCCGCTTCAACCCGGTTAAAATGGGGTATAACATCACATACCTTTTTCGTTTAACTAATCTATCGCTTGCTTGATCTCCTTCAATGCCACGTTTCTACCTTCAAGAGAATTCGCATTAACATTAACTAATCGATTACTTAAACCTGTTTACTACAACTAAAGAAAATTGGGCAGAATTTCCTTTGTTTATACAAATTTTCCTCATTTTACATATCAACTCCCAAACATCCATTCCAAGATTCACAATATTATACACAAAAATTATCATTCATCCGCATCGTCCACATTTCACAATTTCACTTCGATTTCTCCATAATCGTGGTCATAGTTCACTATTTCTTTTTATCACATATAATTCTCATTCCATGTTCTAAATGTCGTTCATAACATACTTACAATCACAACATATCGATAATCATGACTCAATCCAAGCCTTTCCCCAACAATGACACTGTTTCCACATTTATGACCCATTTTCTATATCTTACTACAATCCAAGTGTTTTAACTTTCAACACCTTAAAAAACATAGAATGATCATAAAACTCACCTTGGATAATGGAAGAATAAGCCTTGAGTGAAGATTCTCTTCTTGCACCAATACCCTAGTTCACTTCCCTTGGGATTTCTTGGCTTAGATTAACTTTGGTATGTTTCATACACTTGTTTTTGTGGGTTTGATGTAGTTGATCATAGATTTCTCTTGGGTTCTTGTGGGTGGAGAGTGGAGAAGGTTCTAGAGGATTCTTAAAGTGTGGAGAGTGGAAATGAAATAAATTAAATGAGAGAGAGGGTCCTTATATTATTTTAACATCTGACCCGACACAAACATACAACATAAGGTCCGTATATTTTATACTGACCGTATGTCTGGACCGTATGTTTGGTCCAGTGAAGACCCTCATTCTGGCATAACATACGGTTGGATATACGGTCCGTATGTTTTAGACGGCCAGTATGTTTGGCCGTATAATGCCCAGCTTTCCGAAGTCTGTTCTCGTTGACTCGTTTGATCTCCCATCCTTATGGAACCTTCTTGACACTTGTTAACACCTCAATACTAGTCTAAGGGACATTATCACTCTTCTCCAAAACATTATTAAGCTATCATTAACTTGACACTCGTAAATCTTTCCCGACACACAACATATCCCGGGCTTTCATTAATAACTTCCTTCACTTACGTCAAATGTCTTTGATTCACGATTAGGATCATCAAATGCTATTTTCTTACTTATCAAAACATTGTATACGTCATGCCCCTCGTTAGTCTACTCACTGTTCGTTAACGGAAAATTTTCCAAGGTGTAACATTCTTCCCCCCTTTTGGAACATTCGTCCTCGAATGTTAAACACTCGGAAATTCTATGAAAATTTTGCCAAAGTTCCCCTGTAATATGGCACTACCATCCTGTCACAACATCCCACAATAACATTGCCTCACAGGTCCACAACATAATAGCGATATAAGTTGGCCACACACGACCAATATGCGTAAAAAGAAAGTATACGTACCTCATAATCCTGATGTTTCATCGTGGATCTCTTCTGGGGGTTGAAATAAGTGCGGGTATGTGGATTTCATTTTCTCTTTCGCTTCCCAAGTCATTTCTTCTCGGTTGTTATTTCGCCACAAGACTTTGACTGAAGCTACTTCCTTATTTCGAAGTTTTCGTACTTGCTTGTCTAATATGACAATGGGCACTTCTTCATAAACTGGCTTTACTGTCACTTGAACATCATCGATGGGAACAATTTTTGTAGGATCTCTAACACACTTGCGGAGCATTGAGACATAAAAAACTGGATGGACTGATTCAAGCTCTGAAGGCAAGTCCAATTCGTAAGCTACTTGACCCACTTTGCGGATAATCTTATAGGGTCCAATGTATCGAGGACTTAATTTTCCTTTCTTGCCAAATCTCATCACCCCTTTCATTGGCGACACCTTTAAAAATACCCAGTCGTCAATGTTGACACCCAATTTTGTCCCTCTCCTATTTAATTTACCCGGATTTCTAAATTTACTGACGAGCTAAATACTTTATTTTCACTACTATTATTTTCGCTACTTTTATTTTTTAACATTATAAGTATTACTTTATCACAGATTTTAAACGGTTAGTCATCGTTTCATTTTCGGGTTTGGAATAGTTAAATTAATTACAAGACAACACTTTGCAATTTTTTTTTTTTTACATATTAATTATTTATTATATTTGCATAATATATATTATACCAGTTATTAAACTAGAAGCCCAAAAATAATTCAAATAGCGGAGGAAGGATCAACAATTTTCAGCCAAATTAATGGCCCAAAATACAAATTTAATATTATTTCCCTACCCAAATAAACAACCCACATTTCAATATCGAACCCACATTTTCGGCCCACATCACAATACTCGTCCAGCCCATTACCCATTTTTTAACCCGGCGGCCCACTACAATTAAAACCCCTAAAACTCTCCTCCTCTTTCATTTCCCTCCCCTTCTCTTCTTGACCTAACCTTAGCCGCCCCTCCCCTTCTCTCTTTCTCCTTCTTCTAGCCGCCTCCCTCGTCTCTCTCTTCCATCATCACCTTCCTCTCACGCTCTCCTCCACTTCCTCCTGTCCCCCACGTTCCTTTGTACCTCCACTCACTATTGTCTCCCCCGCGCCTCTGTCTCCTTTGTCCCCCCACGCTTATCTCTCCTACACTCCCTTCGCTCCTCCTTCTCCTTGTCTGAAACCCGAATGGAAAAACCTATAAAGGGGCGAGCATTTCTCAAATAGAAGGGGACTGGATTTTGGGGGAAGAGACGAACAGATCGACAAAGATCTGGAAATCAAAAATCAAAGAACAAAAAAAAAAGGGAAAAAGAGGACTAGAAAATATTATCACACTTCAACATTTTCATCTTTAACTACGATTCTAAGCTTTCGCTTAAACTTCTCATTCTATCACGGCGAACTTTAGCCGCAACAGAGATTTTCGAGCTCATTTGTATCGTGCTTTGGATATGTTCATAACGAGAGATTAGATTCGAGACCCGACGTCCCTGTTCACTGCCCACGTGGAAGGTAAATCTGGCCCTTTTTTTATTTTTCTCTTTGTATTTGGAATTGCTGTGTTGTTTAAGAATGCAATGGCTGCCATTTGTAGATAAACAAAATGCTCTGAGGCAAGTATCTAAAATGTGATTAGCAGTTATTTTGGTTAAATGAAGTTTCTGTTCGCTAAAGTGGGAAGTATGAATCAAGTTCGTCATAATTTTGTGAAGAAGTCACCACTTGAGCACTTTTATGTCTGTAGATGTTACCAAAATCGTGTTTACTAGTCCGGATCTTAGGTGTTAAAATCCGATTGATTCAGCCTTGTATTTCTCTTTTATTAGCACCATGTTGAGTTTATAAATACCTTTTAGTTGAAAATGTATATGTGAGCTATGAAATTCCTGAGTGTTTCTGTTATTTTTTTTTAGATGTCATGGCATTAGGAATCTATTTTGATGTATTTATCTAAATGAGGTCTAGCCTTGATATTTATTTTAATTCTTGGTTCCTCTATTTGAGGTGTATTGTTAAGAAACATTATTCTAATAATATCCAGCCTATATCTATGTAAAATATGGCTAGTATAACTTTGTTATATCCTGTACGTTTTGAATGTCCAGTTAAAATGCTAAATGAAGTTTAATGTACATTTGTGATGCTTCTTTGTTGACCCCTGACTTTATTTAAACATAAAATATGATCCCGTGCTTAAAGTCTGCTATAAAACGTGTTTTAAAATTTGTCATTGTAGACATTATGGTTTAGAGATGATGTGTACTTGGTAGATGCAAATGTTATTAGAAATCAAGTCTTTCAAATTATTTTTCCCACGTTTTAAAAATCATATTTATGCGTGAAAATCTCCATGGGTAGTATGTGTCGCTTAGATGTTTAAATGGCCTTAACGTCTATTTCCTCTCCCATCTATACACGCTGTTAGTATACATATGTTGTAGTGAAGAATTCATATTGGTTCAAAATTGCCGTAGTTCAATATTTTCTTATGTTTGAGAATTAAATTATTTCTCTAATTCCTTTTTTCCTTTTCCTTTGTCTCTTTACATGTACACATGGGAGCTAAAATGGAGTCTTAATTAAGACTCACCACTACAAACCTCAAGGGATGGGCGTCTCATTCTTTGTCGAACCGTACTGTTTGAGTTCCCGTTCTTGTCCGTACAAGGACAACGGAGTAATACCAGAAGTGTTGGGATGGGGTTAAATTATTGTTCTTATAAACTGATAGCTTGTTTGTGACTAGCATTGGTCTTTAATTTCCTAACTGTGGTTATGTGTTTGAACCAAGCCTAGGACTAACATACGGGTATCGGGAAATCTTCATAGGTTTTGTTTTAGTAATGGGTAGATAGTTCAGAGAGAAATTAACAATTAGCTCCATGAATATTACTCCCCTTTTATGTCAAAATATTTATTTTTAGAATAATTAATTTTTGAAAGTAGCATGACTACATATTTTAGCTAAAAGAATCATAATTCGTGTTTACTTAGAAGTTTTAAAACGTCACAAGTTTCACACTAACGCTAGCTTATTCTAAAAAGAGGCGAATTGGTTTCAACAGGTCACTATTCCACTTTAATACCATTCCAACATTTGAATCATGTATTGGTTGAAACAACCTTTACATAATTTATATTGAATTGGTACTCTTTTTATAACATAGTTTACCTTGAACTAATACTTCTTTCTATAAAACCCTTTAAAAGTTTATTAAGATTTATTTGTGACCTCTGAGGAGTCGTATGAGGTGGAAATCTCACGTTCTTACAAACGACTACTCTAAGTTTATTAATCGGCATAATTTACTTTCTCCAAATGCATATGAACATTACATGTATCGCTCCCCTTTTTTTGGTTTATTTTATTTATTAAAATCTTTTATGTGGCTATTATTGTCTACAAGTTTTACTTTAAATAACTTTAGCAATATTCACAAGATATTTTCTTAAATATTTAAATATTACATCTACATTTTAGCCTTAATTAAATAACATAAGTCATGTCGGTTAACCATTGTTAATGGGTCTTAAAGGGTGCCTAATACCTTCCCTTTAGACTAATTGAACCCTTACCTAGAATCTTAAGTTTCGCAGACCTTAAACACAGTTAACTTTAAACATAACTTTAATAAACTTTAGGTGTCCTAATTCACCATAAATAATTAGGTGGCGACTCCTTAACACAAACAAAAAAAAAAAAGAGGAATCTCCAATATGTCGTACTTCTACCTTAACCCGGTTAAAATGAGGTATTACAGCTTGGCGACTCCGCTGGGGATCACTTAGGTTCTAACCATAACGGACTTAGTTCAAATAGGCTTTGTGTGCTTATTTTAATTACTTTATTTATTTGTTAACTGTTTTTACATGCTATTAATTGTGTGTTTGATATAAACTGTTTGTTTGATATAAACTGTTTATGTGTTACTTGCTTTGATAAAACTGTCATTCCGTTCATATTTCTTCCACTCCTGGAAAACTCACACATATTCACACACTTAAAACGGCTTCGCGGTTCGCGCCCGTGCACTACTAAATTACCCCTTTTAGTTGGATTGATCTTGTGGATTTAGTCGATCGGCGGTGCAGTCGACGGCCACGGACTTTCCACTCCCAAGTTGTCCACTTGGGGGAACCTTGTGTCATAGGAAGCCAACTCTTAGTCAGCCTAAGATAGAGCTAAACCAACACCTTTATTAGGAGCATACATCTAATGACCTAGGAGGTTTAATACCCTTGGTGTATTAAACCCATTAGACGACTTTACCCAAACGTCCAAGCGGGTTCACGACCCCGAGTGACACTAACCATACTTTATGTGCATGTTTGAAGGATAACTGTGCCTAAATATTGACTATTTGCTCTAATTAATTAAACTTTAGGAGGGAGGGAATGACTAACGTTTCTATGACAGGTATGGATTTGCATTGGAGTACAATGAATGACGAAGATCAATGACATCACAAAACGGAGCTGAAATTTAGACATAGGAAATTATTTACTTTACTCAGATTAGGAAACACTTTATGTACTATTCATTTGACATGTAATAAATATTACACTACTTTTGTACTTTATTTTGGGAAATAGAATTTGTTTAATTAATCAAAGCAACGGGATGACGTATTATGGCACACTTTACCCTTCAAACAAATGTTAGGCCTACCTCTGGCACAAAGAGGTCACATGCATCTTAGGACGCATTATTATTGTTTGATATAATCGTTTACATTTGTTTGACAACTTGTTTTACTTTATTGGATGAATTATTTGCTACATGACTTACTTGACTCTATGTAATCATGACTTTACCTAGACACGTTAATGAGACTGACATCATTTGCACTTTATGTTTCTTTTTATGTTTATTCCCAAAGAGAGTTGATTCGTGTTGACACTCGATGGCCGACCATCCTTACATCACAAGGTCAAAGACGTCATCGTTACCTGAACGTAGTTGGGTTGTTCAAGGAAATGAAATTACTATGTCTGATCCAGCTGCATCTATTTCAACTGGTGTGGAGAACATCGTGATCCCTAGTGATCCCCCCGAGACTTCCAAACACGAAACTACTATTCAACGGGATGAACATATCGCCCGCCTGACTCAAGAAATCGAGAATCTACGTGGAGAACTAAATCGGGTTAGGGACTTGACCAATTTATCCATCACACTCCAAAGTCCACCTCCTGAACCTAGAAATACTGCACCAAACCCACCTCATTTCCCATCACTCGAATCCCCAGTTCCTGAGCATTTTCCTTCCCAAAACAATGCACCTACCAACAACAACTTACCTCCGATCACCCCCGCAAATCCACCAAATCCATCATCCGCCTATACTCCCCCACAAAGTCAACCACCCACTTACACTAACTATACTCCTCCACAAAGTCAACCACCCACTTACACTAACTATACTCCTCCACAAAGTCAACCACCCACTTACACTAATTATACTCCTCCACAAAATCAACCATCCACCTACACTACCTATGCTACTCTTAATCCACCACCCATCAACCCACCAAGTCAATCGCTAGTTAACACTCTCTATGTTCCGTTACCCACCAACACTAATCCACTACCCACAACCACGCCTCTAAACCTACCAAATCAACCACCTACAAACACCACCTATAACACACCACCTCCTATCCAAAACACTCCGACCGTCCAAACTCATCCAACCCAGCATCTACAAGGGGGACATTTTGTCACTCCTAATGCACAATATGTTCCTCCGGTATATGCCGCCGAAACACAAGCCTTTACCAACCCAGTAACGGTCAGGTTCCAACCCGAGGTGGATCAATACGAGGAAATGGAAAAAGAGGCGAAAGCAAGGGCGGATGATATGTTGTTAAAAGAAATTCATAGTCTCAAAGAAGCAATGAGAAACCTTCAAGCTGCTAGGGGAACTAAGAGTGTAGAATACGAGGATCTCTGTGTTCAGCCAGACGTCGATTTGCCCGTAGGCTACAAGCCGCCGAAATTTGATACATTTAATGGGACAGGCGACCCTCATACGCATTTAAGGGCCTATTGTGACAAACTGGTTGGAGTAGGTAGAGACCAGAACATAAGGATGAAGCTCTTCATAAGAAGCTTATCTGGTGAGGCTCTTACTTGGTATACACAACAGGACGTCCGTAAATGGCGTGGTTGGAGTGACATGGCGCAAGACTTTATGGACAGATTCAGTTTTAACACTGATATCACGCCAGATAGAGTCTACATGACTAAATTAACCAAGAAGTCAACTGAGACGTTCCGCGAGTATGCGTTACGCTGGAGGTCAGAAGCGGCCAGGGTTCAACCTCCGATGAATGATAGAGAAATGACTGCTACCTTCATTGAATGCCAGGCTGGCGTATTTTATGAGAAAATGATAGGTATGATGGGACAAATTCACAGAAGTTGTCCGAATGGGAGAAGCCTTAGAAGAAGGAATCAAATCGGGGAAAATTCAGGATCTTATTGCTTTACAAGCAATAAACAAAGCTATTCAATCTGGTTCTATCGGCGGGGTTAAAAAGAAGAAAGAAGATGTCGCTGCAGTCATGAATATCCAAGGGCATAAGCCGAGCCAAGCCATTACATACTTTAACCACCCACAACAACCTTTCTACCCTTACCACTACCCTGAACCCTACCAAGCTCCACCATCTCCTTACCCTGTCTACAATGCCCAAGTAAATTACTACCAACCCCGAGCACCTCCATATCAAAACCCACGTCCACATCAATCCGTTCAAGCTCCAACTTACCAAAATCGACCACACACTACACCTAAAGCCCGTCCAAACCATGACATCAAAAATACCCATAAGTACACTCAGATCGCTGAACCCTTGGCTCAGTTATTCGAAAGACTGAAAGCTGCAGGTCTGATACGACCGGTTGAAGGGAAAATTCCCGATCCTATTCCAAGATGGTTTGATGGTTCCAAGCGTTGTGCATACCATTCTGGAGTTGCTGGGCACGACACTGAGGATTGCTTTGGTCTTAAAAACAATATCGAAGCCTTGATCAAGGAAGGAGCGATCCGGCTCGCTGAACCTAAGCCCAATGTGGTCCACAACCCTTTACCTACTCACGAAGAGGCCAAGATTTGAAAGAATCCAGTGTGTCAATTGGAAAGGATAGAAATGGACATGTCATCAACTTTTGTCGCTCTCGTGGGAACAATCCAAAGACAAACACACATGAAGATTACTGCTACAACTACTCACAACATCGAGACACCTACCACACGAGGTGCCGAACCAGGGGAGACTCTGAAGAATTGGACTTGTACTCCGCCCCTGATTCACCGGGAGTCTTGGTAGATCGAACATGTATTGAACTTTTATTTTTAAAGGCTTGAATCAGGCTCAAAACTTTTGTTTGCTTGGCTTCATCTTTCGGAAGCTTAATTATGATTGCATTTCTGATTTTCCTTAATTATCTATTATTGTTATTTTCTACTTTATTTATTAACTCTGCCAACTCTATGATTGTGACATAAAATGAACGAATAAGCAACATATATCTCAAGAGAGTAACAAGGAAAACTCGAGTACAAGACAATATTCCATTTGGAAAAAATCGAAATAGCCGATAGACAATGACACAAGCAGAAAGCTAGCAATTCAAGAAGAAATCAAAGTGTGACATTAGGTTAGACAGCCTAGTTTGCAACCTTTCCTTTAACAAGGTACGAACTACGTTCCGACCTGATTCCCTTGGTGGGATACGTAGGCAGCCCACATAGGGTTCGGTTGCACTATAATAGAAAATCCAAAAAAAAAAATCCTTATACAAAGAGAACTACACATGGCTGGATTCCCTCGGCGGGATTCGTAGACTATCAACATACAGGTCCGTCACACTTAGATTAAATCCAACAAATCTTTTACCATTTACATAACAGAACTACGCTGACCTGATTCCCTTGGTGGGATGCGTAGGCAATCCACATCGGGTTCGGTCCCTTTATTAGAAAACTTCAGTCCATTTTATGTATTTACGAACTACGTTCTGACCTGACTCCCTGGAAGGATACGTAGGCAACCTATATAAGGTTTGGTCACACCACAACATAAGTTTAGCATACCCTTTCTGAACCCAAAACTGGGGCATATTTTGAAAAATATAGACGAAAGAACGGTTGGACATCGACAATATTGAGGCTACCAGACAGGAAGTATTATAGACCAATTACTTTAGAAGTGTCACAATCCGAAGTTGGCAGAATATTTTACAACTTACATATATATACATTTACATATATATATCTTTCCTTACATACATACATTTACATATACATATTTCACAACTTATATACGTATAGTTATATTTCCTTATACATATACTTACATACCTACCTTTCAAATGAAATACTTTCTTTCAATTATTTCACTACTGTTCATCTACCGAGGCTCGAACGGAGATCACAAGATCCAAACAAATAAGACAAATGGAGCGCCAACAACGTCAAGCTTCGAGTCAACACGAATCAACTTCCCCCTCCCAAACTAAGAATTTTTCTTTGAGTGCAGGAACCTAAAATCGCGAGATCAAAAGTCAAGTCTATCAATCAAGGCCAAAAAGCATCATTTGGCTCATTATGGCCTCCCTCAAAAGCCAAACGGCTTTATTTCTAACTTTATCTTTAATTTTATTTTTATCACAATAACTTTATGACTTTGTTAATAAATATACCTATTTTTGCAGGTTGTCGAGATTGAAGACGAATTAAATCAAGATTACGTTTTGGCCTGTCACGATACTGTCAACATCATCAGCCAAACGGCTACACCATCACTTTACTTTACCAATTACTTTATCATTTACTTTACCAACTTTAATGACTTTATCCTGAACTTTACAGGAATCAACATTAATCTCCGCAGACAACCGGAGGCATCGTTTGGCTATTCAGCCTCTTCCGCATTAGCCAAACGGCTACACCATCACTTTACTTTACTCTCTACTTTATCATTTACTTTACCAACTTTAATAACTTTATCCTGAACTTTGCAGGGATTATTATCAAGTCTCCGAAGACAACCGGCGGCATCATTCGGCTATACAGCCTCACATGCATAAGCCAGACGGCTACACTACGACTTTACTCTCTACTGTATCATTCACTCTACCAACTTTAATGACTTTACCCTGAACTTTACAGGAATTATCATTGAGCCTCCGAAGACAACCGGAGACATCATCCACTTTACAACTTTACCCTGGACTTTACGGGAATCATCATCAAATCTCTGAAGACAACCGGAGAGATACCATCAAGTCCCCGAAGACAACCGGGGCATCATCCGGCTATACAGCCTCATACGCATAAGCCAGACGGCTACACTGTCACTCTACTCTACCAATTACTCTATCATTTACTTTACCAACTTTAACAACTTTATCCTGAACTTTGCAGGGATAATCCTCAAGTCTCCGAAGACAATCAGAGGCATCATTCGGCTATACAGCCTCACATGCATAAGCCGGACGGCTACACTACGACTTTACTCGCTACTTTATCATTTACTTCACCAACTTTAAAAACTTTACCCTGAACTTTACAGGAATTATCATCAAGCCTCCGAAGACAACCAGAGACATCATCCACTTTACGACCTCATCCCGGACTGTACGGGAATCTTCATCAAATCTCCGAAGACAACCGGAGATGTCATATCATCAAGTCCCGACAACAGCCGGAGACATCACATGGCTACACAGCCTCACCTGCATAAGCCAAACGGCTATACACTTATTTTACTCCTTACTTCATTTCTTTATTTCATCATCTACTTTGCGTACTTTCACAATTTTACCTTAAATTTCGCAGACATCATCAAGTCCCGGAAGACAGCCGGAGGCCTTATCACTATCATCTTCAACTGCAACTAAAGACCTTATTACATCCTCGACATACGCATCACACATTCACTCAAGTTCCTGAAGACAACCAGAGACAACATTTGGCCACACTGCATCATTATAAGCCACACGGCTTCGTCCTCACTCTCACACTCATACTATCATTTTACACTTTTTATAATTTCAACTTTATTACTAATTTTGACATGAATTTCAGTTTTGGCAGAAAGTACAACCTGCAGAGATGCAACACACGTGGAACTTTATCTTACGCAGTGAACTGGGGCAAACACGCTGAAGAGGAATATCAAACTCACAAGCAAGGGTCACGGATCTACTCTCGAACTCAACTCCGCCTACGTCCACAAACACGTGACACGTAGGCCAATTTATCTTTCATATTCCCCACTAAAACTCTATATCACAATCTCATATTCCTTTCTACATCCCCAGCGTCTCCATAACTCAACACTGGGGCATTTTTGGAGAATTTACATCGTCCCTAGTAGGGTCCTACTTAAAGGTGTGTTGCGCGCCACATTTATAATTAGGAGGCTATAAGCATGTGTTCCATTCTTGAACGTTCTCGTCACCTGTCTACAACCCCCCGCTAGATTATGAATCCACAAAAACTTTCGAACTACATATGGCCTGATTCTCGTGCAGCCCGAGATACGTAGGCAACTCGAAACTGAGATTCGGTCATAATTTTCCATAATTCCTTCGGTCCTCATAATATTTTCCATCAATTTTCCTAAATCGTACTTTCTTATAAATTCATATTCGTTGGTCCAAACAAAATTGGCTACTACGTCAACTTCTTCGCCCGAAGATTCTTACATCATCTCCGGTCGAAGAGGGGCATCTGTTGACACCCAATTTTGTCCCTCTCCTATTTAATTTACCCGGGTTTCTAAATTTACTGACGAGCTAAATACTTTATTTTCACTACTATTATTCTCACTACTTTTATTTTTTAACATTATAAGTATTACTTTATCACAGATTTTAAACGGTTAGTCATCGTTTCATTTTCGGGTTTGGAATAGTTAAATTACATGTTAAGATATAAGCGTAAAAATTGTTTACACAGTGTGTATAAGTTACTCCTCTATTTCAGTTTATGCGACAGTATTCTCTTTTCAATTTATTCCAGAATGAATGGTCTTTTTCTAAGTTTGGAAACAATCTAATTTAAACTTCTCACATTATCCTTAACGAGAAACTTTTATAGCCACATAAATATCATGGCATGTTTTAATAAGATCACAAATTTCAAACATCGTATATATATCCATACAATTGTTATAATATATTTAAAACCATAAGTTTTAAAAATCTTTAATTTTTTTCTTCTGAAACTCCATACATGCATATACCCATTCAAAGCAATATAAACTTCAACGGCCGAAGGGCATAATGTCTTTTAATAATGATAAAAAATATACCCAAGCACGGAGAGGATAAATCACTTTTAACACCCATCGATCCATTCTTACGTGCAGAGGGGTAGACTTTACGGTCCACTGCCTTTTGGTGATCTAATTTATAAAATAGTTAGCAAATGTATAAGTTATGTATATTAATAGTATTAATATACATACACATAACACATACATAGAATATACATAATCAGTGTATGAGTTTGTATATTTTGACTAGCGTCCGTGATTAATAAAAGCCCATTAAAAGTCTACATGTAACATAGCTGAGTTGATTGTTTTACATATAAAGATGACACTAATCGTAGAGAACAAGAAGAAGGTGAAACATCTTTTGGAGTTGCCAAAAGCTGACACAAATATAAAGCTGTGGAAAGCAGACTTGAGAGAAGAAGGAAGCTTTGATGAAGCCATAAATGGGTGTGAAGGAGTATTTCATGTGGCCACCCCTATGGATTTTCAATCCAAGGACCCTGAGGTAATTAAAATTCATAATTAATCATTTTTCAGTCTTTATAATTAAAAAATAATTATTAATATGAAGTTTCAAATTCCAATACTCCATTTATTATGTACTCCATATGTTTTATTTCATGTCCCTCCCACTCTTTACTGTTTAGTACGTTATAAAAGAAGACACCTTATTATAGTACTCTCTTTGTTTTATTTTATGTGTTTTAGTTTGACTAGTCATAATTTAAGAAAATAAAGATTTTTTTTTAATCTTGTAATATTAAAATAATGACATATTAAATTGTAATATACTAAAATCCCTTTGAATTTTGTGAGCTTAAACTTGCCGTGGGAGACGTTATAATTAAAGAGTTAATTCCTACTTAATATAGAAAACTCATAAATTGAAACTGGAGTGTTTGAAAAGAAAACATTAAATTATTTCTTCATTTTTACGCTTAACATCGACTTTATAAACAAATAAATGTTATGACATACGTAAGGTTACAAATTCTTTCAGATTTTTTATAAATTCCAAAATTCACTAATGAAACACCGAATAATAACTCGCTAGTTAGAAAACCTTTTTTTTACACGTTTGCATGTAGAAGTTAAACTATGATAACATATTAACACTAAAGTTGATATAGTTCACTAATTTAATTAACATGCACGTATCTATATCTATGGCAGAATGAAGTAATCAAACCAACGGTGCGAGGAATGTTAAGCATTATAGAATCATGTGTTAAAGCAAAAACAGTGAAGAGGCTAATTTTCACTTCATCTGCTGGAACAGTGGACATTCAAGAACACCAAAAACTTGTCTATGATGAGACCAACTGGAGTGACTTGGATTTTATATATGCTAAGAAGATGACTGGATGGGTAACTTGCCATCTTTTGCTTATTCCTTCTCTTTTTTTTTTTTTTTTTGCCCCCCCATTTAGGAGGTGGATTTTTAGTGTTTCCACACTTCCCCTCCAGTGTGACTCGAACCCAGGACCTACCGGTTGTGGGTGGAGGTGCTTAACCACTGAGCCATCCCTCACTTGTCTTTTTTTCTCCCTTTTAGAGTGTGTTCTCTACGAAGATTTTTTTTTTTTAAATACTTGTTTGAAAATAAGTAATTTTTTAATTATTGCGGTATAATATCTTGATATTATTTGATATTTGGTAGCATATTTGTAGGGAGATAATTACCATATATTAGTTAGTTTCCTTGTTTCACTAATTACCATATATTGGTTAGTTTCCTTGTTTCACTAGGATCTTAGTTTCCTTGTTTCACTAGGGTTCAAGATTGTATCCTATATATATATTCTCTCTTGGTGAATGAATGGAACAAGTCAAGATTGTATAGTTTCTACATGGTATCAGAGCCACACGGTTTTTTTCTTCTCTTCATCGTAAATTTCTATGTCCGGTGACGCCGTACCTCCTCCACCACCACCCAAAATTGAGTCTAATTCTCCCTATTTTCTCGGTCCTTAAGACTGACCCGGGGACTGTATCACGCCTACTCGTTTCAAGGGCGACAATTTTGATGAATGGGCAGCCGACATACAAACGGCGTTGGAGGCACGACGTAAATTTGAGTTCTTGGACGACACTATCACTGAACCGCAGCCTCCTTGTACAAAGTCCGATTGGAGTGCAATTAACGCAATGTTAATCTCTTGGATCACAAATACCATTGATGCTGATGTCAAATCTTCCTTGTCAAAATTTAGGGAGGTCAAACCCTTTTGGGATCACCTTAAAAGGAGGTTCGAGCAGACTAATGGACCACGAGTTCAACAGCTTCGGTCTTCCCTGGCTAAATGTGAACAGACCAAAACCATGTCAGTGTCCGTATATTACGGAAAATTACATGCTCTATGGCAAGAATTGGATCATCATGAGCCCCTAATTTCTTGTACTTGTTGCTCCGTCACACGTTTCAACATCTTCACAATTGGCAGCCATTTTTACCAAAGCTCTCGGCAAAACTCAGTTTGACTTCTTGCTTTCCAAGTTGGGCAATTTTGATTCCCATGCTCCAACTTGAGGGGGGGTATTGCGGTATAATATCTTGATATTATTTGGTAGCATATTTGTAGGGAGATAATTACCATATATTAGTTAGTTTCCTTGTTTCACTAATTACCATATATTGGTTAGTTTCCTTGTTTCACTAGGGTTCAAGATTGTATCCTATATATATTCTCTCTTGGTGAATGAATGGAACAAGTCAAGATTGTATAGTTTCTACATTAATGCTTAGTAAGTAAGCCAAAAATATTATTCCAAAAAAAAAAATTAGATGAAGTTGGGGAGTTTGTTTTTCGGGGTGAGTTGTGGGGGGTGGGGTTTAGTTAGCTAGGTGGGTGGGGATGGGTGGTGGGGCGAGGACTTAGAGGGGAATTCAGGATTTGAAGCTTATAGGTTTTAGATTCTAATCTTTTTGAGTTATTGGGTTCTCAGTTAATAATATGTACATATTCAATGGATTTTTAAGACAATACAGACTTTGAACCAAAGCTATTGGGTTCGGCTAAACCGCATGCAGCCGACACTCTAACTACCTCCCTATTATAAGAATTTGTACTTTACGTGTTCTTACAACGATCTCAAGTTAATGCTATAATAGTAACTAAGTTCACAGTCAAATATTTACAGATATTTAGTAAAAAAAAAAATTAAAATCAGAGTTACGCTATTGAGTTCATGTGAACCTGTAAGCCTCTAGATCCTCCCTTGGGTGGGGTGTTGGAGGATACGAGCCCGGGGGGGGGGGGGGGTGGATAAAATTTGTTTTTTCTACTCCCGACGTTGGGAAAGTTATTTTCCTAATTCTAAAATAATGTATTTTCTTAATTAAAAAAAAAGACTATTCAAAATATTCTAAATAATTAAATATGAAAAACTTAAAAATATTTTTCCTCCTTACCAAACACACTTTTAATAATTTCTTTTATATATACTTGGTTGTTCATGTACATATATATTTTGGTGCAGATGTATTTTGCTTCTAAAATGCTGGCGGATCGGAGAAGGCAGCATGGCAAGCAACTAATTAAAGCAAAAGAATATAGAATTCATTAGCATTATACCAACGGCAGTCGTTGGTCCATTCATCACGCCAACATTCCCACCAAGCCTAATTACTGCTCTTTCACTAATTATCGGTAAGATTTAAGTTATATATATATTTACACTATCAATGCGATTTAACTTGTTATAGCAATATATTTATCATTTATTTGAAGTTATTAATCAGTGCTCTACAATAAAGTTACATGCACGCTTTAAAGCAATTTGATTGACTAAATATTTTTTATACGGTCAGCGCAAACTTAATGACTTACTTTATATTTGTTCAAGTTCTTGCTGACGATGTCAAATTTTATGTCATTTGAAACAATACATTTAACTTTCTGTTATAAGCTAGCATTACTTAATCAATTAGTAACATGAACAAATGATAAAATTGATAAACAATCTGTGATGATCGATAGTTACACTTATAATATTAAAGTTCTTTACGCTATTGTCCTAATCTTTTAAATTAAGTTAAATTAAATATATAAACTTATAGTACTATATATTAGTCTAGTTTTACGATTATGACATGTACTTGCTATATAGTCATAGTTTACTTTAAGTAACTATTAGCACAAAGATTCTATTATAGTATTGGTAAAATTAAGCAGGAAATATTTAACAAAAAAAAACTGTAATTAATTGAACCCTTCTCTTTTTGAAAAAATAATCTGATTGAGGCATATATGTTGTTTAAAAATAATTTGTATAAGTCTAAATAAAGTTTCTGAATCTATAAAACACTTAGTAAAAGCAGATTACACAATCTGTAAAAACTAAAAACCAGTAAATTACAGAAAATGGACAAATGAACAGAAATAGTGTTAGAAAAAAAAAATATTCAGAACATAATCGAGCTCACTTAGTTCAAAGTGTGTCCTTAAGGAAATTATTCCCCTCACAGTACTCGAGGTTGATGGAATATCCCCTCCCAGGATAGAACGATTATCTTACCAAAATAGTAGTACTCCAAATTCTGGTAGCGGCGAACCACTCAATGGCAGTATATCACACAGAAAAGAAAACTTGTAAGAAGAGTAGAAGAATAGAGGATTTCAGAAAAATTCGTAAGTAATAATCTGAATATTAACTGGAATTTATAGCCATTAACGCACTGGTTGGGAAAAGGTTTGCACCTTTTCAGAAAGGTTTGCAACCTTTCAGAAAATGTACGTTTTAAAAAAAAAAACGGAGGGTCACTAACGGGTCAGAATCTGGAAATAATTAATTAATTAATAAATAATTAAATTAAAATTTAAAAGAATTTGGTCCAAAAAGATTATCAATCAATCAGATCATTTGACCAAATCCAAATCCAAATCCAAATCCAAATCCAAACCGAAGCCGAGCCGAGCGAGCGACGACGACGGCGCGTGGGGTCCTTTCCCCCTCAACCCTTTTAGCAACTAGAGAAGGTGTAATGTAATATGTACACCTCTCTTTTTCTCTCTTTTTCCTATGTGGGACAGATGCTTTAACCAAAGCACAAGGAACCTTTTACATTTCCCAAAGCAAAAAGGGACCTTTTATATTCCCTTCACTTTTCATCCCATCATTTCCCATTCACCAATATCAAAAAACCCAACAATCCCCCACATGAATGGGGAATGGCCATAATATAAAAGAATGCGCGGACAAGTGTGATATACAAGCGAAGATTGACTGCATCTGGATAAGTAGGTTTCCCTTTGAACTTTCCGTAGTGAACTTACATCGGATATACTCGATCAATCGGTAGATTTGATATCTTTGAACCGTCGAACTTTGTTGTGTACCTAGACAACATAAATCACACAATCAACCTTCAACCATTTATGGTTCTCACGGTTGTGTTCGTTTCAGCCATGAACACCGCCTGGTTTCATGAGTGCATAGAGAATGGGCCTTCACTATCATTCCCTTTTAAAGCGGCTTACACTTAACACTCACATAGGTGATTTCTAAACATGTGGTCTTATAGCCACATTATCTGGTCATACACTGCCAGATTTAGATAATCATTAAAAATCTTAATGCTTTATTAACTCATTAACAAGCCATAAAGTTTTATCCTTATTTCTGAACATTGTCTTCATCCGAGAATGGGTTGAGTTGTTTGACAATGTTGAACCGTCAGTCATAACTTTGTTTGATCTCTTTGAACCTAGTTCTTGGGATCTCCAGTCTGCTAGGTAGAGTTACCGCCATGATGACTTGTCCTCGGCCTTAACCCCATTCCCATTGATGATCTGCTAACTCCCTCTCTAGATAAGCCTTTTGTAAGCGGATCCGCTACGTTATCTCTTGACTTTACATAGTCAATCGTGATAACACCACTAGAGAGGAGTTGTCTAACGGTATTGTGTCTTCGTCGTATGTGACGAGATTTTCCGTTATACATTACGCTCCCTGCCCTTCCTATTGCTGCTTGACTGTCACAATGTATACATATAGGAGCCAAAGGTTTGGGCCAGAATGGAATATCTTCTAAGAAATTCCGGAGCCATTCAGCTTCTTCACCGGCCTTGTCTAAAGCTATGAATTCAGATTCCATAGTGGAACGGGCGATGCAAGTCTGTTTGGATGATTTCCAAGACACTACTCCACTCCCAATAGTGAAAACATACCCACTCGTGGATTTAATTTCAGACGATCCAGTGATCCAATTTGCATCACTATATCCCTCAATCACTTCGGGATATTTATTATAATGCAAAGCATAGTCTTGAGTATGTTTCAGATACCCCAAAACTCGTTTCATTGCCATCCAATGTGTGTAATTGGGATTACTTGTAAACAGACTCAGTTTGCTAATGGCACATGCTATATCTGGTCGTGTACAATTCATGATATACATCAGACTTCCCAACACTCTCGCATAGTCCCCTTGTGATTTACTTTCACCTTCATTCTTTTGAAGTGCGTAACTCACATCAATTGGAGTTCTGGCAATCTTGAAATCCAAGTACTTGAACTTGTCAAGTACTTTCTCTATGTAGTGAGACTGTGATAATGCTATACCTTGTGGAGTTCTATGAATTCTGACTCCTAAGATTACATCAGCAACTCCTAAGTCTTTCATATCAAATTTGCTAGCCAGCATGCGCTTTGTAGCATTTATATCTGTCATTTCTTTGCTCATTATCAGCATGTCATCAACATACAAACAAACAATGACTTCGTGACCTGGAGTGTTTTTAATGTAAACACATTTATCACACTCATTGATTTTAAAGCCATTTGCCAACATGGTTTGGTCAAATTTAGCATGCCATTGTTTGGGTGCTTGTTTAAGTCCATAAAACGACTTTACAAGTTTGCACACTTTCTTTTCTTTACCAGGAACCACAAAACCCTCGGGTTGTTCCATGTAAATTTCTTCCTCCAAATCACCATTTAAGAAAGCTGTTTTAACATCCATTTGGTGAATTTCAAGACCATACACGGCTGCCAGAGCCACTAACACCCGAATGGACGTTATTCTTGTTACAGGAGAGTATGTGTCAAAATAATCAAGGCCTTCTTTTTGTCTATAACCTTTGACTACAAGTCTTGCCTTATATTTGTCAATAGTGCCATCAGCTTTCATTTTCCTTTTAAAAATCCATTTAGAACCTAAAGGCTTGTTTCCAGGAGGAAGATCAACCACTTCCCATGTGTGGTTATCTAAGATTGATTGAATCTCACTATTGACTGCCTCTTTCCAAAATGCTGAATCAGAAGAAGACATCGCTGCTTTAAATGTTTGAGGCTCATTTTCAAGCAAGAATGTCACAAAATCTGGTCCAAAGGAAGTAGATGTCCTTTGACGTTTGCTACGCCTTGGATCCTTTTCACTTGGTGTACTTTCCTTTGGTTCTTCCCGCGGTCGTTTAGATCTTTCACTTGACGACTCACATTCAATTTTATACGGATAAATATTTTCAAAGAATTCAGCATTATCTGATTCAATTACCGTATTAACATGAATTTCGGGATTGTCGGATTTGTGAACCAAAAACCGACAAGCTTTGCTGTTTGTAGCATATCCAATAAAAACACAATCCATAGTTTTTGGTCCGATTTTTACCCTTTTAGGTAAAGGAACTTGTACTTTTGCTAAACACCCCCACACTTTGAAATATTTCAAGTTGGGTTTTCTTCCTTTCCATAGTTCATATGGAATGGATTGTGTTTTGCTGTGGGGCACTCTGTTGAGTATTCGGTTAGCTGTAAGGATAGCTTCCCCCCACAAGCTCAGCGGTAAACCGGAACTTATTAGTAAAGCATTCATCATTTCTTTCAATGTCCGATTTTTCCTTTCCGCAACTCCATTGGATTGTGGTGTGTAGGGGGCAGTGGTTTGATGAATAATTCCATATTCTAAACATATCTCTGCAAAAGGAGATTCGTATTCTCCACCCCTATCACTTCTAATCATTTTTATCTTTTTATTTAGTTGATTTTCGACTTCATTCTTATATTGCTTAAATGCTTCTATTGCTTCATCCTTACTGTTTAGCAAGTAAACATAACAATATCGAGTGCAATCGTCAATAAAAGTTATGAAATACTTTTTCCCACCGCGAGATGGTATTGACTTCATATCACAAATGTCAGTGTGTATTAAGTCTAAAGGATTTGAATTCTTCTGAACGGACTTATACGAATGCTTAACAAACTTTGATTCAACACATATTTGACATTTAGATATATTACACTCAAATTTAGGTAATATTTCAAGATTAATCATTTTCCGCAAGGTTTTGTAATTAACATGTCCTAAACGAACATGCCATAAATTATTTGACTCCAATAAGTAAGAAGAAGCAGATTTTCCATTAATACTGGCAACAACCATTACATTAAGTTTGAAAAGGCCCTCGGTGAGGTAGCCCTTTCCTACAAACATATCATTCTTACTAAGTACAAATTTATCACTAACCAGCACGCACTTAAACCCATTTTTCACGAGTAGTGCGGCTGAAACTAGGTTCTTCCTAATTGATGGAACATGCATGACGTTGTTGAGAGTCAGCACTTTGCCGGATGTCATCTTCAACAGAACCTTTCCATATCCTTCAACTTTGGCTGTTGCTGTATTTCCCATGTATAGCTCCTCGTCAGGTCCAGCGGGAGTGTAAGTTGTAAATGCTTCCTTAACGGCACACACATGTCGAGTGGCGCCAGAATCAAGCCACCACTCCTTTGGGTTGCCAACCAGGTTGCACTCGGACAGCATTGCACATAGGTCATCAACATCTTCCACTATGTTTGCCTGACCCTTGTTTTTCTCTTTGTCCTTCTTGGGGGCACGACAGTCGGGAGCTTTATGGCCTGCTTTACCACAATTGTAACAATTGCCCTTGAACTTTTTCTTGTTAGGATACTTCTCCTTTCCAGAACGCCTCTTCCTTTTATTGTTCTTTTTCGGAGCAGCATCTTCAACGACACTTGCCCCTTCAATTGGTAAACTCTTACGGTACCTCTTATCAGCGGTTTTGTTATCTTCCTCGATCTTGAGACGAATCACAAGATCCTCCAATTTCATTTCCTTTCTCTTGTGCTTAAGATAATTCTTGAAATCTTTCCATGAGGGTGGCAACTTCTCAATCATTGCAGCCACTTGGAATGCTTCATTCACTACCATACCTTCAGCAATAAGGTCATGGAAGATAAGTTGAAGCTCTTGAACTTGGGTTCCAACAGTTTTTCCATCCACCATTTTGTAGTCTAGGAATTTGGCAACCACAAACTTCTTCAAGCAAGCATCTTCAGTTTTGTACTTCTTTTCCAGTGCACTCCATAATTCTTTGGAGGTCTCTACTGCACTGTAGACGTTGTACAAATCATCTTCTAAGGCACTCAAAATGTAGCCTTTGCACAAAAAATCAGCCTGTTTCCAAGCCTCAGTAACCATGAACTTCTGATTGTCAGGCATGTCGGCGGCAGGCACGGGAGGGTCCTCACTGGTGAACTTTTGCATACCAAGGGTGGTAAGCCAAAAGAACATTCTCTGCTGCCATCCTTTAAAGTTGGCACCGGTGAACTTCGCAGGTTTCTCAGCCGGTGGCACAGCGGCACGGGTTGTAGGCGTGACCGCTGGTGCAATGTTCACAGAAGGAGTTCCAGTCGCAGAGGGAGTTTCAGTCTCAATTGCCATTCTTTCTTTGTCACTGTCAAATCGACAAACTGCTTTAGTTAATAAAACTAGAATAGCAATTAAATCACAAACTTAAACGATGAAGATTTTATTTCTTCAAATCGCAGTATACTTATGAACTTTGGTATTCCAACGAAGTTTTTATATCTTCAAGTCAGAATACTAATATTCATATGGAGTAGAAAACTACAGAAGTTTTAATCTCCTTAAACAGAATACAGATTATAGTATTATATAGTAATTTCCTTAAGATTGTTGTTTAAAAATAATCTGTATAAGTCTAAATAAAGTTTCTGAATCTATAAAACACTTAGTAAAAGCAGATTACACAATCTGTAAAAACTAAAAACCAGTAAATTACAGAAAATGGACAAATGAACAGAAACAGTGTTAGAAAAAAAAAATATTCAGAACATAATCGAGCCCACTTAGTTCAAAGTGTGTCCTTAAGGAAATTATTCCCCTCACAGTACTCGAGGTTGATGGAATATCCCCTCCCAGGATAGAACGATTATCTTACCAAAATAGTAGTACTCCAAATTCTGGTAGCGGCGAACCACTCAATGGCAGTATATCACACAGAAAAGAAAACTTGTAAGAAGAGTAGAAGAATAGAGGATTTCAGAAAATGTACGTTTTAAAAAAAAAACGGAGGGAAATTTAAATTAATCCGGGGAGAAACGGGTCGCGGGTCAGACACGCGGATCCGGGTCACTAACGGGTCAGAATCTGGAAATAATTAATTAATTAATAAATAATTAAATTAAAATTTAAAAGAATTTGGTCCAAAAAGATTATCAATCAATCAGATCATTTGACCAAATCCAAATCCAAATCCAAATCCAAAGCCGAAGCCGAGCCGAGCGAGCGACGACGACGGCGCGTGGGGTCCTTTCCCCCTCAACCCTTTTAGCAACTAGAGAAGGTGTAATGTAATATGTACACCTCTCTTTTTCTCTCTTTTTCCTATGTGGGACAGATGCTTTAACCAAAGCACAAGCCGAAGCCGAAGCCGAAGCCGAAGCCGAGCTGAGCGAGCGACGACGACGGCGCGTGGGGTCCTTTCCCCCTCAACCCTTTTAGCAACTAGAGAAGGTGTAATGTAATATGTACACCTCTCTTTTTCTCTCTTTTTCCTATGTGGGACAGATGCTTTAACCAAAGCACAAGGAATCAGATCATTTGACCAAATCCAAATCCAAAGCCGAAGCCGAAGCCGAAGCCGAAGCCGAAGCCGAGCCGAGCGAGCGACGACAACGGCGCGTGGGGTCCTTTCCCCCTCAACCCTTTTAGCAACTAGAGAAGGTGTAATGTAATATGTACACCTCTCTTTTTCTCTCTTTTTCCTATGTGGGACAGATGCTTTAACCAAAGCACAAGGAACCTTTTACATTTCCCAAAGCAAAAAGGGACCTTTTATATTCCCTTCACTTTTCATCCCATCATTTCCCATTCACCAATATCAAAAAACCCAACAATATATATGTGCAGGGAATGAAGCACACTACCCAATAATTAAACAAGGTAAATATGTGCATTTGGATGATCTTTGTGAGGCTCACATATTCTTGTATGAGAATCCCAAGGCACAAGGCAGATTCCTTTGCTCTTCTCATCATGCTACCATATACGATGTAGCAAACATGGTTCGAAAGAAATGGCCACACTACAATATCCCTTCTGAGTAAGACTCTCCACTTTTATATATTGATTAGGGTTTTTTATCATGGTTTTTTTTAAAAGAAAATCAAATCAATTAAGTCGGGTTTTCACATGTTGGAATCAAACCAAATAATTAAATTGATTTTTCATCGCTTAAGTTTTTGTCGATTTTAAAAAAAATCTATGACAATATACTTCCAAGCCGAAAAACCAAACACATTATCAAAGAGAATCTCCACGTGCTTGGTTTCCGACTTTCGGTCTAAAAATTTAATCTGTTACTGAGAGCACATTTTTATTATACTTAATTACATTTTCAATCTTATAAGTCTGTTTCGGAAACTGCCCTTCTGAGCCAAAGGTCTATTGGAAATAACCTCTCTACCTCATATATCCTATCCTCCGAACCCCACTTGTGGGACTACAATGGGTATGTCGTTGTTTGTTAATTATATTTTCAATATGCTCTCTCACGTGCCCGACTGATTCTTTTCATGAATCAAGCGTGTGATCTTTTTCCTATATGGATAGCCAGAAGACTCTAATCTAGAAACTTTATTTGCTATGATACCATGTTAAAGTGTGTGACTATCTCATGTAAATAACCCCGAAATAAGGCACATTACATGCTTAACAAGTTAGGATAATGCATCGGTATTATTGAAGTGCATGACACGCTCATCTAAAAGTTTAAGTTTTTAGATAAGATGATGACATACTTTAATATGATATTAGAGCAAACAAGAGTTCTTGGATTGTCTTCCACCGCCACCCATTATAAAAAAGAATCTCCATTTGCTTGGCTCATCGCAAGAAATCTAGCCAGTCAAATACTGTTATTTTTTCTAGTTGTTATACATAGATTATATCGTAATTATATATGGTTCTATACATATTATACATAAATTATATAGATAGTTATACATCTACCGGCTATTTTTTATTTAGTGATTGGATAAGCGACTATTTAAGTTAATTCTTCAACTTAAATTTTGGGTAATTGACAGGTTTAAGGGCATAGATAAGGACTTGCCAGTAATTAGTTTTTCATCAGAGAAGCTGATAGATATGGGTTTCAAATTCAAGTACAATTTGGAGGACATGTATCGAGGGGCTATTGAGACTTGCAGACAAAAGGGATTTCTTCCTAATTCTACACAAAGTCTTGCTGCTAAAGGACATGACCAAGAATCAGTATAAATGAGAATTCATAAATACATATGGAAAAGTAGAGAATCTAAAGGAAAAAATCGACTATCCAATAATTTACTGTGTATGTATGGGTCTATAGAAACGGATTAAACTATAATGATATGTAAAAAATATGTTATTTATGAATTTTAAGAATTCTGACAGATTTGTGACAATTTTACAATGGAATTCATCGATGTGGACATCATTGTGGTGGATTTATGACGTTTTTATTCTTCTGTTGCATAATTTTTGTAACATTTGAATTGGTAACAAATTATAACATGTATGCGCCATAAGTTTTCATTTTTTTAATTAGAAGAACATAATACAACAAGAGCTACTCATATGCATCAATTTTACTGCAGAAACTCTAGGAAATTTAATCAGGTGCTTTTTAATACCATCAAATATTTGCACTTGAAATGGACAGAATTGTTGCCTGAATTTTTTGCCTCCTTTTAATCTGACGTGCCTCAATGTTAGGGTAACTGGTGAATGTTGCCTGATTGTTTCCTGTATATGCTCATAAATTTTGCTACGAATTCTGCAACCATACATATAAATCAATAATCATTAACGCGGGTGACAAAAAAGCAATACACCCTCTGTTCAAGAAAGAATGACACAATTTCATTATTAGTCCGTCCCGAAAAAATAAAATGACACTTTTTTATATTCGGAATCAATTTAATTCGAACTTTTCATTTTACCCTTAACAATAAGCTTTTATAGTTACACAACCGACATAATACAAAGCCACATGGTACGAGGGGCGTTCAACTGAATCCTCTTTATTGTCGAAACAGGGAAAAAACATTTTCCTTGTTACATAAATAAATTGTTGAATTGTCTTATCATAATGGAAACTTTAAGTATAGCTGTGAAGGTAGCTCAAAATTACTTTCGGTCGCATGTTTGAATTTCATGTGTGTCATTCTTGCATTTTATGTTCAATAAATTCAACAGCCGTGAGGTGTTTTTTCTTAAAATAAATTCGCATTCCGCTATATACTCAGAACTCATAACTAAACAATGTAAATAAAGAGCGGAGATGATCGTGTGAAAAAAGAATGTAAGCAAGATCTTTTTCTTTTTCTAATTTTTTAATTTTATTTGGTATAAGTAAGAAATTACGTACCTTCTAATTTTAATAGAGCGCTTGTTCCAATCGGGAGTCTTTTGTCCTGCAAATAACCTTGGGTTACTCGATCAATTTTTTCTCAAATAAACATTGTACTCATTATGTTTCAATTTATGTACTTTGACTCAACACGGAGTATAAGAAAGAAAGAAATCTATCTTTGTGGTGTTTCAGACATAGAGAAAGTGGAATCTTGCAAGAAACTGGCTTTACAGCTGGGTCCTTCCAATGGCGGAGTCAGAATTTCTACCCGGGGGGTTAAAAAATATAAAGATTTAAACACAAGAAAAAGTCAAGAGAGTTCAACATCTACTATATATACACAAGAAATAATTTTAACCTTATATATAGAGTATAATTTTCTGCCAAAGGGCGTTCGGACCCTGAACCCCTTTGGCCTAACCTGGCTCTGCCACTGGGTCCTTGCATTCAAATACCTGGGCACCTGGGCATTCCTCTCTCTACAAAGAAACTTTCTATAATCCAGTGGTCGCCTCTAGTGCATAAAATAGTGGCAAAAGTTTCCTCATGGACAGCCAGAAAACTCTCCTATGCAGGGAGGATTCAGTTAGTCCATGTTATTTGGTGTTCAATCATATTGGTCTCAGCTGTTTCTTATTCCAACTGAGATCCTCAAACTCATAGACTCATATTACCGGAGTTTTGTTTGGTTTGGTTACTAATAGAGCTCTGGTTGCATGGGACAAGGTCTGTGGCCGTCGGTATATTGGAGGATTAAACCTTATTAACATTCACTTAGGGAATAAAGCAACTATAGCAAAGGCTTGTTGAAATCTTGCACAATGCACATAAACAAGATAAACCTTGGATCCGATGGATTCACATTTGCTTCATCAAGTCCCAAACGCTAGACCAAAAAAAGATTCACTTTATGGTTGCAACTGCAGGATAGACTACAGACCACAAATAGACTGCTAAGTTGGGGAGTGGATATTGATCCTACTTGCAAATTGTGTCAACTGTTCCGTGAATCAAGAGATCACTTGTATGTCGAATGTGAGTTTACTAGGAGATTGTCAACCAGAACCATGGTATGGCTAAAGAGGCAATGGAGAGCAACTGATATATGGGCAAATCACCTAGCCTGGACCATCAAATGCGCTAAAGGGGAAGTCCCAGAATGCTCAATTCTTCAAACTGGTATATGCAGGGGTAGTGTCTGTTATTTTTTATGCAGGGGCAGAGCTACAATCAAGTAAGGGTGGTCAAGTAAACACGCTTCGTGGAAAATTAGACCATATATATAGGTGAAATGTGACACGCTTTGTCACAATTGAGAGTGACAGCCCAGCGGTAATGTGCATTCAGGACATGCAGATCTGATCGATCCTCGCTCTTAGCACTTTTTTAGCCTTTTGTAGTCATTTTTAAGAAAACTGAAATAAAACAAACAAAACTTAACAATGTGACACGAGAATTGGTAGGCCGGATTGTATAACTAGAATATATTTATTCTCTTCTTTATTAGACCATACCAATTCTTTTTTAATTTTGAACGAATTAACATATTGTTTTTCTATCTTTTTTTATATTTAATTCAGTCTATAAAATTTAGGAATGCATCATCTAAAGTATTGCACATCAAGTAAAAATGTCCATATTCTTCTTCTTATTTCTACTTTTTTAGTCGAAATAAAGCCAAAAAAAAAAAAAAAAAAAAAAAAAAACTTAGAGGCATGCTTTCTTTCATTTCAACTACTATTTCTTTGTCTTTGTTTCATATTACCTATAGATTGTTTTGGCCTACGACCTTTTTTTTTTTTTAAACTCTACCAATAGCAGTAGGCACTAATTTTCTTTTATGTTGCATGATTATTCTTATTTTTAATTTTTAGTTTTCGTGTTTGTTATTCTTTATATATAATTCAACTAGTTGCTAAAATTGTTTTTGTTGACTTTTCTATGTTAGTTTTGGATTTATACAATTGTTAGTTTCATAATTCTAAGTTTTCATATTAATTTAGTTAAATGATATGTAATTTGATTTTAAATTTGGGTGCACCCACTAATCAGTAAAAAAAATGTTTTGTGCACCCACTCAACTGTAAAAAAAATAAAAAATCACTCCTTTAAAATTTGAACACCCTTGGCTAAATTCCTGGCTCCGTCACTGTTTGTATGGAGAGAAACATGAGAACCTTTGAAGACAAGAGTAGACAGTGTGAAGAGCTTGCAAGGGAAATAGCTTGTACATGCAATGTGCGAGCTCCTTCTGGGATCAAAGCTAAGATTCAGCAGCTTATGTTCAAAATTATTTCCCCTTATGTTTTGCTGTTTGTTGACTGAGTTTGTTTTCTTTAGATACCAAGTTGTGTTTTGGCTTAGTATGGCATTGTAATGATCTTCATTTTGTGATAATTAGTTAAAAAAAAAATGATTTTTGAAAATTGTAGTTTTAAACATGCCATAATATGTGTGTGATTATAAAACTTTTGAAATTTGTGCTATTAAACATTTCCGTAACATTAGTGTGACTATAACAGCTTATCATGACGAGCAAAACAAGAAGTTAAAATTAATTACATTGTTTCCAAATATAGAATTAAATGTGTCATTCTTTTTTAACGGACTATAAGAAAATAATATCGCATAAATTGAAATTGAGGAAATACGATATAACTTACATAATAAGCATGCCAATAATATATTTGCCTTTTTAAACCTGCATCAACCTTCTTGAGGAATTGTTCAACGAGTTTCTGCGTGCATTCAACAGAATCATTTCATAACTTCCCTAAATATTTCTCATTGTTCCAATTTATGTAGCACTTTTTAATTTTCGAGATTCAAATTATGTGAATTTTGATTTTTGACTAATATTTTAAAATGTATTTTTTCATCATATTTACATGAGAAGAATTGCAACTTATAGTATTTTTCGTATAGTTTTTGAGAATATAAATTTTAATTTTAAAATATTGAGTTGATCTAATTCAATTTAGCTTCAAATACAATTAGTTAATTCGACTCTCGACAAACGAAAAATGTCACATAAATTGGGACAGAAGGGAAGGAGTACTGTTTCAATTACTCATTGAAGTACATGTATACTTTACCAGGAGAATAAGTTTTGGGTGCACAAACTCCACCAGAAGTTTTTGGAACTTGCCTCGAATAGAGAATAACCTGATTAATTAAAGCATGCATATTAACTTTACTGTTAATTCTGATATTTCTGCTGAAGAATGTGATTAATTGGAAATGGTTTTGCTTCAAAAATGAAGACCTCCTTATTTGTTACTCCTAATGTCCCAATTTACGTGTAACAGACTCGAAATAACCAATTGAAACACAAAGAAATTGACTTGTAGTATTGCAATTACTAAACATAATTACAAAGAAATAGCAATGGAAATAACATAGAAAAACTGATGAGGAGGAGGTGAGAATTAGACTGATACAGAAGCGGATATGAGAGAGAACACTAAACATCACAATTAGCATAACCCGTTCTTTCAAACCCTTTCCCTTTTTAACAGTTACTAATTGAGTCTGAATCTCAAATAAACTCTTTAACATTTTATTCGGCCCAATAATCTTAACTGGATCAGTCTTATTTACCACATCTAACCCAGATGCCTTGGTTCACAACATTACATGTAACGGTTCGAAGTTCGAGAGTTTAATGTGAATTTTGATATATATATATATATATATATATATATATATATATATATATATATATATATGAAGGGATAAAGAAAAAGATTAAAGTAGGAAAAGAGATACCTTGTTTGAGTTGGATCAGCTAGAATCTCTGCTGCAAGTTCTACTACAGCTTCTTCCCATCCTACTGAGATTGGTTGATCCTCCGCAAACGGATAGCTATATGAAGGTTGGTGTCATTAATCCATAATCTTAAAAGCAAATTATCCGTAAATAATTCACTACCTCTGATCTATATTATCCGTCTTTTAAAAGATAACTATACAGGTGTAGAAACAGCCACTAATACTTGCATTGGGTTAAGCTGTCTACGTCACACCTCTTGGGATGCGGCCCTTCCCCGGATCCTGCTAACTCGGAATGCTTTGTGTCTTTGTGCACCGGACTGCCCTTTAAGTTGTAAATTACTTGTTGTTTTTTCCAAAACGCTAAGTACTTTGAAATGGTTGCAGTTTCAATCGTGGCCGGAGCTAGGATATCGGTAGGACTTCAACCGATCAATTCCCTTAGTGAAGTTTGCACTATACATATAATGTCAAAATGAATTTTTTTTTTTACCTATATACATCTGAATCCTCTGGTCCTTTTTGTATGTTTACTTTAAAAAAAAAAAAAATCTTAGTGAAAATCCTGACTCCCGACTTTGCACGACTAACATTTGGGACTGGAGGGAGTAATCTTACTAGTGTGCTTTGCATGCTTCAAGAGCCATAATTGCCCTGCGCAAGTTTTGCTTTGATTTGGTAGCTATCTTAGCAGCAAAGCCTCTAGATAATTCAAGGTCTTCCTTTCTTGCTATTTCAATGAGAACTTCCATGATCTACACAAAGCAAAATAAAACGTTATTGTTGAGAATATGTGTGGGAGTTTAGTACACTAAACTGTCCGTTAGTGAAGATACTGGGGATGAACTTAACCGAGATCTCTGCATGTCCGCAAAACATTCGCTATAGAAGCAACTTCGTTAGGATTTATGAAAATTAAAGTGGTGAAGACAAATGAAATCCTATTAAAAGCATGTTATTTACTTCTTCTTTTTTTCTAAATTATCACTATTAAACTTATTATTTATAGAAAGTTACATTTGTGGATCACTCAGATAAACATCGTAATTTACAAAGGGGATTATCTTATTTTTATAGGAGAAATAGTTTAATACACGATCTGTACAAGAGACAGCTACTTCTTAATTGTAATAATACTTGCACAGCTGTCTTAAATAGGAAACTTAGCATATAGGTCACTTTAACTTGATGGTGTAAAGAAGTCCAACGTGTTAGTGCACAGAAGTTACACCTTGGTATATCCATGTTGGTCACATCAATCCAAACAAACTTGAAATTGAGAATTTGACACAAGTGATTCTGATATCTCTAATTTGGATCAAAAGCACTGTAATACAACTAGTTTATGATCCCTATAGGACGTGGTCAGCGAGATTGGGGGACAGACAGTAGACTAGTAAAACACCATTAGTATAGTCACGTATACGATTCTCAATCAACAAGGTCAAAATGTACTGACGATATTGTAAATTCAGGACACAAAGAAGGCATACTACTAATATGAAAAACATGTACACTTACTTCATGAGTTAAGGGAGCTTCTACTTCAATAGTTGTGCAGCGACTTTTCACTAGCTCAATTATAGATGCACCACTTTCACACAAGAGAATAAGCTTACAAGCATCTGAATAACAGTCCATGATCCATTTTATTAAGTGCTGCATATTCTCAACAGCTTTATCCACATCATAAAGAACTATTACTGCAAGCAGCAATACAATATCTAATTAGGTCAAAACTGAAACAGCAACACAATATCCAATTAGGCAAAAAATAAAAGCAATGTTGTGAGTGTGTTCGGTACAATAGAGGTCATTTTTCCTGGAAAATATTCTTTTGAAAAATGTTTTCCTGTGTTTGGTTGTGAATGGAAAATATCTCATGCAATAAAATATAAGCTCCCTCTTTCCCAATTTATGGAACACATTATCCTTTTTGGTCTGTCCCACAGATAGAATGTCTATCTCTATATTTAAAGGCAATTTAATTTTAAAGTTTTTTATTTTGCCCTTAATGATACGATTTATAGTTATACAGATGACTTATTTTAGACCACAAGTCAAAGGCAGATCCAGGATTGTTATTTAGATCACAAGTCAAAGCTATTGAGTTTTGCCAAACCCGTATTAGCTTAGATATATGCCCCTCCTACAAGTGCTAAAAGTCTTTCTCTCTTAATCTCCATGTCCCATCAAACAATGTCACATAAATTATGATGGATGTAGTACTAAAGATTAGTAAAGCAACTCGGAAAGCGTATTGATGAAACTTTTGAGTACTAAAGATTGTTAATAATGTAAAAGTATTAACCGGACCAAGTAATTTGAAGTTAAAAGTTGTGAATCATGATGTTTGAAAGGAAAAATACTTCCACCAATAAGCGAGGAAAAGTCATTTTCTGATATTGTTTGACTTCAGTCGTACCAAATACACCCGAATGTTAATAACAGCTCTCATGTACTATATAGATATGAACCTTTGGAATCTGCCTTCATATTAAGTCTGCTTATTTCTGAGGCCAGTGCATATTCACTACTTATTTGCTGAACCAAAGCCATTAATGCATATCTAGCATTAGGCTCCAAATGAACATTTAGCTCCACATGGTGAGGACTTGAGCTTACTGGTACAACAACTTGCATTGCCCTCATTTCCTATCAACACAAAGGAGAAATAATAAAAATAAAAATAGAAAAAAAATGTAGCATATCACTAACTAATAAATCAGAAGAATTCAAATTCATTGACATCATCTTTAATCAAACTAAAGTAACATATAACATCCAATAATTACTTTAATATTTTAAGAAAAAAGAAGTAATTAATTACTGCAAGTATGCAACCTGCTTTCATGTGTTTGAGGTAATTTGAGCTAACGTAATATTTCGGATTGCTTATGTGGTTTTGTAGAGAGATTTAGTTGGTTTTCCGGCCATAGTTATTTTCTGAGAGGCTATTTATAAGTGACTTTATAGTAATAAAAAATAGTTTAGTAGTAATTTTTATAGGTGAAACTGAAAGTTCGAAGACCATTTGAGAAATTAAGTCAATTTACCTGAATGTGGAAGTATTTCAGATCATGCGATGTCTGCAAAAAGAATCAAAACAAAAAGCTGGGATAGTTCTGGTAATGAACCCAAAAAGGTAAAGAAAAAAGATTCTAGCCTATAGGAAAATACTAGAAGAGCTTAATACATACATTGCAAATTGCATCTCCATAGATTTCAAGCAGAAGAGCCATTGAGAGTGCTCTTTTTCCAGATCCTGAAGGACCCTTTAACAAGATGTGTGGGAGTGGTTCATTTGAAGATACCTATAAAAAGATTTGTTAGAAAGCAGAGAAAATGTGAGAAGATAATAATCACTATGTTTCCGTAACCAGACCTATTTTTAGGTCACTAATCTCAATTTTTATGAACGGTTACTTGCAGTTATCTTTTAAGTGACCTGATCATGTAAAATTTTGCAGTCAGCTGGTTTACTTCCCTCTAGTAAACTAGTGTCCTAAAAAGGTTTGGTACATAAGACGTAATGAACTCTTAGACTTATCCCCTTTAGGGTTATTTTAGTGATAGGTTCTATAGGAATTGAATGATCATATTCAGTCAAATACCTAGACACAAATTCCTATATTCCTTTCATTACAGTATTTCCGAATAAGTTCCTATATAAAAATCACTCAAGGCATAAGTTAAGAGTTAAAACTTATTTGGGGCGACAAAGAAGTTGCCACAAAGAAGTCTTTTAAAAGGCACTTACAAGATGACTAAGTAGTAAAGCTTGTTGCTTGTGGTAAGTGAATCCCTCCAATGAAGCAGGTTGATACTTATCCGCCCAGAATTGTCTCAATCTTTCAACAACAAATGCCTTCTCAATTAACGAAGCTTCATCGATATGCCTCCCTCTTTCGGGAGATTGATCTTTTCTTGAATTTCTACATGAATATCCTTTCTTGATACAAGAACACCATGCTTCTTTTTGACTCTTAACTTGCCTTTTTACTGTGAACTTTTTCGCACTTCTACTTAGATTACTGCTCTGCCTACTTATAGTAGAGCTCGAGTTCAGAATTGTACTAGATGAAATAATCCTAATGCCGTTCTGATTGATTTTGTTGACAGAACTGACATTCCTATCACTCGATGCTCGGGGCATTGGATCGAACTTGCTTGATTGGGTGAAAACAGAACACCCCTTAGTAAAAAAAATATCACTTGGTGAAATAGATTCAGTACTTCGAAACATATTATTAGTATTAAGACTAATGGCATTATTGAGGCCTCTTGAGCTCTTTGCATTGGCTAACATTACATTCATTTCACCTCCTGAAGGTTCACTTTTGTGCGAATTTTCCTTTTCTACTCTGCTTCGATCCCTGGAAGTGTCGTAAAGAGCCCTGTCAATTAGAGGTGGCAAAATTAGCTCATGAAAACATGATCTATCCAAATTTGTGCTAGTCATTAACCCCGCCCATTCATCAGCTCCCCCAACCCATTTCAGCCCATCAAAAAATTGGGTTGATAAATAGCACAAATTGACGCATGAAAAATCTTGTTAAAATATTTTCAAAAGGTATTTCTTTTAATTTGATATGTTTTATATATAGCCATATAAAGAAAAAAAATAGTTTTATTAGGTACTAAAAAGTTATAGAAGAACAAACAAATAAATAAAAACTTAGTAAAAATTGCGCTGGTTGGATTATGACCTACTTTTAGCCCATTTTAGCCACGTAACATTTGGGCGGGTCAATATCCCGCTCATTTATTAACTTAATCTATTTTGATCTGCCCATTTGATACTCTTACCTGTGACTATAATTTGCTCTGGCAGTAACTGCACCCTCATTATTATTTTGCTTCCTATTTGAACTCGAAAAACTTTGCGTATCATGTCTGCGTCGGTATTCAGATTTTGAAAAGGGACTGACATTTCTACGAACATTTGGTGGTTTGCGATACTCGGATTTTGAAAAGGGGCTCACATTTCTACTAACACTTTGTTTTTGTAGATCAAGTCGGGGAAATTGAACATCACCTTCGTGTCTCCATGATTTATAAGGGGACTTGCTAAGCCTTCTACGATTTAAACTCACATCAAACGTTAATACATTTTCAAGATTCAATTCCAGGCTTGGACTTTCCTGCCAATCGGTGTCTGTGTCGGATGGCTCGTATCCGCTTTTCCTAATTTGCTTCACACGTGGTGAACTTTTAAAATGTAAGGCTCTGTTTGAAGCTGAATAATAACTCTCCATTTTAGCTGAATTTTTTTGTAAAACTTTGGGTGGACTACTGGATATTCAAAGGATATTCTGTTTTAAAGAAGCTCTTAGACAAGAAATTAGTATCAATAAGTTAAAAAATTTGAAAAAACTAAGGTTGTTAACGAGAATATCAATCACCAGCTAGTATTTGCCGATAAAAGCACTAGAAAAAAAATATTCCGGCTTTTTTATTAGAACTAGGAAGTAGGAAGACATCCGTGAAAATGATGGAGGAATCTCCCATTGTTGATAAATATTGTATTTCTTCCCAAAGGTGGATCCGGGATTTGAGGACGACGAGGGCACCCTTGGCGAACGCGCATTCGTCAAAGTGGTGCCAATTGATACTGCTTGGTTAGAATATTTTATTAAACACGCATAGAACTGATGCACTAATGGATAAATATGAATTAAACGACATAAATTGACAAAGCTCACTCGAGTAGAGGCGCTAAAAGCAGCGATTTTAACTGGTGCCCCTAGCTAGTTTTTGTATTTAAAGGTATCAAACAAAATATGGTCGTTTCTTAAGGGGTTTGCGTATATACATATGCAAAATCTTTTCTGAAGTTAACGCAGTTCGGTGATCCCTCTCCTTTCCACATAGGTCCGCCTCTGCTTCCTCTCGTTAGATTCCAATACAAAAAGAAAACCTTAGGATCAATCACTAAGTTACAAAATTTTCAATAATCTATCGCTAATATGTTGTTAAATAGGATTAGCAACAGAATTTTCTTGTTTCGCGACAAATAATCCGTAGCCAATTCCTATTTAGCGTTCTTTGTCTAATGTTTTTACCCACTCCATTAAAGAAGACATTTATTTAAGAATCTTGAAGAAAATTTCGCCAGAACATATATATATATATATATATATATATATATATATATTCATGGTTATGACGTTTATGAAGATTCGATCCCTACAATTTTTTAAGTTTTAGCCTCTATTCACACTCAAAATTATAAGCTTGTAGGGATAACAACTAAAATTAATGTCGTATGGCACGACGAAGCGACTATGTCATTCTGCAATAGTGATTGTTGATAAGAAGGTGATGACCCTGCACTTAGCATAATATACAATTTAGTGTACAATAAATATATCTAAAGAAAAATCTTCCAGAGGAAAAGAAAGCAAAAGCGATTTGCATAGTAGCAACGGAAGCAGCCTAAATCGTGCTAACAAAGTTGTGGCAGAGCAATATAAGTGTCGTGCTGCTAGGTAAAGCAGCCTAAGTGTTGCACCCTAGATCGCGTTTTTTTATAGTTTAATGGTGGCCTAAACTATTCTTTATTTATTCTTTGGATGTCTCACTAAATTAACACCCCCACTAATTAAAATAGTAAGATGGATTGAAAAGAATTTTAAAATAAATTTAATTCATCAAAATGACTATTGTTTTGGAGCAGAAAAATATATGCTTAACCCTTGCTTACGTAAAATACATTGTATCAGCCAGCATCTATTAACGTTGTAGGCTGTCCTGAATTTTCTATGCATATTCGAGGACAACTGGACAAGAAGTAATTTACTTGTCTCCTTTGAAAGGAAGATTCCTCGGCCAACACATTTTCCCTAAATTTGGGTACAATTTATTTAATTCACATTTAAACTTTTAGTAATATTTCCTTCTTAGATGTGACTATTTGACACTCCCTTTGATAATATTATGATATACTTAAGACACAAGGTTTAAAAGTCATACAATCTATAACAATTTGACCTCTTGTGTTAAGTCATCCTATTTCATGTTTTGGGACTTCCTATGAATTTATGATATTTTGGGACTTGTTAGTATGTCTTACAACCTATAACAACCTGGCCTCTCGTGTTTAGTATTAGCCTCCTATTTCATGTTTTGAGACTTCCTATAGGTTTATATGATGTTATGGGAGTGTTGATATGTTTTGTTTGGGATCCGACATGTCATTAGAAAACGCTATAATTTCAACTGTAAAAGATGACATTAGAATTGTAACGCATGTTTGCCTTACTCTCCAGGGATAAATGCCATTATCTGCACAAAGAAATAAGACCAAATGTAATAAATCGCGACATAAGACCAAGCACCATATTGGTAAAAGTATTTGAGGCCTAGGTTTTAGGATTAGCGCTTGTTAAATCAGCACCTCTTAATTATCTATCGTATACTAGCAGTTGGATAAATAGAAAATTGAGTTTTCTTTACTGATATCTTGATATCTACAACTATGGTGTTATACTACTTCAGCTGCTAGACTCGTAGTAATTGAGAAATGTGGAGTGTATCTCTTATGTTCTTATTAGTTACTTTAGTTTATATTTTACAGGAAAAGATTCATTTTTCAATTTTATCCTACCTTCCAATATTTTGAATTTTAGTCTGACGACTCAAAGCAAGGTCGAAATTCATCCTTCTTTTTAAAACTAGGTTTGCTCCCAGCTTCATTTCGGCAGGCATCTTGCTCTCCATATAAACATAAGTTGAAAGAGTTCCTTTTATATCCTCCTCTTTTCTTACAATTCCCTTCATGTCCTCTTGTTTAAAATACTAATCCCCTTCCCAATTTTCCATTTCTCGCCTTTGATTTCATCGCTCACAAGCCTTTTCTGACAGCTACAAGTTAAAAAACCAACCAAGAGAATAGGAAACTAATAGTACACAACAAATTTTACCTCATAACACAAAGACCCATTTCCAGTACTCAGCAAGAACGATTAGCATAGAAGCCTATCCACCAAAAGGATAGGAAACAAACAATATCCTGAAAATTTCAGGTCAAAACTCAAACATCCAGTTCCAATACTCAAACATCACATTAGCATCATGAACTCAAAATTTAACCCACAAATAAAGAAGGAATACAGAAACAAATTCAACAATTACTTACAAAAAGAACTAAAATGACAATGGATGAAAAAAAAACTACTAAACGCAGAAAGAAAAGTTCTCTCAAAACAGAGAGGAGGGATCAAAGGAGAAGAGACTTCGCAGTTTATGGTAGGTACTGAACGCAATACACATGTTGTATTATGTAAGACAAGAATCTTTCTATGTAAATTACTGAAGAGAAGTGGAGGCAATTGTCTCGTTGAAATACTTAAAGAATACAGGAACAAATCACATGTCGGACACAGACCACAGATATGCTTCCCTTTCGGTTGCTTGTTTCTCATTCGTCCTCTTGAACATCTCCTTCTCATATCCTATAGAAGATAATCAACATCGAAGTCACCGATATTAGCCAAAGAGGAAAAATATATGTAGCTTAACTCAGCCATCTACCTATCAAGTGTATAGAAAAAGTAGAACTGAGAATAAATAAAACATCCTATACCTGTACTTCGGTCGACCCCATCCCAGTGTCGCCCTGGCCTTATACCATAACGATTGGGTGCTGCATCCAATCCTCTTTTTATCCAGCTGTGAGAAGGGATCTCCTGAGGGATTATAAAACCTGACTCCTTCATTTTCTCATTATCCCCAAAGTCCCGCAGAATTGGCTCCAACTGCTTTTTCTGCAACATTCAAGAAGGTAAATCATATTTAGAGAGACAGAGAGAGGTCACAAACTAAATACATAGAAATCCAGTAATTGGCAATCATGCACCCCAAAACAGATAGAATAGATGCAATCAAAAGAAAACGGTCGGTAAAAATCACCTTAACCAGATGTGCCATGGGGTCACCCCATCGAACTCTTTCTTTCAGCATTACGTCGAGTTCTGGATCATCTCTGCGATGCAAAAATAAACACATAAATATATCACGTCAACCAACCACTTGAACTATGAGAAACACTCTAGAAAGTAAGAGTTCAAAATAAGACAAAATATATGCATTGCAAGTTTAGCCACATAATAGGGATGAAATTGAGGTGACGTTAGGCGATTTTGAAGTGCCTAAATTGCAAATATATTACCTACGCTCAATCTTGCAATAGAATGCATGATAGATTAAGATGTACTATATAGAATTAACATGCGATGGCTGAAGTGAAAAGTGCTACCAGGTGTTTTGTGACAGGAGGATAGTCACAAGAAGAAAGTGTGTGAGCAGCAATGTTATATGTGAGCATGTTTGGGCCTCTAAAACCAACATATTCACAAGATTAGTGTCATAGAAAAAGTGACGATAAGATAGATGATTTAACAAGTTAAGGAATAATTTCATGCAAACTTAGCGAAGAACAGAACAGTAGAGACAAAGTATCCATGTAGGGATACCAACTAGCTGGAAGCCTGGAATTGAGGTTTAGTTGTTGGTAGACTTACATCAAGTGTAGTGTTTATTAGGAGTCCATTCATTTTTGTTAGAAATGTGTACATCAATGAAAGGATAAGTGTGAGATTTACAAAATTCTCAATTTTAGGTGACCCCTAATTTGTCTTAAAACACATTATTGAGTACAGAAATGAAATTGTGCACACAAAAACCAAAGGAGCCAGATCTATAATCTATTGAAGAACATGTGGTTTCTCAGTTAAATATATCACAGACTATGGCGTTTCAACAAATAGTATGCAAGACTGCCAAGATTGAACAAATCCGATGAAAAATGTAATAGTGCCTCAGCCAACTCCATAGAACTTAATAAGATGCTTCCTAATAGGTGACCTAGTTTTATTAACTCAGGGCTTATTAAAGAAGCCCCACAAAATGTGAATATCATGCAAGTAAACTCATCTCAGCCAGCAAGAAAAATTTGAAGTCTTCTAAATTTGTACTGACAAACAGGCCAGGTTACTAAAAGCACATAGGATTATAGGATGCCCAATCTTTAAAATATAACTACAAGTACAACATTCCATCTTGCACTATACAGTTACATGTTAGATAAAATCCAGAAAGAAGTTTCAAAAGTTTCAAGAACTAATGAACACACGTTGACAGAAATATTGCTCTTGCAGAAATTGCAAAGGCAAGACATACATCATCTCAAGTTCAGATATTTAAGACACATTGATGGATCTTACAGAAATTACCACAATGAATATTCTAGTAATTAAATACCTGCTCCGCGCAAATGGCTTGTCCTTCTCACTTTCTAGTTCCTGAAGCCTAACCTCCATCTCGCGCTTTTGAGCCAAGCCCTTTCCCCATTCAATTTTTATTTCCTGATACAACGATTAAAAAAATGCTTGAGATAGAAAATTCACAAAAGCTTAACAAGCAGCAGGTGACTGTGTTATAATGCTCTTCAAAAAATATAGCCTGTTTTAAGCCCAGATAAAGGAGGAGAGCTATGGTGATTGTGGTCATGAAAAAGACTGAGAAGGGAGAACAGAGAAGAGGACAGAACATTTGAAAGAAATCAATTCATAAAGTGCTATGCCCCAAGTCAAGTGTCCCAAAACAAAGTACAAATGCTCCTACTTATAGAGTAGGATAAGTGAAAGGCAAGTTTAAAAGATCGGTTGTGAGACCGATAATTTATTTATATATTATTTTTTTGATCAATTAAATATAAAACTATGGAACATCTATATATTATTAAAAAAAGCACGATTCTCAAGACGTGATACGCTGAACGATGAAAATATCCCCGAAATATTGATCGACTTTTGTCTTTCCAAATAAACCATCCATTCAAGGGACTAACTTGATATTGACAAAATTAGTAGTATTAGGATTTTGAAATCGACTAAAATTTAATTTCCTTGGACACTTTTTCATGGAAGGACTATAAATGTAAAATAGGATTCGATTGATGGTTATAGGATTCTCTATTTGGATAGGAATGAAATTACGTCCTTTATAATAAAACTTTTTTGTGCTTTATATTGTTAGACCACATATTGTCCGATTGCATGATTATCGTATTATTGGTTGCAGTTACTGTTCTTTTTTCAAAATCTTTGTCATGCTTCCTTTAGTATTTTGCCGTGGCTTCTTCACTTCCGTTATTTCTTTTCTCGTACTTCTTCGATATGCCTTTCCTTGAGCCGAGGGTCTACCGGAAACAACATCTCTACCTCCCAAGGTAGGGGCAAGGTCCACGTACACAATACCCTCCCCAGACCCCACTTGTGGGATTACACTTGGTATGTTGTTGTATATAGTCCGGCTGCGAGGGAGCAAAGAGATCCTTGCAATGCAAATAGCAGGTAAGAACTTTAGACAAGCAGTGAATATTTAGTGCATAAATTCTTCTCAAGTACAGGTTCTATCTCTATTGATGCGCCCCACAAAAGGAATGTTCACACTTCACAAACTTTCTTAGATACAGACATTTAACTTCAGCTTTAGAGGAGCCTAAGCAGGACAGGATAATCAAATCGCTTTCCGGCCGGAAGTGAATCTGGTTCGAAGGGGCTTGTGATCAATCTTATACTACCAAATCCTTAGCTTTCAACTGATGTTCCTTGACGAATTACTACTGAAATAACATTCATCCTCCCCCTTGCATATCAATTGGAATATTTTTAAAGAATAAGGAGTTATTCCACCCCGGTGGAAAACATAATTGAAGAAGTGTGCTACTTAAAGAGTACTTTTTGATTTGCAGAGAACCACTCATTGGCATAAGACTTCAGAATTTACCAGCACTTGTCAGCAGCATAAACTATGAGGAAGCAAATTACAGAACATTTGTGCATAGACGACTCTGGGAGAAGTTAAGATAGGAGATGGAAGCGACAATGAGTAAATTAAAAGAGTGGTGATGAAGACCACTACTATTACCCCACACTAACTAGCAAATGAAATACCTCCAAATTGTTCAAGCTCCTGGAATATCTGTATAAAAGAGATCTATTATTGATTGTAGTCAATAATACTGGCTTGACTAAGATGCAAAAATCGGAAGAAACATTTGCCCTGAGTTCTGAAAAACTTGCAGTCTACAGGAAGATGAGTAATGCTTAAGAAAGACTAGCTCCAAGGTTGACAACTTATTCATGTAAATAAAACGTTTTGGATAAAAGTACCTTTGGCTTCTCCTTCTCTTCCTTCTTCTTCTTGTTCTTCAAGAACTCCTCCTTTGACATTCGTTTTCCTGCAGTGATACAGAGTGAGACCAAATGAAAGAACATATTTAGTAACTATAAGAATAATTTATATAGTTCACGCACCTGTAATTTTATCCCGATATACTGCTTCAGCCCCTCGGCCACTAATCGAAGGATCCATTTCCTGAAACCTAAAATACCAATAAAAGTTAACTTAGATTCATCAAATAAAATTAGCTAGAACAAGGATCAAGCATTAGTGGGATCAAACATTTTCGTCCCCAGAAAAAAAAGATTTTCCACTCTCTTCCCACATTACTTTACTTGCTCTGTACTTCCAAAACTAACCCTCAAGAAAGGCAAAAAACGAAAAAAAGATAAAAAGATATTGCACATGAAGTAGTAGTATAGAATTACCTCAACCAGTCTTCCTTCTTTGTCTTATCAATTTCTTCTTTGATATCTTTGCCACTAACCAAACCAGTCTTTGGCCCCTGCTTTGTAGTGGGCGAATGTGGACGTGCCTTCCTACGGGGAGAAAGGTCTACGTCTGATGCATTTTGGTCCTTCTTTTTCCTGGGGGGCGACAGATCTGTAGCTTGATCGGCTCTCAAATCACCTTGAGCTCGGGAACCTCGTCGAGGAGGAGAAACATCAGAGATATCTGAAAGACTTTGGTCATACTTTTGCCTCCGTCTTGGTGGTGACAAATCAGAAGAAGGTCTGCCTTTGGGTTCTGGTGAAGGGATATCATTTCGAGTCCTACGTCGCCTTGGTGGTGAGATATCCACATCTCTACTGCTCAAAGACTTCATATCAGGTTCAGGTGTATCATTCCGGGCCCTTCGTCTACGTGGTGGTGAAATATCAACAAATCCAGTGCTCAAAGGCTTCCTTTTACGTGGTGGTGACATATCAGCATCTCTTGCACTTGAAGGCTTCAACTGGGGTTCAGGTGAAGGTGTATCATTCCTGGCACTACGTTTGCGGGGCCCACGTTCAGGAGAGGGTGTATCATTTCGAGCCCTTGGTCTACGTGGTGGTGATAAATAACCAGCTGCGGGACTTGATGAGGTAAATTGAGGTTCTGGTGAGGGACTATCATTTCGACTGAGTCTTTTCCGTGGCGGGGACAAATCAGAAACTTGGTCATTATTATTAGAAGTACATGGAACAGATACCCAACCGCTTCCATCTTCTGAAACGGAACCGAATGGACGTCTAGCTCTAAGCTGTTCCAATCTCTTCATCCGCTTAACTTCGATATCTTCATTTACCTGAGGCAGCTCTTCGCCTGTAAAAGAATACGCAGTTAAGAGACAGATATACCTACATCAAAGGATACAAAAATCAACAAAAACAAACCTTTGAAATAATACATTACCCGCTGACTCATCCTCTTCATCTTCAATTTTTACCGGCTTTTGCCAAACAGGATCTTCATCAACGACAACCACACCGACACCTTTTACATTAGGTTTCACCTTCTTCTTTTTCTTCTGTTTCTTCTTTTCCTCTTCATTGTTGCTTTCATATTTTTTTAGGTACTCCTTCAACGAGGTAGACATTATGCTCAAAAGTCAACTTCCTGCATTAGGAGTCAAAGCCCAAGTCTTTCACTAACTTGGATAATCTAAATCCATAAATTATAATTACGAGGCATTTGCCTGACAGCACAAGGATTATATCCTTGCTTTAATTTTCATATATAAGAAACTCCAACCGTATTTTCATTTTTTAAGGAGCAACTGTTAGACCTAGACAAAAAGGCGAAAATAGACTTCCTCTCAATTTATATTAGGGGATTTAGTTTGCAGATTTTCCAATAAAACTTGAATTTACTAGAGAATCCAACAATTGACGTAAAATAGGAGAAACAGATATATGAGAAATATCCAAACTACATACCTTTCAAATATTATGGATAACCTAAATCCATAAATCTAATTACGAGACTCTTGCTTGATAACACAACATTATCTCCTTGTTTAATTTTCACATATAGGAAACTCCAACTGTATCTTCATTTTTCAATAAAAGTTGAATTTTCAAGAATTGACGTAAAATAGGAGAAACAAACCCACTACATGCCTTTCAATTGATTGAGAATTAATATTTGAAATTATGAGATATAAACAGAAAAATATACGTTGGGGCAAAAAGTAGCACCTTAAAAGACACGGTTTGAATGGTACAATTGCTGATGGCCACCGTAGACAGAGAAATCCTTGTTGTAAGGCGGGGGCTGAGGGTTATGGATAATTGAATCTCAACCGCAACCCTAAACAACTGAAAATATCAGCAACTTAACTACGGAGGAACTGCTTTTCTGGACCAATTTGGAGTGCTTTGTGTAATTGGGATCCCCAAACAAATATAACAAGGGGAAGAGGGCAAAATTTACTTGCCACTTAACAATTTACTGTCTCATTTAATTTTAATTGAGTATCAGTGAGGTGATAAAAAGTATTCTTACTAAATATTTTCAGCTTAAAATTCAAACATTTCGCATGTTTTAAAATACTTATTACAAGTTAATTACATATTTTGAGCCCGTTTGGATTGGCTTATAAGTTGGCTTATAAGCTGTTTTCAGCTTTTTTGAGTGTTTGACTGGCAAGCTTAAAGTCATTTTATGCTTAAAATAAGCTCAAAAAAATAATTGGACCCATTTGACTTAGTTTATCTAAAGCAGCTTATAAGCTGAAAACAGCTTATAAGCCAAAAAAAATAAGTTGGACTACCCCAACTTATTTTTTTCAGCTTATAAGCTGCAAACAGCTTTAAGCTGTAAGCCAATCCAAACGGGCTCTTTATGTCACTTTGATTATTCATATCAGCCTCAATTGAAACAAGCGGAAGATTTTACAGTTTATTGAGATAAGTTAAGGAAAATGATATATTTTAAGTCGGTGCTTGGGAACATGTGCAAATCCTTTTTCAATTATTGAGTCATAGGTGTCTAATAAGAATGTTTTATCGTGTGTTCAAGCAGAGGCGAATTCATGATTTAAATCTTAGGGGTTCAATCTTAAATTTTTTATATTGAACCCATTATATTTTTAAGGTTATTATGGGTTCATATCTACTATTCTTATAATTTTATACACATAAATTTATGTTTCACGCTGAAAGTTAGCGGCTCAATTTAACCTCCACTTTCTATGCTAGATAAACAACGTGTTCAAGAACTCAATCGGAACATGATGTAATTCGAATGTTTAAATGAAATTACTGACAAATTTAAGTGATTATCAATGTATTGAGTCTTTAAAATATTTAATCACATTCATTCTCCGTTATACTATGTGATTAAATTTACCCCACTGTAAATAAAATTTCTAAACTTACCCTAAAACCTAACGAATTTCCCTCTAATTCTGCTCGTATTTGTTGCCCCTCTGGGTCTGAGTTATTATGGCTGAACTTCTTACTAGCTTTCCATGCTTTTTGATAATGCTAAAAGGGGGGAGATGAGATGAGTAGATGATGAATAAGTAATGCTCATGCTGAACAAAAAGGGAAAAGATGCTAGGGGGGAGATATGCTGAAATATATGATTTGGTCTTCCAGTTGAATCTTTTTGTTGTTTTTGCTAACATGTTGCAGGTGCCTTGAAAATGATAGTCTGTTTCGCAGGGGGAGCAAGTGGGAAGCTGGTTCTCAGGGGGAACATCAATCTATGAGTTTTTCATCATCAAAAGGGGGGAAATTGATAGTTCCAAGTGCATTCGTGTTTTGATGATTGTCAAACTGTTTCAGAACCAGATAGAGACCTGGTCCGTAATCTGCTCTCTGTGCACCTTGCACTGTTGGCAAAGACAGCTATAAAGCCGAGCCACTTGCTGTACACAAGTACACAGTTAAGCTGGCCCATACTTTAGGTTAAATATTGAATGAGTGGTCTCTATCCATCTCACATGCTTCCCACTATATATACAACATGTTGCAACATATTGTGTATCACTTGAAATACCTAATCTAACTTGTGCAAAGCTGGCGCCGCAAGAATTCAAGTGATCGCAAGAACAAAGTTACTTTCAAGCTGAAGAACCAGATCCTGATATGAGTTTAGTCTATGTTCTTTAGGTTGTTATAAATCTTTGTTCTTTTGTGCTTAAATTGTAAACTTACTCTTCTCTTTAAAGAAAGTTGTTTATAGGTAAATCAAAAGCCTCAAAGGTTTCTTGTTGGAAGTGTGTTTCCTTAAGCTGTTGAGTAGTACATTAGGCTAAGATTAGTCTAAGTGTATTACTGTCCTTAGCTAGAGTTAGCTAAGTGGAGTTGCTTGCAATCTGAGTATTGTAAGGGTTCAGGGACTGTAGGAGTTAGTTCCTAGGTTGTATAAGTGTTATTGTAAGGGTGAGGAATTATGGGAGTTAGTTCCTAGCTTACGATAAAGTTGTAACCTGAAGTTGCTCGGTATAGTGGAGTTAAAATCCTACTGCGGTAGGTTTGGGTTTTTAATCCCTTAAGCAAGGAGTTTTTCACAGTAAATTCTGTGTCCTTTACATACTGCACTGCATAAGGGAACTGGTACACAACCAGGTCCCCCATATACTGTTTGGTAGACGCACAACCTCTAACAGATGGTTTGAACGCCAACATATCAGATGCATTAAGAAAAAATTGAAGGAAAGCCCTAGGGAGTTCCCAACGAAGTCTAGGAATGAGGTGAACAATAGGTACACGGCCAAAATGAGGATAGAGGACAACCTCAGGATTGATGCTCAGATTGAAATAAGGGGCAAACCACAGGAAAGACCTGGAAATGCTCTCCCGGTCAGACAAAGAAACCCGAGAGATTGAGATGAGTCGTACACGGCTCACCCTCCTTCAAGAGCCGAAGTTGGTATGAGTCGTACATGGCTTTCCCCCTCCAAGGGGTGCAGTGAGAATCAACAAACCACGTTACGACCAAGGCCAACCCCGAAAAGACAAGGAGACGCCACAAAGGAAGTCGTTAAACGGGCCAGGCCCACCGAGCGTGGCGTCAAATAATTTCAACGTAGAGATTGGGGAGTTGGTCATGGTGAAGTTGGTCATGGCGATGAAAAAATAAAGGAGGCTAGGTTTCCGGTAGCAATACGATCTAACCCTAATTGGTGGGACGTAGAGTTGTGGTGCGAGTACCACACTATTCCGGGGAATTCAACCGAAAACTGTAAACACTTGCGCTACGAAGTAGCAGACTCGTTACGAAGGGGACGTCTGAACGAATTCTTCAACAACCTGTCCAAGTACACCCGGGAGAAAGGAGCCGGGACTTAGCAAAAGCAACAAACTCCCCCAGCCATGATCAACGTAATTTTTGAAGAGAAGATAGTCGGGGCGGTACCCCAAGAACTGCAGAAAAGAAGCCCTCCCCTTCTAAAAAAGGAGGGAGGGATCATCCAGACGACCTTATTACGTTCAATGTTGCGGATGAGAAAAAAGTCGGGGGTTCACACGCCGACGCACTAGTAATATCTCTCCAAATCTCTAACTTTAACATTAAGCGTGTGCTTGTTGATCCAGGTAGCGCTGTGAATGTAGTGCAACTCTGAGTTCTTAATGAGATGCAAGTAACAAAGCAGGTGATCTCGGTGGTCAAAATCCTGACTGGATTCAATATATGTAGCGAGACCACCCGAAGGCAAATTGAGTTGATCACTCATGTGGAAGGGGTCTCCTCGAAGGTCTTGTTTGACGTCCTCGAGGGAGAGATGCCCTTCCATTTAGGGATAAGGAGGCCCTGGATGTGCCATGAGGGCGATCCCTTCTACTTTTCAACAGGTCATGAAATTTCCAACCCCATGGGGGAATGCTGAAGTTCGAGAGGAGCTGGAGCCCGACCAAGGGAATATAACTTCGGTTACCGCTGAAGATGATCAAGGAGATGGCAGTCTCTATCACTTATAGAGTTCCGATCCCGGTACCTAACCCGAGGCCGGACACGAGGGAGAGCAGGTAAAAAAATCACCCCCGGAAGGTTTACAGGAGAAGATACCAAGGGGATTTATCGAGCCGGAGGAAACCGACGCAGGGAGAATCACGACAGAAGATCTTGAATTGACCGCTTGCTATCAAAACCTTCTGAAGAATAGGTATACCTGGGCTCGGGCCTGGATCTAGAGTTCTGGGGAAAACTAATTACATTTATAACGAATAACATGAGTAGCTTCACTTGATCGGGGTTGGATATTGCAAGCGTCTCTCCGGAATTGGCCACCCATAAGCTGAGCAAAAATCCAGATTGTCAGCCCGTTAAACAAAAAAGGCGCCTGGTATTAGCAGAGCGCAGTCTGTTTGTTACGGAGAAAGTACCCTGGCTCGTCAAGCGGGGAGCAGTCCAAGAGGTGAAGTATCCCAATTAGCTGACTAATGTAGTGGTACTCCCTAAAAAACCAGATGGTTTTCAAAATTGAGACTTAAAAGATTTGAATAAAGCATGCCTAAGAAGCTTGTACCCCATGCCCCGCTTGGACGAAATTATCGATTTGGTGGCCAGGCATGAACTGCTCAACTTTCTTGACATGTTCGCAAGGTTCGAGCAAATTCGGTCGGACCCAACAGACCAGGAAAAGACTTCATTCATCATGGAGCACGGGACCTATTGCTATAATGTAATGCCCTTTGGCTTGAAGAATGCAGGGACCACTTTCTACCAATTGGCTAATCGGATGGTCCAACGCCAGTTAGGTCAAGGTATGGAAATTTATTTAGTTGATATAATCGTTAAGTCCCTGGAAACATAGGAACATATAAGACATTTGCAGAAAACATTCGATATCCTTCGCATCCACAACTTAAAGCTGAATCCAAAAATGCATTTTCAGTATGGGCTCAGGTAAATTCTTGGGGTTCATAGTGTCAAACAGAGGCATTGAGGCCAACCCAGACAACATCCGGAAAATGGAGGAAATACTGGACATACTTGGTAATGCCAGAGAGGTGTAGTAGTTGACTGGAAGGGTAGCCTCTCTGGGGAGGTTCATATCAAGGTCGACCAAATGCTGCTAGAATTTCTTCAACATATTAAAAAAGAAGAAGGATTTCAAATGGACCCTAGAATGCCAACATGCGCTAAAAGACTTGAAAAGTACCTATCTAATCTGCCACTGCTCGCGAGGCCGGAGGTAGGGGAGCCTTTGCTGATCTATTTGTCCGTTTCGGAAATAGCATGTTACACCCTGTAGTTTTGTACGTGGAAATTCGTAGGTGTTGGCTGTTTTAAGTATGGACATTGGGGTTACCTCCAAGGATACATGATATTAGATGCACTTATCTTATGTTTATGAGGGTTTAAGTTCATATAATAAGCTATGGAAAGATTGAAGGGCAAGTGAATCAAGGAAATTAAATTTGTTGGAATTTTGAAGAAAATATGAGGGACAATTTTGGCCCAACTTGGAGGAAGAATATCTTTTAGTATATGAGGAGTTTTGAGGTAAAGCAAAAGCCTAAAATAAATTTCGTCAAGTCTAGTTTCCAATGCAAAAAACCGCGCATCGATACGACGTTGAAGTAGAGAATTATGGATATTACAAGTTAGGCGGGCAGAGCAGGGGCGCTCTGCTACAGTGCCACCGACTTTAGCACGCTATATAAGGGGCAAAACTCCATTTTTTCTTCACAAAAAATTTCCCAAATGCTCTAGAAAGATCATCAAACGTATGAGAGCCTATATATCATATTAAAGTGAGGATTTTGAGTAATTTCAAGTTACGGAGTATCAATCGAGGTCCGGACAACGTGTAGTGTGATTATAGTATCATTTTGCGGTGGATTTCGGCTTGGATTCAAGGTGGATATTGGAGATATTATTGTCCTAACAAGGACAAGGTATGAATCTGTCCTTATTGGTATTAATTTCGGCTTCTTTACGGAAATAAAATTATTAAATAGTCGTATCACAAGTTGGTTAGTTGAGAAATTTGGAAAACATTGTGTGGGATGTTTTAGGAAATATATTGGTGTGGATAATGGTGTTGATGATGTTGGTATTGTTGTTGTTTATTGGTTGTTGATATTATTGTTGACACCTAATTTTGGCTCGACATGCTTAAAATTAACGTTTTGGGGGGCCCTGATTCGTTAAAGAGCGCGAAATACATTTTTTACACATTTTTTCGACAATTTATTGATAATTGTCCTTATTTTAGGAGTTTTATCAATTTATTGTCATTTTCTAGGATCATTATTTTTTGCACATGTACAGCGTAATACTACTATTTTGTGCAATTAATAATTATCTCTTTATTTTATAGTAGTACATTTTTATATTTTATACTTACATTATTATTTACATTTTTATACTTACACATGTATTAATTAACTATATTTTAGTACAGTCTGTCAGTGCAGAGAAAATCGGAGCAATTAATTTTTAAACGCAGAACAAAATTCGATCAAGTCAAGGTCTCGTCACCTTTTAAAAAGTTGACATTTGAGGTGATGGGTTGGGTTCTTGATCCATTGATTAATAAATCTTTACACATTAGTTAAAAGAGGTAAATGGGACAAGGGGGTGCATTCTTTTATTCTTTGGACAAAATAAGGGGCCATTTTGTATTATAAAGGAAAAGGAGAGGGATTAATTTTATGGTCATCTTCTACACACACAAAACAAACATTTTTCAGATTTGTCCCTCTTCTAAACCTAATATATAATTTCTTTTCCCTTCTTCCTCTCCACAAAAAAATAGCCGCCGACCTCTATGCCGGAGCTCCGAGCTCCGGTGAACTCCGCCGACCACCACCCTCACTACCACGCTACCCTTCCCCCATTTTTCCCTTTGCTCTTCCTCGCCACTTCACTGCCCACCACTTCGTCTCCCTCTCTCTCTCACCCACTGCCCGCTCCGGCGAACTCACGATGTCGGAGCAGTTAACCGCGCCACCACCCACCAATCGCTGCTCCCCGTCCCCTTGTTTTTCGAGCTTCAACAACAACGAGCAACCAACCCACACCCCTCGTCTTCTTCGCTGCTCCGGCGAGGAGCTTCTAACTCCGGTGAACCAGAGCAGCCAACTACCAAACACCACCACCAACGACGCACTGCCCCTGCTCCTTCCTTTCGTCCTCTCTACATCCCTCTCGTCTTCTCCTTCACCGCAACCACGTCGTCGCGTCACCACCACCCACGCCGACGAGCTGGCCCATCTCCGGTGTACTCTATTAGAGCTCCGACGAGCTCCACCGAGGAGCAACCAACCAGCAACCCGTTACCTCGCCCTCTGTTCTGAGTTTATTTTTTTTAATATATTTTGGTATTGGTATATTTAGATCTGTTTGTTTGCTATGTTGAACTGATCTCTTGTGATTTCCGGTGGGCTGCTGCACTTTTGGATAAGGCACCATTTTTTCTAGTGAGCCCCATAGATTGCAGTGACTGTTGTGCTCTGTTGTGGTCTCAATATTGACACCATTTCTACATTTCCAGTGACGGCTTTGAGCTGCTAACTGATTTGTTTGTTCTTGCTTTTAATTGTTCTTGTGCCAATGTAATTTTGGCCACTGTTTTTTGAGATCTTCAAGCGACGAACTATGTTGACCTTGGATGTTTTTTTGCAACTACTTTGTCGTTCAGTGATACAGGTCATTGAACCATGCTATGTTGGACTACCCTTTACTCTCTTTTACATCATTGTTTTTACTAAATAATTGTTGTAGTTTTTTGTCCGGGAAACACTACGCTGGTTTTTTGACACTTTCACCCCTCGTACCATTTTATTTAAACTAATTTGGACAAATACTACACTCAAATGGCCGATGAAGAAATTTCCGTCGATTTCCAAGGCCTCCCATGTACAAAAGACGTTTTTTTTAATTTTATTTTAAGTTTATTCATTATTTCTTTAATTCATTCGATAGTTATTTATTCTCTTACTAACACTTTTACTAAGTGTTTATACAGGTATCCGGAGATACATTCCGGAGACGACACTCGGAAGAAACCTGAAGATTTCATTGAATCGTTGTTTGTATTTACTTTCCGCATTCTTTTTTATATAACCGCACAAAACATAAACTCATAGTATAGTGAAAACTCTATTTTTGGAATGACGGGTTGATATAATTATTTACTTGTCGCCTTGTTTGTTAAACTTAAAATTGTCATTCTCTTTAGGCAAGACTTAGGCCGTCAATACTTTCATAACTAGATTAAATTGACTTGGTATAAATACTTTGTTAAATAAATTTACACTTTTAACGATTAGGCAAAAATACTAGTCCAACCTTTAATTTTGATTCTTTATACGCTCTTAATACAACTTACATTTTATATTGTTTTGTGTACACTAATACATTTTTAAATTAAGTAAAATTCACATTTTTGACGCTAGGCAAATATTAAGTCGTCCATTTACAAATCTTTTATTCTTGAGAGGCATTACACATTTTCACTCATTTTTTATCCATAATTCCTTATACTTAATTTTTTTTATTAATACTTTTTACAATTATTTTGTTCCTTATTCTTTTGATAAGATATTCATTAAACAGACACTCTTTTTTTTAACTAAACGGTAGAAACAAGTCAAATAAATTTCACTTTTTCGAATAATGTCGTTATATAAAATCTTTACACCAATGAATATTCGCGAATTATTTTTACATTCTTTATGCACTAATATACCTAGTTATACAATTCTTTATACATTTTAGGTTTGACGTACACTCTTTTACACTTGAAATATGTTCTTTATATGTTTAATATATATACATTCTTTTAATATACATAGATGCACATTCTTTATATCCTTGATATATTTATTTTTACATAGTCTTACATTTTTATATTCTTAATATAGTTACACATTCTTTACACTAACATATATATACACTCTTTGTACTAACAGATATACTCTTATACTTACGAGGTACATTCTCTTTATACTCTTTTATATATATATATTTTTACTATACATTATTTATGAATACTTGATACTTGATATAAATACATTTTTATACACTGTATATATTTAGTATATTATCACTTAGTGTAGCTTTTCATGAAGTCATAACATTTTGAAAACAAGTAATAATAATGATAAACAGATAGATAATCCCCCTATAGTGTTCAGTTAAACTAAGTTTAAGGACTGTCTTCGGACAGGCTCTGAGGGATGCTTAATACCTTCCCCTCGGGGTAAATAAAACCCTTATCTAGAATCTCATAGGTTTCGTGGACTAAAATGGAGTAGACACACAAATACATATAGGTTTCCTGATTTTCCTAAAAAATAAGGTGGCGACTCTAACTCTTTTAAAATCAGTTAGAAGAACCGTGAAGTTGCAAACTATCTTGGACCCAGTTCAAAATAGGGCGTAATAATTATGATTTCGGGCTAGGCATATAAACAGGGGAGATGCTGCCCGAATTTCAGCAGATTCTAAATGGATTTAAATTAAGGGTTTAAGACGAGCGTATGACGATGAGCCTAACAATAGTATGAATGGTTGTATATGTAGATTACGAGGCTACGAATGATTTTAAGTGAATTGCAAGACATGAGGTAAGTTCGAAGTCGAGAAATTATCTTCCAAGTATGTTAAGGCTAGCCCCTTTCTTTCGAAGGAATGATTCCTATGTTATGATTCAGGAAATTTTGCCATAACATTTTTACGTCCGAAAGTTAGAAGTTCATGATTCTTAAAAGCTTCTTATGATACTAAAGATGAGATGTTCTCTATGATGAACATGATGATGATGATTCTAATTCTAGAAATTCCAAAGCTTATGATTTTAATGCTATTATGAGATTATTGAGTTTGTTTCACAATTTGCTTGATTCTGCTCATTGTTGTTGATCTCACCTTATGTTACTTGTTCCTTCAAGGTGAGATATAGTGATAATGATTATTCCATAATATAAATCGGAGGTTACCAACCTTATGCCACTCCGATAAAGTTGTAGCTTTCATATGAACTTTCATGCATACTATTTACATTATGTATATGTATATATTATATTTATGGATCGGGCCGTACGTTCCTCGGCACTAACATATTATATTTATGGATCGGGTCGTACGTTCCTCGGCACTAACATATATGGATCAGGCTGCACGTTCCGCAGTACTATATTTATGGATCTGGCTGTACATTCCACAACACTAACATTTATGGATCGGGTTGCACGTTCCGCAACACTAACACCTATATATATATCTGTGTGTGTGCGCGCTTACTTACATATGATTTTTATGATGTACATGTTATCTCTCTTATTTCATGTTACCTTTCATATCTATATTATGTTGTTATTCATGCCTTACATACTCAGTACATTATTCGTACTGATGTCCCTTCTTGTGGACGCTGCGCTCATGCCCGCAGGTAGGCAGGGAGGCGGATCAAACCCGTAGGTGTTCTATCAGCGGATTCTCAGGAGCACTTCACTTACTTCGGAGCTGCAGTCTATTTGGTATTGTCCTTATGACCATTTGTATTCTATGTAGAGGCTCGTAGACGTGTGTGTACAGTTAGATGTTTTATAGCTCCACCGGTTCTTATTATTATATAATATATTGGTAACTTTGTCGGCTGGTGATGATGGGCATAATTGTTGATTATTATATAGAGATGCACCGTTATGTTGTGATATATGTCCTTACAGGTTATGACAATCATGAGTTACCTTTGGGGTCCACCCAAAAATGATTATGAGACGTATGCTTTGAAGTACTCGGTAGGTTAGCTCCGGATACCCATCATGGCCCTCTGGTTGGGTCGTGACAAAGTGGTATCAGAGCAATTCGTCCTAGGGAGTGTCTACGAGCCCTATCCAGTAGAGTCTTGTTTATGGGTATGAAACGGGCCACACTTATAAACAAGAGGCTGCAGGGCATTTAGGAACCATTGACCCTTTTTTCTTATCTTAGATCGTGCCATAGAGCTAAATCATCAGAGATGATGTCCCTGATCCTAACCCAAATGTTTTGATCATGGATAAGCAGTTGATTATGCTGCTACGAGATAATTGCTGAGAATTGAAGTTGTTCATTCGAAAGGTATGTTTCCTGTTTTATTAATATGGATAGACGTTGATATAAGAACTTGAGCAAGATATTATGGGTATTTGTGATTGCTCTGTGGGGCATTGGATATGTTTTCTGGGCTGTGTGCAGGAATGAGGTAGTAAGAATTATAGGGAAAATTCTGCCGATTTTTTGTACAAATTGAATTGTTTTTAGGTCTATAGAGAAAGTGTAAAGAGAAAATGTGACCATCAGCCGTTTGGTAAGTCATGATTGAAGGAACAACTATGAGACTCTTTCAAAGAGAAGTTTTAGAATGATCTTAATTTAATTTAAAGGAGGAACCCTGGAGGGAAAAATGATCAGTAGTTAAAGAAACTGGAATGAGTTGCATCCGAGATTTCGGAGGATTGAGACCTATTGGAAACATAAAGAAATTTGACATTAGGAACTCAAATACGGTATTACGATTTATAGATTAGATTAGTTAGTAAGAGATATTGATATGAAAAAGAAAGTTAACGAGTACGGGAAAGTTCCACCCTAGAAGTATATATATATATATATATATATATATATATATATATACTAGTTGCATGAGGCCCGGGCTTACTCATGATGAAAACATAGTAAATTCAATTATAAAAATATAATTTATATCACATTTTTCTATTGTATAATTTATTTATTTTAATGGCACGTTAATCATGTTTTGTTGGTAAGTCTTCATAATTATTAAAGTTTTTTAGTGGTAATTGAATAATTTTTAAAGAACAAATTATTTATGAGGAAGGAAGTTTTGAAGGAGAATTAGCAAATACAAAGGGACACAATATTCTTTACACTAAAGAAGCAAAATTTTGGAGGTTTAAAACAAAATAAAGGGTGTGTTTGCTATGGAGAAATTTTTTAGAGGTTTTTAAGAAAATGTTTTTCAATTTTTTCATGTTGGGCTGGTCAAAACTTTTGAAAAATATTTTCTCTAGGAAAATAAGATCATTACAAAATGAGGAAAATGACTTCATTAGTGGAAGTAGGAAAATTAAATTCCACAAATGACATTCCACATTCAGTGTGTCTTCCCTGCCCTCCAATACACCTCATCTTCAATACCCCACCCTCATAGCCCCCATCATCACCACCCACCACATCCCCACCCCACCCATCTCCCATAGTACTTGTCTAGATTATATACAATTGATTTTAGGATAATATATTTTGCTTACATACGGAACACAAGAAAATAAGTAAGAACACACTTGTTTTGTTGAAAAACATTTTTATAATAATATTTTCCTTCACAAACACACCCAAAGAGTCTATATGGGGTACTAAGTAGTAAGATCTAATAAATGTTCTGATTGAAAACGAAACAGTGACTCCAAAGTTGCATAAATTTTAGCAAAATTTATAATAACAAATAATGTTAAAAGGCACACCCTCGATTCTTTTTTACTTGTCTCTTGTTGACTTGACACTTCCCTTAAGAAATTATTTAGTAGGAGTAAAATATTTTAATTAAAATTTAAGTTTGACTACTAATACTCTATAAAGTTACTTAATGATAACGGTAATATAGAAGAATTATTAAATCTTTCGTGATTTGCTAAAATAGACATGTAAAAATATGTTTTTAGTATGACGTAAAAACGGATGGAATGAATAATTTCATAAGGGAAAACAAGAGATTAAAAAAAAATACATGGTCCAATTTCAAAAGGCTCAAGTGGCATGGCTATGAAAGAGAGCAAAAGTAAAAATATGTGGGATAAAATCCGCCACGTGGCGCAACATCATAGGACAACACATAATGTGAGGACTACAAAAAGTCCCATATTGGCTCTTATATATAATAGTAATATACGAGATCAAGATGAGTTTGTCCTCATAGTGGAATGTTTTGCAAAATTCTAAGTATATATTATTAAGTGGCAAATGGAAAAGAGCACTTTAAGAGAACAGGAAATCAAGGAGGATCTTAAGGACAGAAGTATGAGAAAGTGCGGTTATAAATTAATTAAAGGAAGTTATGTGATCGGCGACGATAAGAGGAACCTTAATAAATGAGTAAGGTTGGCCAAAGGTAGACCATAATGGCATAAGACAGTGGACTTGAAATAGAGATACAATTACAAAGGCATAAGACACTGTGTGTGTGTGTGTGTGTTTACTTACATATGATTTTTATGATGTACAAGCTATCTCTCTTATTCCATGTTACCTTTCATATTTATATTATGTTGTTATTCATGCCTTACATACTCAGTACATTATTCGTACTGACGTCCCTTCTTGTGGACGCTGCGCTCATGGCCGCAGGTAGGTAGGGAGGCGGATCAGACCCGTAGGCGTTCTATCAGCGGATTCTCAGGAGCACTCCACTTACTTCGGAGCTGCAGTCTATTTGGTATTGTCCTTATGATCATTTGTATTCTATGTAGAGGCTCGTAGACGTGTGTGTACAATTAGATGTTTTATAGCTCCACCGGTTCATATTATTGTATAATATATTGGTAGCCTTGTCGGCTGGTGATGATGGGAATAATTATTGATGATTATATAGAGATGCACCGTTATGTTGTGATATATGTCCCTACAGGTTATGATAAATCATGAGTTACCTTTGGGGTCCACCCAAAAATGATTATGAGACGTATGCTTAGAGGTACTCGGTAGGTTAGCTCCGATGCCTGTCATAGCCCTCTGGTTGGGTCGTGACACAGCGGTAAGTGTTGTGTTAGTTTGCTAGGAAAAAGGTACGCAATCGCCGTTTTATTATACCAGTAAGGCCCTGTCCGAGGCTGAAATCTATTATCCACATCTTGAAAAGCTGGCCCTGGCCTTAGTGTCGCGGCCCGAAAACTTAGACCATATTTTCAATGCTACCCAGTCTGCGTGGAAACGACATTTTCTTTGAGGAACATTTTGCACAAACCCGAGCTTTCGAGCAGGTTAGCAAGTTGGTCAATCGAAATATGCGGATACGATATGACTTATCGACCCCGGACTGCCATTAAATTGTAAACTTTAGTGGATTTTATCACCGATTACAATTCGAGTATGATGCCCTGTGCTAAAAAAGAAGCGGCTCGCCAATCCGAGGCCGCTTTCGAAGAATGGGTCCTGTATATGGACGGGGCTGCTAACACGAAGGGCACGGGGCTGGGAATTATCCTGATTGCCCCATCAGGAGCTATAATCAGACAAGCCATTAAATATTTACCTTTGACTTACAATGTTGAGTTTGAGGCCGCGATTGCAGGTTTAGAGCCAGCTTGAGGGCTCGGTACTGAGAATGTGGAATTGAAAAGCGACTCTCAATTGATTATAAAACAGATCCTCAAAAAATATGAGGCTAAAGATGATCGGATGCGAGAATATATAAGCAGAGTCATAACACTGTTGTCTCGCTTCCGACAATGGAAAGCGTTTCAGATTCCCTGTGAAATGAACACAAAAGCTGATGTCTTGGAAAACCTGGGTTCTTCGACTGGGATGATCGAGACAGGATTAGACTTCATTGTCCATCTACTGCATTCCGTCCTGAACCCCGGTTTGCATGAGGTAAACACCACTAGTTAGACATGGGACTGGCTGAATGACATCATAAATTATCTACAAAATAGGACTCTTCCCGGAGATATTAAAGCCATCGTATGAATGGTAACTGATAAAAACTTATATGTTTTGATGACATGACAAACCCTAAGGAACCAGATACAATTAGGTTCACATGTCTGAACTTGATTAACCTTATGATATCTCATATGCTGCTTTTCTAACATGCTCCTTGAAGGATTAGATACCTGCAGTATTTGCTCATATATGAGAGACCAAATATGTTGATTCAGAAGGACCAGATGGGATTAGGTCTCCAGCCTGATAAGCGAACAATGTAGTTGTAGAGCTACTGACACTGTATCCAGTACTTATAACTTGTTCGAAGAATAGATGAGAAACCAGGTTCCTCCAGATAAAGGTCCTGGTCACTGAAGCTGAAAGTCCAAATCCATAACTGTAAAGCGTGCTACTGAAAAGTACAATGCAGTTGTACAGCAGTACCTCAGTAAGGCCGAATTTATTAACGGTCCAGATCTCATGAGTGGTCATCTCTACTCTCTCTCTCTCTCTCTCTCTCTCCTCATGCATTTAAAGACATCATCTTCTAAGAGAAGACTTATTCTTGCACAATTCGAAAAATTGCTCCATACAAAGTGAGAGTCTCCACCTTTCAAGGTGTTCCTCAAGAACAGAGCCTCAGCAACCCTAAGGACCAGCTCCAGAACTGAAGGTGTTTTAGGTCCTTAGGTTGTTGATCTTTATTCGTTTGTGCTTAAACTGTAAACCTGTTTTTCTATAAAAAGAAGTTGTTTGTAGGTGCTCTAAATTCTAAAGGTTGCTTCCACAAGCTCTTGAGTGGTACACTAGGCTAGAGTTAGCTTAGTTGTATTAGTGTGTGGCTAGAGTTAGTCACTGTGGTGAATTCTCAAAGGGTGCCTTTGAGTGGTACACTAGGCTGGAGTGAGTCTAGGTGTATTAGGGTCATTGGCTAGAGTTAGTCAAGTGGAGTTGCTTGCAATAGGAGCATTGCAAGTGTGGAGGGACTACGGGGGTTAGTTCCTAGGTTGCAAAAGTGTTATTGTAAGAGTGAGGGATTATGGGAGTTAGTTCCTAGCTTACGATAGAGTTGTAACCTAAATTTGCTCGTGTAGTGGAGTTGAAATCCTACTGGGTTAGGTCGTGGTTTTTAATCCCTTGAGCAAGGATTTTTCACATAAAAATCTTATGTTGATTCTCGTACTGCACTGCATAAAGGAACTGGTACACAACCAGGTCCCTCATATATTGTTTGGTGGACGCATATCCTCTAACAGTAGCGCAAAGATATTCCTAGTTATTGTCGGCAAGACATCTTTTAAACTTAAAATGTTCGCGGCAAAACCGAACAGGGAGGCTAGGCGGCCCCGAAAAAACCCATTTCTAACACACGAAACAGCCTTAGAGCCTCAGAGCGTGCAAGTTCCATGAACCTTTGTGCCATTAAATGAGGTCGGGACGTCCTCCTCATCAACATCTAAATCAAAGGGTCCTCCTTTATTGTGAATCGAACGATTAATTCCCAGTCCCAAAAAGTGTTTCCGGAAGTGACATGCCCGGATTGAGTTGAAAACATCGAACTTATACACTAAATGCAAAAGAAAAAAGAAAGGCGTGCACTAGTCAACATTTCCTAACTTAAACATAGTTCCGAAAGATGGGCATAGCGGTCACGCCCTGACGGTTAAGTGTTAAAAATTAAAAAAGCCAACCGGTTACTCATGACCACGATTGTTGCAAGAAAAACACATGTCAAGCCGTAAAAGCAAATATAAGATTGAAAGAAAACAAGCTGATGTCATTCATCATAAACACAAAAAATAAAAAAGCCTAAAAGCCCAGATAAAAACATTCAGGAGGCACACAGGGCCCAATATCCGACAAAACAATCAAAAGTAATAAAAACAATAAGCGGTGCACAGGCCAAAACATTCAGTAAGGGCATGAAGACCCGGGAGACACAAACATAAGCTAGGCGGGGGGAGGAACACCTTCACCGTCCAAGGAGTTGGCAGATGCATCAAAAGTAGGGGGTGTCTCATCGCGGAGGTCATCCAGAGCTACTTTGGTGGATGCTACATCCACATCGGCATCTAACAAGGCTAAAGAGATATCTGTAATATGTCCTCATGAACCCCCGAGCGAGTGTCTGCCGGTTCTTTAAAACAAAAAAATCTTTAATACTATTAGCTGTATTTTTTTCAGCAGCCCGGCAAAGTCGTAGCCAGTTGAGACAAGCTCGGAGTCGTGTTCGGGAAGCTTCCAGCGCTTGTACCCCCTTAGGAAACTCCCCCCTTCGTTTCAGCTTGAACCGTCTTCTTTTAAAGCTCCTGATGAGCGGCAATGAGACGTGGAAGAGTACTCTCCCGATCGGACAAGGCCTTCTTAGCTTCCTGCCACCTTGATACAAAAGTTGTCTGTTGAGACGCAAACCCTGACATATCGGCCTATAGGCGCAAATTCTTGGACTTCAACCTTTCCAATTCACCTGATGTAGTAGAAGGCATTCTCTTGACCAGATCGATGGCAGAAACAGTTCTAGCATGGCCATGCAAAAGAAAAAAAGAAGATAACGTAGTAGAGATCCTGACGTAGCATAATAAGAACTTTATATTAAAAAACCAGCGACGTACCTGAAGAAATAGTACGGCCAGGTGGGAGAGGGAAGCTTCCAAGCTAAGACTGAGCCGTTCAGTCAAAAGAGGCTGAGCTGAGGGGCCGACACCAGCATCACCAGGCACACCCTCGGCATTCTCAGGTCTATCATTCTCTGGGAGAACCACCACGCTCTCAGCAGCAACATTGGAAGCCCTCCGGTGTTCCGATCGGCATCCTTCCCCTCTTCACCTTCATCCAGGTTCACCACGCCTTGAATAGCTTCGTTCCAGTATTGAACGAGCCTGCAGCATGTCCTGACCCGGGAACCAATTCTCTGGAGGAAGAAGTGCCGGCATAACCTGAAGGCCTTCGTTTGCGGGAATCCGAGGCAGAGGCTGCAATCAGTGCAATATTGGCCCGGGCTTCTTCCCGGGAGGGGGCCTTCGGGGATGAAGACCCCCGAAAAGGGAAGCCTGCAGAAGAAAAAGTATGCGGAAGTCTAGTTATAAGAGGATGCGATTAAAGAAAGTAGCACAAGGAAAAGGTTCTCTAGTTCACCATGGGCCTCTCAACCCCGAGAGGCCTCCTACAGGGCCTCTCAACCCCGAGAGATACGCGCAGAATGGCTATCACCCAGCCAAAAAGGTCGGGCATAAAATCTTGTTCAACTGGAGTTGCTATAAACAAAAACACAATACATATTAAAGGTGGTGCCTGTCAAAACGAAAAGAGGGATAACAAAGAGAAAGAAGTGAATATGAGCATGATTCCACTGCTTTGGGAACAGATCAGGAGATGTACAATGCAAGAGATTAGTGCGTATCATCACAAATCGATTGTACCAGTCGCGGTCATACTCATCCTCAGTACTGGTGATCAGTCCGCGAGAGACCAAATGAATCATTCCCCCTGGAAGATGCGAGGGGAGTACAGGTGAATCAATTGATCCAAAGTGAAAGGGAGTCCTGCTATGTCAGCTAGATATCGAATACACTGAATTATTCTCTAAATTTGAGGCACCAATTGAGTAACACAGACTTGGTAGCGGTGGCAGAACACCTCAATCATATCATGCAGGGGCAGGGAGAAACCGATGGTGAAAGGGTAAGTATAAATCATCGGCATACCAACAACATAATGAAAAATGTTGGTATCCTCAGGGGCCAGAAAAATCTCAACCTCGGGTCCCCATTGGCAGTCAGTGCGAACCTGGCGAAGGGTGGAACCAGTGAGCAAGGAGCGTATTCCCATAACTAACCCCAATTGCTGACTAGGGCGGAAGTCCTTTGAAAAACTAAGGATTGGGGGAATGATATCAGTGGTAGTAGACCCCAAGTCAATTTCTTGGGTATTGGGGGAAGAGTCAGTGTCGTTTCCCTGGTCAGAAGGGGCAACAAAAGCCCTGTCCAATCGATCATCTGCAGGAATAGAGGTCAGGTGTTAGGAAGAAGACGAAGAGGTAGACATTATTCTCCTGAGGGGAAAGAAAGGGAGAAGGAAAAAATCAGAAGCAGATAGTGAAGGTATAAGGCAATAATGTTCTGAGGAGTTCATGAGGAAATTCAGTGGACTAATTGGCGGTATAAATAGGGGAAGGGGTAGTCATTGGCCTCGATTGACGAATCGGCATACCTAATCCTGTAACCGTCAATCGCTCCCTGTGAAGCGGTGCCACCGAATGAGTGGATGAGTGCATTAAATATTGTCCTGACAATATGTCTAATCGTGGGGAAAGTGGCGATATTTCACTAGTTTCCCCCGTAGAATTTAAAAAAGACGGACTCTTCCACTTCCCGGGCTCATGTTATGGAGGACCCGAAAAGTGAGGGACTATCTGTATTAGGTGAAAAGCACACTCAGAGGCACTTTGTATGACCGGATGCTCGGAGGACCTGAGGGATCCATACAGCTCGTTCCCACTCCTACCAACTCGTGTCACGTTATCCAACCTCGATTAGAGCGCCGCATCATATATAGACGTTAAGGTCACAAAGAAGTCACATCACCTATATTTGGGGGTTTAAGAAGTCATTTTAGCTTATATAAGGGTAGCTTCGGATAGAAGGAATGACATCCATTATTGATATATTTTCTTGAATCATTTTCTTGTTTGTTATCTCGCATTGTGCTTTACCCGTACTCACAGCTACTCCAAATCGGGCTCATAACAGAGCTTCCAAGATTGGATAAGACTCACTTGTCTTCAAACCTAAATAAAAACAAATCTCTAACAGAAAACATTTATAAAATGAATTGTTTGTAAAATCCGAAATTTGGGTTTGTGACTCATTTTATTGGTTTGCAGTGTGGTTCTTCTTGGGGTTTTTTCAGGCCATTCAATGGGTTCTTAAAGCTTTTTGCGTGGATTGCCCTTCTTTTAGAGTGGTCTTAAAATTTTTGCCCCTCATATTTGTGGTCTTTAAATTTTTCCCCTCATATTTTTGGTCTTTAAGTTTTGCCCTTCGCTTGAAAAGATGGGTAAGTACCCAAGGTTTTGGGTTCGAGCCCTCGCTCAGGCATTAAATAAAAAAATAATTTCGCAAGGCATGGCTGGGGGGAGTGTGGGAGTGTATGCCGGATCCTTAAGGAAAAACTAAAGTTATGCCGGATCCGACATAACTAAAAGTCTACCCCATAAGGAAGAACGTTTCCTTAAGGCATAGTTTGATTATGCCTTATGGGGCAGACTTTTAGTTAAGGCATAACCAAAAGTATGCTCATAAGGCAGAACTTTTCCTTAAGGCATAGACTTTGCCTTATAAGACAAACTTTTAGTTATGACGTAAGGAAGAGTTCCGCCTTATGGGATATACTTTTAGTTATGTCTTATGGGACACACTTTTAGTTAAGGCATAACTAAAAGTCTGCCCCATAAGGCGGAACTTTTCCTTAAGGCATAAATAAAAGTTTGCCTTGAAAAGTAAAATAAAATAAAATATATGCCTCAAGGCAAAGTCTGTCGGAGGGGGCAGAGTGAAATTAAACTCTGTCTTGCGAATTTTTTTAAAATTTTTGACTGAGCGGGGGTTTGAACCCGGAACCCACGAATTTTAGGCAAAGGACAAAAATTAAAGATCACCAATTTGAGGGCAAAAGTTAAAGACCACCCCAAAAGAAGGGCAATTCTCAGAATTGCCTTTTTTTAAGCAGTATGGAACAAATGGGTCATGACTTACGATTTATGGGTTAATTAATGGAGTGAAGTCGGATAATTAAAATGATAATTAGGGAAATCTATTAAGTTTGAGGGTAACTTTGAAAACTTTGTTAACCATGGGATTAAATTTGGCCACATAATATAGCATGTGAAGAATATATTTCATTAACTTCAACAATCATGATCATAACATGAAGATTATGAGATAAAAAATAACTTTTCGATTAAGATGGTCATGAGATACATAACAAGAAAACATCCAATACTAATCGAAATTGCAATATTAACATTATTATTAAATGGAAACAGTTTCAACTTAATCAAATCTGTGTTCATAGCAGATTGAAGTCTCCACAAGACCACAACCTAGACAAATTTATTATAGTACTCGTTTACAGTTGTTTATTTCACTTCTGGATAAAGCTCAGTGGCTTCGACACCTATAGAAGGATCAACCTCAAAGTTTACAGAATCACCTTTAACAAAAACTGAATGGCATATGGCCAAGTTGACTCTTAATCCAAGAGGTCCCTGATGGGAATAAAATAGACCCGCAAAAATAATATTCACGGTATTAGTGATAAACGCGGAACACTAACTTATGGTTAAATCAGCAAGAATAAAATGCAGCAATAATGACACCAAGATTTTATGTGGAAACCCTTCTGAATAAGGGAAAAACCACGACCAAGAGGAGCAGCTGATATCACTATAGAGGAATTTTACACTGTGTAGTAACGAGTACAAATACTCCTAAGACCACTACACCCTCAAAAGAAATAACACTCTTTTGATTTTCCCACCTCACTACAATATCACTCACACTCTATTTTTCTTCACAGACTATTTTCTTACAGTCTATGGAATACCTCACTTTTGCTCTCACTCAGATGTATTGTCTGAGATTTTGGTGTGTTACAAATGAACCATAAGCTGCCTATTTATAGGAATGAATTTCCTATGGTGAGGTAAGCGCTTACATCACGATTATGATGAGGTAAGCGCTTACATCATGAAAATGTGAACAAAGAAATTGGCTTGTTAGCCAAGTCCACAATTGTTGCCAATGTATAATTTGTCAAAGGAAGAAAAATCTTCCTTTCTTAAAATATGGGATAGGGGACTGGACCCCACAAATCTCCCCCTCCAGTCCCATTCACCTGAAGGAGGGTACACTGGCTTCTAATTTGAGTGCATGCCGACAAGTTCTTTGCACGATTCGAACTTGTCTCTCGGTACCGCCTTGGTCAGCATATCTGCAGGATTTTCACTCGTGTGAATCTTCTTGACTTGGAACAATTCGCTTTCCAATTGCTCACGAATCCAATGATATCTGACATCGATGTGTTTTGTTCTCGCATGGTACATGGAGTTCTTGCTCAAGTCTATTGCACTCTGACTGTCACAATAGACAACATACTCTATTTGCTGCAATCCAAGTTCTTGAAGGAATCTCTTGAGCCATATCATCTCTTTGCCAGCTTCAGTAGCCACAATATACTCCGCTTCCGTTGTAGATAGTGCAACACACTTCTGCAACTTTGACTGCCATGATATAGCTCCCCCTGAAAAAGTAAACAAATATCCAGTAGTGGATTTTCTGTTATCAAGGTCACCTGCCATATCAGAATCTGTATAGCCCTTCAAAATTGGATTTGATCCTCCAAAACACAAGCATTCATCTGATCTTCCTCTTAGATACCTGAGTATCCACTTCACAGCTTCCCAATGCTCTTTCCCTGGATTTTCGAGAAATCTGCTAACAACACCGACTGCATGAGCAATATCTGGTCGAGTGCATACCATTGCATACATTAAACTTCCGACGGCAGAGGAATAAGGAATCTTGGCCATTCTCTATTTTTCCTCTGTTGTTGTAGGACACATCTTTTTGCTCAATTTCAGATGACCAGGAAGAGGTGTGCTAACCCACTTAGCACTCTTCATATTGAAGCGCTCTAGTACACGTTCTATGTACTTTTTCTGCGACAAATAAAGCTTCTTTTCATCTCTCGAACGAGTAATTCTCATGCCCAAAATCTGCTTAGCATGACCCAAGTCTTTCATTGCAAAAGACTTACTCAACTGTTTCTTCAACTCGTCAATCCTGGAAGAATTTTTGCCTACAATCAACATATCATCCACATATAGCAGAAGGATGATAAAGTCACCATCAGAAAATCTTTGTACAAACACACAGTGATCTGAAGAAGTCTTCTTGTAGCCTTGCTCCCCCATAACAGACTCAAACTTCTTGTACCACTGTCTGGGAGCTTGCTTCAATCCATAGAGACTCTTCTTGAGTTTGCATACAAGATTTTCTTTACCTTTTGCCTTGAAGCCTTCAGGTTGTTCCATATAAATCTCCTCTTCTAAGTCACCATGAAGAAAAGCAGTCTTCACATCCATCTGCTCAATCTCCAAATCAAGACTAGCAGTCAAACCAAGAACTGTCCGAATGGAGGACATTTTCACGACAGGAGAAAATATTTCATCAAAGTCAATACCTTTCCTTTGACCAAATCCCTTAACAACCAATCTAGCTTTGTATCTGGGCTTCAAGCTGTGTTCTTCGGCTTTAACTTTGAACACCCACTTGTTCTTCAAAGCTCTCATGCCCTTAGGCAAGTTCACCAACTCATAAGTATGGTTCTCACGCAGAGATTTCATCTCATCTTGCATGGCTTCAATCCATTGATCCTTGTGCTCATCTTCCATGGCCTCCTCATAACATTCAGGTTCTCCCCCATCAGTGAGTAATACATACTCATTAGGTGAATAACGGGAAGAAGGAACATGCTGTCTAGTAGACCTTCTAAGTGGAATATCTGACTCATCCACGACTTCATGAGTAGGAGCATCTACTTCATCAATAGCAGCATCGTTATCATCATCAACATGTCGATCTGGAACATGATTCTGGGCATCACCATCGTCATCGAGCCCACCAACTTTATCAGCATTTGTATGAGGAACTTGATCAAGATTAACTAAACCTTCAGAACTTGAAGATTTTATCTTCTCCGTTTTGTTAATATCTTCAATGGTTTGATCCTCCATGAAGATAACATCACGGCTTCTCACAACCTTCTTCTCAATTGGATCATATAGCCTGTAACCAAACTCATCAAGGCCATAACCAATGAAGATGCACTGCCTTGTCTTGGCAGTTAATTTTGACCTTTCATCTTTAGGCACATGTACAAAAGCTTTACAACCAAACACTTTCAAGTGGTCATAGGAAACATCCTTTCCATACCAAACTCTGTTTGGAACATCACTTTGCAAAGCAACCGCAGGGGATAGATTAATAACATGTGCAGCGGTCAATAAAGCCTCATCCCAAAAGGAATTCGGCAACTTTGCTTCAGAAAGCAAACATCTGACTCTTTCCATCAAGGTCCTGTTCATCCTCTCTGCTAAACCATTAAGCTGAGGAGTCTTAGGAGGAGTCTTCTGGTGTCTGATACCCTGTTGCTTGCAGTATTCGTCAAACGGTCCACAATATTCACCACCGTTATCAGTACGAATACACTTCAGCTTCTTTCCAGTTTCTCTTTCAACTGAGGCCTGAAACTGCTTAAAGACACCCAACACTTGGTCTTTAGTCTTTAAGACGTAGACCCAAAGTTTCCTTGAGCAATCATCAATAAAGGTAGCAAAATAAAGTGCACCACCCAAAGTCCTTGTCTTCATTGGACCACATAAATCTGAATGCACCAACTCAAGCAACTCTGTCTTTCTTGAAGGAGGATGAGACTTGAAAGAAACTCTATTTTGTTTTCCAGCCAAGCAGTACTCACACTTTTCTAATTTAGCACTTTAGAAATTTGACAATAATTTCTTTTTGGCCAGAACATTTAGTCCTTTCTCGCTAATGTGGCTAAGCCTCTTATGCCATAACGTTGAAGAGCTATTGCTCTCAACTGCATTCACCATATCAACACAGGTAGAGGCCGTAGTCCAGTATAGACCACGACGCTTTTCGCCACGAGCCACAATCATGGAACCTTTAGTAAGCTTCCACTTTCCAGCACCATTGGTACTGACATATCCCTCATCATCCAAAACACCAACAGAGATCAAGTGCAAACGAACATCAGGTGCATGCTTTACATTGTTTAAAACTAGTTTAGTTCCAATACTAGTTTTCAAACAAATCGTTCCAACACCAGCCACCCTGGATACAGTCTCATTACCCATACTCAAAGTTCCAAAGTCACCCGGAGTATAGGATGAGAAACATTCCTTCCTTGATGTCACATGAGATGCGGCACCACTGTCCACAACCCAGTTTGACTCATCACAAGCAATATTTATCAGATCCGCATCAAGGACAGTAACAAGATCTTCTGTAGTGACAGCGGCAGCACGATTGCCATCTTCTTTCTTTTCCTCCTTTTCTCTATTCTCTTTTTTCAAAATCCGGCAGAACTTCTTTGTGTGCCCTTTTTTCCCGCAATGATAGCAGTCAATATCTTTAAGTCTGCTTCTGGATTTGCTTCTATGATGTTCTCTATTTTGAGAACCACGATTCTTGCCTCTCCCCCTAGTGTCAGTCACCAAGACATCTGATGAGGAGGAACCTTGAGATTTTCTTCTCATCTCTTCATTTAAAAGACTGCTCTTGGCAAGATCCATAGAGATCACACCATCCGGAGCAGAATTTGATAATGAAGTTCTAATAATTTCCCAAGAATCTGGTAGGGAACCAAGTAGAAATAAGCCTTGAATTTCTTCATCAAAATTAATACCCATAGCAGATAACCGGTTCATGATCCCCTGAAAAATATTCAGATGATCTGTCATTGCGGAACCATCGTGGTATTTTAAACCCAGCATTTGCTTTATCAGAAACATCTTGTTATTACCAGTTTTTCGAGCATACAAACTTTCAAGATGCTCCCATAGGGTCCGAGCATGTGTCTCTCCAGAAATATGGTTCAACACATTATCGTCAACCCACTGTCTAATAAAGCCGCAAACCTGCCGATGCAACAAATTCCACTCTTCATCTGATTTATTATCAGGCTTTTTATTTCCAAAGACAGGTTGATGAAAATTCTTGACATAGAGCAAATCTTCCATTTTGCCCTTCCAAATGGCATAATTTACGCCACTCAAAGTAACCATTCTACTAGTGTTGGCTTCCATCGTTTATCACAAATACAAATATTATTTTATTCGAAGACCAAAGTAATTCTTTTCTGATGTGGAAGTTCAGACTGTGCTGCAACCACAGAGCATACTCAGACAAAACCTTGGCTCTGATACCACTTGATGGGAATAAAATAGACCCGCAAAAATAATATTCACGGTATTAGTGATAAACGCGGAACACTAACTTATGGTTAAATCAGCAAGAATAAAATGCAGCAATAATGACACCAAGATTTTATGTGGAAACCCTTCTGAATAAGGGAAAAACCACGGCCAAGAGGAGCAGCTGATATCACTATAGAGGAATTTTACACTGTGTAGTAACGAGTACAAATACTCCTAAGACCACTACACCCTCAAAAGAAATAGCACTCTTTTGATTTTCCCACCTCACTACAATATCACTCACACTCTATTTTTCTTCACAGACTATTTTCTTACAGTCTATGGAATACCTCACTTTTGCTCTCACTCAGATGTATTGTCTGAGATTTTGGTGTGTTACAAATGAACCATAAGCTGCCTATTTATAGGAATGAATTTCCTATGGTGAGGTAAGCGCTTACATCACGATTATGATGAGGTAAGCGCTTACATCATGAAAATGTGAACAAAGAAATTGGCTTGTTAGCCAAGTCCACAATTGTTGCCAATGTATAATTTGTCAAAGGAAGAAAAATCTTCCTTTCTTAAAATATGGGATAGGAGACTGGACCCCACAGTCCCTCTGCAAAATAAGTTGAAAAAGAATCACAAGATGGAAATTAGAAGCCCGAATATGGATTCAGCCGAGCTTTGATTAATAGCTTTTGCTTTTGGTTCGCACCGTATGTTAAACCTTTTTTTTTTAAAGAAAAATATTCTCTCCATTTCTTAACTATGTAATGGGCACTTGAAAACATAAACAAAAGGTTTTTCAAAATTTGAACCGAGAATGTTTAATAAGATCACTTTATCATGTGTTCAGGTGCTTAATTGAAACAAGCCGTAGTCCGAGTGCTCTAAATGAAATTTACTAACAAATTTAAAAGGTTGACCATGTATTTAGTATTTCTTTTTAATTTCGTATCAATTTAAATTATATCACATAAATTACGACGGAAAGTGTACTTATTACATTACCTTGTATAATCTGGAGAATATGTTCCTCTGAAAGATACAACTTGTCGAGGGTCTTGCCAATCTTTTTCTCCCACAAGGACACTATCTCATTGAAGGACAAAATATTGGCAGAAGGTCTCATGTGAAGAGTTGTATTCAAGGTTCGTGGATCATCTACTGCTTTAATGGTGTATGTGGCTATGCCTTCTTCCTTGACATATATTGCTTTCATTGTGAAATAGAAAGAGTAAACAGTCAGCACAAGGCACTTACATAACTTCAACTTTACACTGTTAGTGGGATAAAGCCGGTTATAGCAAATTATTACTTTATTTAAACAGGATATGGAGAGTTACTGTTGTTGCAATTCAACTCAACCTGATAGAGCGTAAAAATTTTCTACACTGTTACTGCACATATTTAAACTCTTTATAATGAGTTTTAGTTACGGATTTAAGTTATATATATTGACAATATAATGAATTGTTATGAAGAGTCCCACATCGGGCTCATATGAGATGGGTGGTCTCTTTATATAGTTTGGACAATTCTCACCTCTTGAGCTAGTTTTTGGGTTGAGTTAGGGTAAAGATCCATTTCTTACATGGTATTAGAGCAGGATTCATCCAATTTTCGTTTCTCGATGCTGAGCCTCTATAATAAAACTTGCTCATGCTCCAGATGTCTTGGGAGTGGGGGGTTGAAGATCGAGTCCCACATCGGGCTCTTATGGGATGGGCTGTCTCTTTATATGACTCGATCAATTCTCAGCTATTGAGCTAGTTTTTGGGTTGAGTTAGGCCCAAGATTCATTTCGTTACGGTTACTGTCATGTTGTAGTAGGTTACTTACCGTTTATTTTAGATTACTTATTAATTAAAGTCACCTCCAATTATCTTTTAAAGTAAGTTTTACATCATCAATATACGCTAATATATAAAGAACTTTTACCTTATTAGTGCAATTTTGTCTGTTATAATCAAGAATGATACAAAAAGTTACATGTCATTGTAAATCAACTTAATCTGATAGTTTAAATACGTTGTATTGTCAATGCAAATAACATAAACTCTTCTCTAATTAACTAATTACCTTTGGGGTTTCCATTGCCAAAAATGACCACTTTGTCTCTAGGAGGACTTTTAGCTTGTAAGAGCCCACCTTGTGCCTCTATCATCCTCCTGATTTTGGCCTTGAGAGCAAAATGTGCTGCAGCTGGCTCAACTACATGAACGTGATCCACATCGAATCCAAATTCTGAAGGAAGAAATCTCTGCAACTCACAACATTTTATGCTGTTGAACAAAGCCTTGTGGTTGTGTATGGTACGAAATATTTTTCACGCGAAAAATAAGTGTTCTTTTTTACTTATTTCTGGTGTTTGATAAGTAACCACAAAGTATTATCCCGAGAACATTTATGTATAATTCAGGCAAACACTAGGAGAGTGGAGATAAAGGTGGGGTTGAGGGTCGGGAGTGGGGAGGACTGAGGAGACAATTAGCGTGGAATATCACTTATAGAACTTGTTTTCCTTATCGATAACCAGGGAAGTTATTTTTCTAACTTGAAACTTGTTTTCCGAAAGAAAATATTTTAATTTCATATTATTTTGACCAACTAAACATGAGAACATTGTAAGCATTTTCCGTAAAAAAAAAAAAAAAAAAAAAAAAAAAAAACTTTTGTACCAAATACACCCTATATGTAGAAGGCATTTAGGATCTAGCTAGGTAGAATCAGTATAATCAAATTAAATATGATCTTAATGGAAAAAATCCAATCAAGTACAATTGGATCAAGTAATGTTCAATGGTCTTGTAGATAAAACAATTAATGGTTGAGATCCATGGCAACTTATATGCTTAACAAAAGAAATAAAAATGGCAAAATATACTAACCGGAGTTGTTAACTATAATCCACATTTCTTACCATTTTAAAAAAAAAAAAATTACTTTCTTACATTTTCAGGAAATTACAGCAAAATACACACATGCTTTTTCCCAAATTCTCAATTATAATTCAATAAAAGAAAATCAAACTAAAAAACATCATTGAGTTCTGAACAATAATTCAAGCAAAGAAATAATGTGATCATACATTAAAAAATCACAGTGCAACCTGATCTTGTTTGGAGCTTTGCAGATGAGGTATAAAAGTCAATTTTTTTCCCGCCATCTTAAATTTTTTTTCTTTAGAAAATTGATTATGATGCACTTTGCTTTATTATGCAGTTTAAAAAGGGATAATATGTGGTGTACTTAGTTGTAATTTCCAGTTGATAATGTATGAAAGTAAATCTTTTTAAAATGGTAAGACACGTGGGTTATAGTTAACAGCTTCCGTTAGTATATTTTGCCATTTTTAATTTCTTTTGTCAAGCATACGAGTTTAAATGGATCTCATCCATTAATTGTTTTATGGTACACATGACATGGATCTACAAGACCATTGAACATTACTTGACCCAATTGTACATGGCTGAATCTTTTTCCGATCTTAATATATATGCCTCTTAACCTTTTTATAAGTAAATATCGTTCGAGATGAAAGCAAATGATATCAGCTGAACCCACAGAATTGACATTCGCCGCAATTTTTATATGGGAATTTAACAATTTAAATGTCGTATATATCAAGAAGCTATATCCTTAATTACCTTGATATTTCCAGCTTCATTGATTGCTTTGATAATGTTCACTTGATCAGCAAATTGCCTTCCCCCAACAGTGGAAATCACCACATCAACCTGCTTAATTGTCTTGATCAAGCTTTCTTGATTGGATATATCTCCCTAATTACCAGGAAGTTGAAATATAAGACTGAAAGTCATGGTAATGTCACACTCACAATTTAATAAAAGTATTTTTACAGCATCAAATCACCGTGACCCTGTTAGTAATTTAGAACATAAGACAGATTATCAATTACAAAACTAGGTTCCCTTCTTTTAGAACCCATAAACCAAACAAATAAGGATTAAGTTCTTACCTTATCAAATTATCCAAAAAGAAATTGAAAACTTGGGGGCCAAGTAACGAATGGAGAGCGAGTAAAAACCTTTTTTTAAGTACTTATAAGAAATTTGTATTTTCAAATTTCTTTCGTTTTTTTGGCTCAAGAACACCCCCCTCTCCCTGCACCCCAACCTAATAATTCTAAATTGTATTAATAATTTAGAAACAAGACAGATTATTAGTTACATCATATTAAAATATGATGATTGTGCAAATATTTACAGTATCGCCAGCGTCTATAAGTTATAAGTAATGAGTACATACGTAAAATAGTGTAACACCATTATTCTTGAATGTGTCTATGAGTTTTGACTTCTCAGGGTTTGCAAGTGTGCTTTCTCTAACCAAAATGCAAGTTGGATGACCAGATTTTACACTTTCCTACACAAGGTATTTTCCTATATACCCCGTGCCTCCAATTATTAAGATCTTGCTTTTGTCTTTCATTCTACTACTAAGAGAAGAACAAAAGCAGCTCAGGTCTTTTGCGGAGCGAATTTGAAAGTCAGGCTAGTAATTAAATATCGGAAACAAAATGATTATACCAAAAGAAAAATAGATTGGGCTTAAGGAGGGACTAGAAATTGAAATAGAAATCAAGTTTGGGCATGAAATGGCTGATAGTAATATGGGGTTTATATAGAAAAGTTCAAGCTAGGCAAGGAAATTAAAATATGTGTATATCCGTTCACTGATGACATTACTTAGTTACGTTGCTGGTTGTGTCATTGTAGATGAGCATGTTATTGGAAAATAAGTGAAAATAATATATAGAAAAGATATTAGGCATGTTATAATTTAATTACAACAAACAAAAACATGTACGTAATAACATGTGGAAGTGATATACAAATCGTATCAGTGTAAACAAATTTTATATTAGCAGGTTATTTTTACCGGTTATAACAGGTAATACATCATATTGTTAAGATTTTAAATTTTATGTTTTAAGAATGCTTATCGGTAGATAGCATTTGAATAACTAGATGGGGTAAAGATTTATTTATATTGACCGCGTATAAACTTAAACTCTATCTAAACCAATCTAAGATAGAACAACATCAACATACCAGTATGATCGCACATGGTGAGGTCTGGAAAGGGTGGGGTGTACGCAGACCTTACTCCTAACCTGTGAGGTAAAGAAGTTATTTTCGATAGACCCACCGCTCAAGTAGAATGTTTACAAAAAAAAAAAAAACGGTTTGACAAATACAACAGTAGAAGTTGTGGAAAATAATGTAGAAAAGAAAAGTATTGACAACAAAAATCAGAAGTGTTACCCAAGTAAAACAAACAACAACGGTAATACAATCTGAAGAATAAGATAGTAATAGAATAATATACTGCTAATAATAATAATGATAAGTAGAAAAGGGAGCAAACAAGGTGCTATAAGCTAGAACCATACTCACCCAAGAGAAAATCGCGCCCGATTGATTACCTACTAACCATCTACCCTAATTCTCGACTTTCATATTTTTCTATCTAAGATCACGTCCTCAGTGAGCTACAATCTAACATACAACCTTGGTCATTATTAATTCCTCTCCTCGCTCTAATTACCAGACCCTTGTAATTGTTGTTAAGTGTTGGGATCTAAAGCTAAAAAGTCTATGATGCAAGTATACGTGTACTAGTGGAGAGAGACCAAGTGGCGTTTACAAAATGTAAAGCATCTGTTTAATTCCACCAATGAAGCATTTTACTCTCTCTTTAATAACCTTTAATTCCATAAAATAATAATTTGCACTTGGAAAAGTTAAAGAAAGTATAACAAATTCATTAGACATGTTACGTTATTGGTCAGACACATGGAAAGCAAAAACATATCCACAATTTAAATTTGATTAATTAGTTTGAGATATAAGACTAGCGAAAAGTCATGTATAAGAAATGTTGTTCACTAGATGACGTTTTTTTTAATGACGTTTTAAGGTTTAACTAAATGACCAATGCTAAAACAGACCTGACCCTGGCCTTGAGCGACGCTAAGAGGTTAAAATTGTAAATAATAACTTCAAAGAAGCTCCTAGTCAAACTATAATATTCCAAAAAAAGATCACTACCGTATTAGCTCGTCATTTGACAGCAATATCTTCAACTACTATACACTACAGTACAGCGTTGGGCTAGGCTATATGCATGATCAGAACCATTCATTTTAAATTGCATCCATCTCATTCCAATATTTATTAATTTAGGGGCACTAAAAGTTTTTGTCAAGAAAAGATTCCTAACAAATAACCATTTCATTCCAATATTTATTAATTTAGGGGCACTAAAAGTTTTTGTCAAAAAAAAGATTCCTAACAAATAATAGACCTGAAATTGATATGTCTACTCGTTTTCCCCTCTTCAATTCCCAATGAACAATATGATAATGACCTATCATTTGCTAAATTTGGTCATATATTGTCACCCAACCGGAGGGCCGCGACGGGCACCCGATGCTATCCCACCCTGGTACCCCTTATCATACATTTACATATACATCTAGGTGAGCCACATAGCTGAATCATACTTTCTATCCATCAATCATACTATTTCCATTGGGCAACAATACATATATATATATATATATATATATATATATATATATATATATATATATATATATCACCATTAATAACAATGCCCATAGCAATGTACATAAGTCGACGAGGCTAGCAAAATGTTATCCAAAATATAGGCCGACAAGGCCAAACACATCTAGCTATATACACATGTCTACGAGCCTCTAAGGAGAGTATGTCATATCATATAGGCGGGACAGGACCCCGCTACGCCCATAAATATGTACACAAAAGAATCAATACCAAAAGCTATAGCTCCGAATGAAATGGAGCTCCGCTATGTAGTCCCTGAGTAATGCAGCTATGGATCAAGTATGTCTCCCTGGCCACCTGCGGGCATGACGCAGCGTCCACAAACAAAAGGATGTCAGTACGACGAATGTACTGAGTATGTAAAGCATGATCAACATCATTATAGAAGCATAATAAGCAACATAAGAAATAGCATAAGATGGGAGATAGTATCATCGTCATAAGCACTTACTTGCTTTTCATAGGGACTTTCCATTTCTAATGGGAGTTTGTGTACATACATCCGTATTCATATCCGTACTCATTTACATTTCGTATCCATAGTCGTATTCATATACATGTTCATGTTCATATTCATACCATATTCGTATTCATACTCATTTCTATATCGTATACATATCCATATCATATACATAGCATTTACATAGCATACCCGACCACGAAGGTTCGGTGTTTCGCGTACCCGACCATGGCTAGGCTCGGTTATCATACATACCTGACCCTACCAAGGCTCAGGGTTACACATACCTGGCCCTACCAAGGCTCAGGGTTATCCGTACCCAACTACAGTGGTGCACGCGCATTATATATGTATGTATGTATATATATATATATATATATATATATATATATATATATATATATATTACCCAGCCATATAAGCTCGGGGTTCCATAATAGCCATTCTTAGGCACATATACATAAAATCCCATAAACATCGTTAGCGTCATCACTATTATCATCGTCATCATTATCATCATCACCATTATCGTCGTCATCATTTTCGTCATCACTATTATCATCGTCATCATTTTCGTTATCACTATTATCGTCGTCATCATTACATCTACCCTTATAGGATTATTCGTCATATGAGGAATTTAGTACAATTGTAACATATCGAGAATCATAAGCTTAGTAGCTTCTAAAGATAGAATCTTTTGGAGGACATCATAGGCTCATAGAAGAATAGAATTTGGCCAAAGAACCATGCCTTATGAAAGAAGGGTTGGCCTTACATATCTTTCCGCTCAACTATTCTATCACTCGCACGTTCTCCTTCAATGCTCACGTTTCTACCTTCATTAGAGTTATACTATCATTAGAAAGTCGATAACTTAACATACATGACTAAAGCTAGAGAGAATTGGACAGCATCTCCTTTATTTATACGACTTCCTCCATATCATACATCAACTCCCAAACATCAATAATACATTCACAATATCATAACAATAGTCTTTATTCATTCACATTATCCATGTTCCTCAATTCACTTCCAATCATCCATATCCATGGTCATAACACACGATTACATTCATTCATATACAATGTCTATCCCATGTTCTTAGCATCATTTATAACATAACCATATCACAACACATCAAGAATCATGACTCAATTCAAGCTATTACTCAAAATGATACTATTCCTACATTCATGACCCATTTTCCTATATCCTTCTACAATTCAAGTGTTTCAACTTTCAAATATCTTACCTTAAATGAATGAATGAAGGAACCTTGGGTGGAAACTCCTCACTTGAGCAAAACCCTAGTTTCACCTTCGCTTGAATTCCTTGCCTTGGATGAACTTTTAATGGGTTTCTTACACTTGATTCACTTAGTTTGATATTGTTAATCACTAATATCTCTTGAATTCTTGTGGGAGAAGTGTAGAGAGATGTTTTAGAGAGGAGGGGAGTGAAGGGAAATGAAATGAAATAAGACTTGGTCCCTTATTCATAGCGTGAAAATCTGATCTGTCGGAAAAATTATACGGACACTTATACGGTCTGTATAAACTTATACGGTCCGTATAAGTGACCGTGAAATCGTCCCTTTAACCACTCGATTTTGTGCTCATTATACAGCACATTATACGGGCCGTATAATTTTATACGGTCCGTATAAGTGACCGTAAAATCACCTCTCCAACATCTTGCCTCTGTGACCATTATATGGCACATTATACGGGCCGTATAATTTTATACGGTCCGTATAAGTGACCGTAAAATCACCTCTCCAACATCTTGCCTCTGTAACCATTATACGGCACATTATACGGGCTGTATAAATTTATACGGTCCGTATAAGTGACCGTATAATCTCACCAATGAGGAACTTCACTGTGCCAATTCTGCAGACCATTATATAGACCGTATAACATTATATGGACCGTATAATCGACCGTATAACTCATCTTTTCACTGATCTTGTTCTCGTCACTTGGTGAGATCTCCAATCCTTATGAAACCTTCTTGACACTTGTTTATCACCTCATTAACAATCTAAGGGACGTTATAATTCTTCTCCAAGACGCTATTTAATCATCATTAACTTGCTGCTCGTAAATCCTTTCCAATACACACCGCATGCCTTGCCCTCTCTTGACAAACTTTCTCCTCTTACCACGAATGTCTTTGAAATCTCAATTAGGGTCATCAAATGTCATTCCTCACTCATTGAAATACCGTATATTCCGTGCTCTTCATTAGTCTATTCACTGTGCATCAACGAAAAATTTTCCGAGGTGTAACATATATATGCAGAGCCGGCTCAAGGGCCAAGCGGATAAAGCTACCGCTTTAGGCCCCCAAATATTTTGGGCCCCATATCAATTAAGTAGTATATTAAAAGTTGGTCTTGTGTAAATATTTTGAAAAAATCTAGTAAAGGGTATAAGAGCTATAGAACTGCTTGTTATGTAATTTAAAATTTATTATATATATTTGAGGTAATTTACATATGTAATCCAAACTATTGTTCTTTTTTCTATTCTCATAAAAAAAAACATATGTATTTTAATACTCTCTTTTCTTCCTTCTAGTAAATTATTTATTCTCACGAAAACAAGGGTAAAAGTAAATCAAATTGCACTCCTTTTTATTTTTTCTCGGGTTGTCATGCATAGCAGTAAGCAGATAGAAGTCGTTAAATTTTGGTATAATATCGAGTTTAGGTTCTATTGTTCTAATAACTTGCTATTTTTTAATTTCTTTTCTTTTTAATTTGAAAATTTTTAATACTTGCATTTCAATTTATGTGACGCACGTTGTTTATTAGTTTGTTCGGAAATAACAACTAACAACTTTGCATTTAAAAAGCTAGAAAAGTACACATCAAATGATGTATGCATGTTTTGTTTTTAAAAATAAATATAGTTGGAGCCTCATATTGAAATTTGGTTTTAGGCCACCAATTTCGTTGAGCCGCCCCTGTATATATGCATACTAGGGGTGTGCATATATTTCGGGTAAAATTGATAATCCGAACCGAAAAAATGTTATTGATAATCTCCCATATTGAATTATTGGTTTAACAGTTCGGTAACGGTTAAGAATTTGTTTATTACCAGGTTATCGGTTCGGTAACGATTAGTCCAGCCGATAACCTGATAATAATTATTAAACTGTAATCTTACCCTTATAATTTAGTATCCAGCAATGTTAAGAAATAGCCTTCCTACCTCCCAAGGTAGGGGTGAGGTATGCGTACACTCTACCCTCCCCAGACCTCACCATGTGGGAATATATCGGGTATGTTCAGGGGCGGATGCAGTAAGAGGCCAGGGTGTTTACCCGAACACCCTGGATAAAAAATTACAGTGTATATTTAGGGTAAATTTTCTGTGTTCATGTACATATATTAACTTTTGAACACCCTGAACATATATTACAATGTATATTTAGGTCCAGTTATTTTTCCGAACACCCTGAGTGAAAATTCTAGATCCGGCACTGGATATGTTGTTGTTGTTGTTGCTGCTGCTGCAATGTCAAGAAAAACAGGCCATTTCTTTAATAGATGAAAGCATAAAAAGCTGCCAATCATATTAATACAAAAGTTATAGACGCGCAATATTCGTCTACAAAATGAAGAAAGCAGAATTTCTATGCTATATTGGTTAGTTGAACAATTTAGAATTTCATTGTCTAGCTCATATCAGTTAACCCGAAATCGAATCGATAAATCGACAACCAACATCTTATCGATTTGATTATTGATTTAGCATATTTACGAACCAATAACAAATAAGTCAAACAGATAACATTTAAAACCAAACCGATAACACTAAAAGTAATTTTCAAAAGTTCAACGTTCATGCATGGTGGAAATTGTCGCAGCATAACTCTCATTTGGGACCATGTGAGCGAGATCTAGGATTACTCACTAGTAGGGATGGCAATAGGGTAGGGCGGGGGGGAGTGAAGTCTTGCCCTGTCACAGATTCAACTCGCGCCCATGTTGGGTTTAATAGATAGGTTGAATGGGAAATGGAGGGAAAAGAAGTGGAGGGAAAATGAGTTGTCCCCTTTTGATTTATGAAATAAGCATTTGTCCCTCATAGGTGGTGGAAAGAAAAGGTCTCCTACTTAAAAGTAGAAGCACTCCTTCTTGTTGCTAAAAGGGTCAAGAAAAGGGTCTCCCCTCGCTCCATCGTCGTCGCTCGGCTCGGATTCGGATTTGGATCTGATTGATTGATAATCTTTTCGGACCAAAATTCCTTTAATTTTAATTTAATTAATTAATTAATTAATTATTTCCAGATCCTGACCCGTTAGTGACCCCGATTCGCGTGTCTGACCTGCGAACCGTTTCTTTCCCGAATTAATTTAAATTTCCCTCCGTTTTATTTTTAAAACGAATATTTTCTGAAAGGATGCAAACCTTTCTGAAAAGCTGCAAACCTCTTCCCAACCAGTGCATTAATGGCTATAAATTCCAGCTAATATTCAGATTATTACTTACGAATTTTCTGATATTTTTCTATTCTTCTACTCTCTTAAAAGTTTACTTCTGTGTGATATACTGTCGTTAAGTGGTTCGCCTGACATCGAAGTTTTTGGTACCAACACACCAGTGAGTGAAATCCTTCTATCCTAGGAGGAAATATTCCACATTCAACCTCGGTTACTTGAGGGGAATAATTTCCTTAAGGACACACTGTGCATTCAGTGGGCTGGATTTCTGTTCCTTAAAAATATTTTCGTATACTCTTTCTGATTATTTTTCCAGGTTCTGTTTTACATTGGTTTATACTTTCTGATTTTGTAAAGTTACTGATTTCTGGAAATAATGCTAAGTTACTGTTTCGTAATACAGATTGATAACAATCTTAAGGAATTTTTTGTGTTTATAGATTTTAATCTGTCTTTTGTTTTGGAGACTAAAAACCTTCTGATTTTCTACTCCGTTGGAATTTTTCTAGTCCAACTTGAAGAACATAAAAACTTCGTTGGATTATTAAAGTTCATTACAGTGACGCGATTTGAAGAACATAAAAACTTCATCGTGAAACAGATTCTGGAAAAACGGAAAAAAATATATATATCTTCTCTGTTTACTGTTCTGTTTCATTTGGCATTTATTAAACAGTTTGTCAATTATTGATAGTGAAGAATGGAAACAAAAAGTGATGTTAATGCTCCTAATGGAACTGCAACTGTTGGTGCGACTGCTGGTACTACTGTTGGCACTACTGTTGGCGTGACTGTTGCGCCGACAAATGTTGCATCGTCAAGCCGTCCAACTGCTGCACACGCGATGGCACCGGCAGAGAAACCAGGGAAGTTTTCTGGTATCAACTTCAAAGGATGGCAACAAAGAATGTTCTTCTGGCTGACTACTAGGCATGCAGAAGTTCACAAATGAAAATCCTCCTGCTATTGAAGAAGGAATGCCTGAAAACCAGCGCTTCATGATTACTGAAGCTTGGAAGCATGCAGATATTTTGTGCAAAGGATACATCCTTAGTGCACTAGAAGATGATCTGTATAATGTCTACAGTTCTGCCAAAACATTAAAAGAATTATGGCTTGCACTCGAAAAGAAGTATAAAACTGAAGATGCATGCTTGAAAAAAATCGTGGTTGCTCAGTTTCTTAACTACAAGATGACAGACAGTAAAACTGTTGGAACCCAAGTTCAAGAACTCCAAGTCCTTATCCATGACCTTATTGCTGAAGGTATGGTGATCAACGAGGCATTTCAAGTGGCTGCTGTGATTGAGAAGTTGCCTCCTTCATGGAGAGACTTCAAGAACTATTTGAAACACAAGCGTAAGGAAATGTCGCTGGAAGATCTTGTTATTCGCTTTAAGATTTAGGAAGATAATAAAGTTGCTGAAAAGAAGTCGCGTGGAAATTCAATGATTATGGGAGCGAACATCGTTGAAGAAGCTGCTCCAAAGAATAAGAAAGGGAAGAAACCTTTTGGAAAGAGTAAGGAGAAGAACAAGAAAAAATTCAAGGGCAATTGCTATAATTGTGGGAAAGCTGGCCACAAAGCCCCAGATTGTCGTCTCCCGAAAAAGGACAAGGGAAAGGGACAAGCCAATATGGTGGAGAAGAATGATAACATGGATGATCTGTGTGCAATGCTATCGGAGTGCAATTTGGTTGGAAACCCAAAGGAGTGGTGGCTTGATTCTGGTGCCACTCGACATGTTTGCGCTGTAAAAGAAGCATTTGCAACCTATGCTCCCACTGGACCCGAAGAGGAACTGTTTATGGGAAATACTGCAACAGCCAAGGTTGAAGGATATGGGAAGATACTTCTGAAGATGACTTCCGGCAAGGTGCTGACTCTCAACAATGTTCTGCACGTTCCAACAATTAGGAAGAATTTAGTTTCAGCCGGACTACTCGTCAAAAACGGGTTTAAGTGCGTGCTAGTTAGTGAGAAAATTGTAATAAGTAAGAATGATATGTTCAAAGGAATGGGCTACCTCACCGAGGGACTTTTCAAACTCAATGTAATGGTTGTTGACAATATTAATAAGAATTCAGCTTCGTCTTACTTATTGGAGTCAAATGATTTATGGCATATTCGTTTAGGACATGTCAACTACAAAACCTTGCGAAAAATGATTAATTTAGAAGTATTGCCTAAATTCGAGTGTAATAAATCAAAATGTGAAATCTGTGTTGAATCTAAGTTTGTTAAATATCCATATAAGTCTATTGATAGGAGTTCAAATCCTTTAGACTTAATCCACGCAGATATATGTGATATGAAGTCAATACCATCTCGCGGTGGGAAAAAGTATTTTATAACTTTTATTGACGATTGCACTCGATATTGTTATGTGTATTTGCTTAATAGTAAGGATGAAACAATTGATGAATTTAAGCAATACAAGAACGAAGTGGAAAACCAATTGAATAAAAAGATAAAAATGATTAGAAGTGATAGGGGTGGAGAATACGAATCTCCTTTTACAGAGATATGTTTAGAATATGGGATTATTCATCAAACTACTGCCCCCTACACACCACAATCAAATGGAATTGCGGAAAGGAAAAACCGAACATTAAAAGAGATGATGAATGCTTTATTAATAAGTTCTTGTTTATCGCAGAGCTTGTGGGGGGAAGCTATCCTTACAGCTAATCGAATACTCAACAGGGTGCCCTACAGCAAAACACAATGTATTCCATATGAACTATGGAAAGGAAGAAAACCCAACTTGAAATATTTCAAAGTGTGGGGGTGTTTAGCAAAGGTCCAAGTTCCTTTGCCCAAAAGGGTAAAAATCGGACCAAAAACTGTGGATTGTGTTTTTATTGGCTATGCTATAAACATCAAAGTTTGTCGATTTTTGGTTCACAAATCGGACGATCCCGAAATTCATGTTAATACGGTAATTGAATCAGATAATGCTGAATTCTTTGAAAACATTTATCCGTATAAAACTGAATGTGAGTCGTCAAGTGAAAGATCTAAACGACCGCGGGAAGAACCAGAGGAAAGTACACCAAGTGAAGAGGATCCAAGGCGTAGCAAACGTCAAAGGACATCTACTTCCTTTGGACCAGATTTTGTGACATTCTTGCTTGAAAATGAGCCTCAAACATTTAAAGCAGCGATGTCATCTTCTGATTCAGCATTTTGGAAAGAGGCAGTCAATAGTGAGATTGAATCAATTTTGAACAACCATACATGGGAATTGGTTAATCTTCCTCTTGGAAATAAACCTTTAGGATCAAAATGGATTTTTAAAAGGAAAATGAAAGTTGATGGCACTATTGACAAATATAAGGCAAGACTGGTGGTCAAAGGTTATAGACAAAAAGAAGGCCTTGATTACTTTGACACATACTCGCCGGTAACAAGAATAACATCTATTCGGGTGTTAGTGGCACTGGCGGCCGTATATGGTCTTGAAATCCATCAAATGGATGTCAAGACAGCTTTCTTAAATGGAGAATTGGAGGAAGAAATTTACATGGAACAACCTGAGGGTTTTGTGGTTCCTGGTAAAGAAAGGAAAGTGTGCAAACTTTTTAAGTCACTTTATGGACTTAAACAAGCACCCAAACAATGGCATGCGAAGTTTGACCAAACAATGTTGGCAAATGGATTTAAGATTAATGAGTGTGACAAATGTGTTTACATTAAAAATACTCCAAATCATGAAGTCATTGTTTGTTTATATGTTGATGACATGTTGTTAATGCGTAGAGATATTGCCGATGTAAATGCTACGAAGCATATGCTTGCTAGCAAATTTGACATGAAAGACTTAGGAGTTGCTGATTTGATCTTAGGAATTAGGATCCATAAAACTCCACAAGGTCTAGCATTATCACAGTCACACTATATTGAAAGGGTACTTGACAAGTTCAAGTATTTAAATTTCAATGTTGCAAAGACTCCAATTGATGTAAGTTTTGCATTTCAAAAGAATGAAGGTGAAAGTGACTCACAATTGGACTATGCACGAGTCTTGGGAAGTTTGATGTATATTATGAATTGTACACGACCAGATATAGCATGTGCTATTAACAAGCTGCGTCGATTCACGAGTAATCCCAATCAAACTCATTAGATGGAAATGAAACGAGTCTTGGGGTATTTGAAACACACCCAAGACTATGCTTTACATTATAACAAATATCCCACTGTGATTGAGGGATATAGTGATGCAAATTGGATCACCGGATCATATGACGTTAAATCCACAAATGGATATGTTTTCACAATTGGGGGTGGAGCAGTGTCTTGGAAATCATCCAAACAGACGTGCATCGCCCGTTCCACAATGAAATCTGAATTTATAGCTTTAGATAAGGCCGGTGAAGAAGCTGAATGGCTCCGGAATTTCTTAGAAGATATTCCATTCTGGCCCAAACCTCTGGGACCTATATGCATACATTGTGATAGTTAAGCAGCAATAGGTAGGGGCAGGGAGCGTTATGTACAACGGAAAATCTCGTCATATACGACGGAGACATAATACCGTGAGACAACTACTCTCTAGTGGAATTATCACTATTGACTATCTAAAGTCTAGAGATAATGTGTCGGATCCACTTACAAAAGGCCTAACTAGAGAGGCGGTTGAAAGATCATCTACGGGAATGGGTTTAAGGCTTAGGAAAAGTCATCATGGCGGTAACTCTACCTAGCAGACTGGAGATCCCAAAAGCTAGGTTCAAGAAGATCAAACAAAGTTGTGACTGACGGTTCAGCATTGTCAAATAACTCAATCCATTCTCGTGATGAAGACAATGTTCAGGAACAAGGATAAAACATTAAGGCTTTTTAACGAGTTAATAAAGCTTAAGTTATTTTAATGGTTTTTAAGTTTGGCAGGTTTGACCAAATAGTGTATCAACAAGATAACACGTTTAGGAATCACCTATGTGAGTGTGAAGTGTAAGCCGCTTCAAAGAGGATAATTGTAAAAAGCCCATTCTCTATACACTCATGAAATCAGGAGGTGTTCATGGCTGAAACGAACACAACTGTAAGAACCATAGACGGTTGAGGGTTAATTGTGTGACTTATGTTGTCTAGGTATACAACAAAATTCGACGGTTCAAAGATATCACATCTACCGATTGATCGAGTATATCCGATTTAAGTTCACTACGGAAATTTCAAAGGGAAACCTACTAATCCAGATGCAATTAGTCTTCGCATGTATATCACACGATTGTCCGCGCATTCCTTTATATTATAGCCATTCCCCATTCATGTGGGGGATTGTTGGGTTTAATAGATAGGTTGAATGGGAAATTGAGGGAAAAGAAGTGGAGGGAAAATGAGTTGTCCCCTTTTGCTTTATGAAATAAGCATTTGTCCCTCATAGGTGGTGGAAAGAAAAGTTCTCCTACTTAAAAGTAAAAGCACTCCTTCTTGTTGCTAAAAGGGTCAAGAAGATGGTCTCCCCTCGCGCCGTCATCGTCGCTCGGCTCGGCTTCGGCTTCGGCTTCGGCTTCGGCTTCGGCTTCGGATTTGGATTTGGTCAAATGATCTGATTGATTGATTGATGGCTATAAATTCCAGTTAATATTCAGGTTATTACTTACGAATTTTCTAATATTTTTCTATTCTTCTACTCTCTTAAAAGTTTACTTCTGTGTGATATACTGCCGTTAAGTGGTTACGAATTTTCTGATATTTTTCTATTCTTCTACTCTCTTAAAAGTTTACTTCTGTGTGATATACTGCTGTTAAGTGGTTCGCCTGACATCGGAGTTTTTGGTACCAACACACTGGTGAGTGAAATCCTTCTATCTTGGGAGGAAATATTCCACATTCAACCTCGGGTACTTGAGGGGAATAATTTCCTTAAGGACACACTGTGCATTCAGTGGGCTGGATTTCTGTTCCTTAAAAATATTTTCATATACTCTTTCTGATTATTTTTCCAGATTCTGTTTTACATTGGTTTATACTTTATGATTTTGTAAAGTTACTGATTTCTGGAAATATTTCTAAGTTACTATTTCGTAATACAGATTGATAACAGCCCATGCCCTGTTTAACAATTTTTCTGTTTTTCAACCTGCCTTGCCCCGCCCTATTTAGCACTGCCCCGACCCATATAACTCTTTTTATTTTGGGATAATTTCAGAGACCTCCTTTCAGATTTGCATTCATAACACTTAGTTTCCTTGTGGTTTGAAATATTAAAATGACCTCCCTTATTTTGATTTTTCTTTAACCAAACTAGTTTTAAGGGAGGTCATTGTACTCCCTTTTATTTTTAACTAACTGTGATTTATCCATGTGATAAAAAGAAAGAGGAATGAGTTCTCGGTAAGTCTTGAACTTCATGTTACGTAGAGTTACGTTTGGATTAGTTTTATTGAAAAAGTTTCTATAATTTAAAATCTATGTCTAAAACTAATCTATGCACATGTACTTTCATTTTCTTATTTAGGCACATAAAAACAATCATTAACATTTTAAATAATGCCAAAATCTAGAGAATTGAAATTTACAGAAAACAGCTACCAAATGCCCAGCTGTTAACTACTAATAAAGTGACTCGTCAGTCGTCACTATTTTATAATGCATCTAAATAAAGAACAATATTTTCTGTAGTCTGTTAGTCATACTAAACTGATAATTGTCCTCCGGTTTGGTGTGCTTTCGAATAAATTTTGTCGTATCTTGTCTAGATCTTATATCTAAGTCACAGAAAAGAATCTTTTGTGGATTAATTATAAATTTAAGTAGGCCGTTTGGCCATGAAAACCAAACCAAATATTCTTCACTTTATTTGGAATTTTCAAGATAGAGTTGTGTTTGGTTATAATTTTTGCAAAGAATATTTGGTTGTTTGAATATACCGAAAGTAAAAATAGGTTTTTAGGTGTTTTTCAAATTCCAAATACATTCAAGTTGCATTTGAAATTTTCATGGCCAAACATTAATTTTTAAATAAAGTAAAAACATTTTCCGAAAAAAGGTGAAAAATTCTTATAGCCAAACGGGTCCTAAATGTAACCATTGTAAAAGAAGTTATAGAAAGCGACACACCAAACTGGAAAAAAAAAATTATAGTTTGTTCTTGAGTTTGCTAAAACCTTGCCTGCCCCCTACCTAACCGATTTATTATTTTCTGAAAATGTTCTTTGACCCCTCCTACCCGGCCCGCCCCGTTAAATTGCCTTGCCCTGTCCCGTTAAGGTTTTTTCCTGCCTGCCATCCCTAAGGATTAGGGTAAATAAATTTAGCCTAAAAATGATTCATACTCCTAACGAGAGATCTTGAGTTCGAGCACCGGGTATGAAAAAAATCTCAATAGGAAACTCTTGACATCAAAATTTTATTGGACTAAATCCATAATAAATTTGGATTAAATCCTAAATTCATAACATGTCGACCAAATTAAATTTTTGTTAATAAGTCGAATTAATTATTTAACTTAAAATTACATGACTTGAATGCAACTCAAATTACATTCGTTTGGATTAGTCCATTAAATTGGGTCTCTACAAGACGAGTCCAACCCACGTCTTTCTAGCCCAAGGTCCGCTAGAATTACTTGGAGACCAAAATACCCCCAAGATTTAACTCACACCTATATAAAGGGGTGACATATCCCCTTTTGAGGAGATCTTGGAATTTGCATAGCATCTTGACTAGAGGTAGAGGAGAGCAATAATGCCTAAATAAGTCTCCTCCAAACGTCTTCAACAAGAAGGAGAGTTTGAGAGACGTTTTCCCTAAAAAACAATCCAAAGTGCTGCTCAAAGTTCTTCGAAGATTCAACATATAAACAAAAGTTCATTCTTCATTCGAGAAAGACATTACGTTGGCCCTCGAATCAAGGCGAACAACACGTAGATTAGAATCAAGGGATATATCCAGTTAGTTACGTTGTACTCACAAAATAATCAATACAATGATTTTTTCTCACGTTTGTTTTATGATTGCAGTTATTTATTTCCCCACGCTCAAAATACAAATCAATCTGCTTCAGTGGCCACGTTGTCTGTCCAACAACTGCAAGACATGATAACAAACACCATCAGAGCTCAATATGACGGATCGTCACAAAGCTCAGTATACTACTCCAAACCTTATACCAAGCGGATCGATTGTCAATTATGCTAATTGGATATCACCCACCAAAGTTGCAACAATTTAACGGCAAAGGGAATCTGAGGCAACGTATAGTGCATTTTGTGGAGACTTGTATTAATGCTGGTACACATAATGATCCTTTGGTCCAGCAGTTAGTGTGCTCTTTGAAGTTTTGCTCGGTATACAGATCTCGAGTGAGAATCAATTGATAGTTGGGAGCAACTTGAAAAGGAGTTCCTCAACCGCCTTTACAGTACAAGTCGAACAGTAAACATGATAGATTTGATGGCCACCAAGCAACGAAAGGATGAACCAGTGATTGACCACATTAACTATTGGCGAGCACTAAGTTTAGACTGCAAAGATCGTCTCTCAGAAATGTCTGCTATTGAAAAGTGTATCTGAGGAATGCATTGGGGTCTTGCATATATTTTTCAAGGACTTAAGCCACAAACTTTTGAAAAATTGGATACACGAGTACACGACACTGAGTTGAGCATTGCAACTTATGGAAAGACTTCACATGTTTTCAATCCAAGGAATGAAGAAAAAGAATTCAAGCGATCATAGAAGCACCAAACAGAAGAAGCCATGGCGGTAGAAGCAACATTTGTAAAACTCTCTGCTAAACAAAAAAATGAAGGAAAAAATTACAAGTCAATATACTCTAAAAGAATTGCGTCATCCAGCCTTGAAAGAGTTAAAAAAAAAACTTACCCTTTTCCTGACTCCGATGTCCCTTTAATTCTTGACAAGTTGCTAACTAAGAAGGTTATTAGACTTCCTACATCAAAATGATCTCATGAAATGAATAAAGTCAATGATCCCAAATACTGCAAATTCCATCGCGTCATGAGTCATCTAACTGAAAAATATTTCATCTTGAAAGAGAAGATCATGACACTGGTTAGGGATGAAAAATATCATTGACTCAGAAGACACAACCGACGCAAATCATGCTAGTGCTTATCTTCACAAGAATAGCCCGATGACAGAAACTCGAAGAAGTAGGCGTTTTGTTATGACCTCTAAGATTGGACAAGGAACGATCATTTTTCAATTTGGGAGAGCTGAACCAGTTAAAGTTCTCGCATTAAAGGAAACTCCAAACATGTGCAAGGTGGATGGCCACTCCAACCAAAAGGATGGTGAAACTTGGACTTTGGCTGCTCACAAATGGCAAAAGAATCTAAGGAACTATCGAGAATCGAATTCCAAAAGCCGATACAACATCAAGTGAAACTAGTCTTCAACCACAAAGAGGCACGATGTCAAATATTGGAAAAAAAATACAATATTGCTTCATTCTAAAGTGCTCAAAGGCCGGTTACATTATTGGTGTTCTTTCCCAAACTACTCCTCGATGCTCGAGCTTAAACTACAAATCCAATGCTCCTCACACACTAGCCTAAACTGCAAGTTTCTACGCTTTATTTAGCACGATGTAAAACTACATGTTTCAATACTCCATACCACACGAGTATAAACTTCCTACAAAAAGAACCTAAAAAATGCACTCCTTCTGAACTACGTAATGACCTGACCCTCTTCGCTAAGGTACTTAGGCAACTTAGAGTTTCATTCTAAGTGTAGTCACATGAGTAAAAAAAAAAAACACTTATTCCTTCAAGACAATGGCCAAAGATGAAAGAAGGGTCGCTCTAAGTGTCTCGTCGTCAAGTCACAAATGAGAGAGATAGAATGCACAACATTCTCCTTTTTTTTTTTTTTTTTTTAAGAAGTTAGAAAGGGCTACTCCAAGTGTCATTCTCGCTAAGCCACAAGGATGAGATACATCATGTAATTGCTTTATCAACATTTCAAGGAAATGAAGGCTCCAAGTTGTTTCTGCCAAAACTGCTTGAAGGGTCGATGCACCAAGTGGTTCCTCGTCAATTTTGTGGACATTACTTATATTTGCTTGGTCTGATATCAAGACAATTTGTACTCCATATGGGGGAATCGTCAACTGACTTTGTGTACTTGCTTGCTATGGCTGCAAAAACAGAAAAAGAAAAAGGATACTCCAAGTGTATTTCGCCAAGCCGCAATGAAGAGGCGCTCCATGTACTTTTCCATCAAATCTTAAAGGATAAAACACCTCATGTATTTTCATCAAGATGCGAGAAGGATGCTCCATGGACCTCTTCACCAAATTATTAGAAGAGGACCTCACATTTGCTTCTTTCGCCGATCCACGACGATAAGATGCTTTTTGCTCTTTTTCGCTAAGGTTGGAAAGGGCTACTTCAAATGCTCTCTACTAACGCCGCAGGGAGGGTGGACACCCCAAGTGGTCTCTACTAGCACCGCAAGAGATGTGAAGGCACCAAGTTTTGTGGCTAAGCGGTCCGGTCAAATACATGGTCGCAAAGACACCAAGTAATGTCCTGCCAAACTCGTAAAGCCTCAAGGAAGGAGGAAGCACCAAGTTATTCTTCACCGAAGTAGAAAAAAATCACCAAGGAAGGATGCACAAAGTCATTTCTCGACAAAGCCGGACGGAGTGATCCAAAAAGTTTAAATTCGGACGGATGAACACTCCAAATAGCTCCACACCAACCAATAATGGATGAATTCTGAAGGCCTCTTAGTAGGGGTGGGCATAAATATTGGAAAACGGAAAACCGGACCTAACCGAATTAATTCGGCACTTCGGTTTCAGTTCTTCGATTTTTCAGTTCAGTTACGATTTTATTTTTCAAAAGTTCGGTTCGGTTCGGTTCGATTTTCGATTATGGGGTCCTGGTAACCGAAGAACCGAACTTGTATACATGAGCTAAAAAAATATAATGCTCAGATAGCCACTGCCACTCAATAACTGCTTGTAATAACACGCCTGCACATTGTTGCTGGCTGCTGCTGGTTCTCATGACTGTATGGTGTAATGTGTATTATGAATTATGAATCCTTCAAGTGATTGAATTCCAATGAAAATTACGGCTCTGTTGTCCCCAGTGGCCAATCTAGCAGGTCAGGCCAAATTTCTCTTTTTTAGTAGGAACGTAAGGTAGAAGGGGTATGTCAAAGGAATGAACACGATAACTACTTTTGGCTTTTCCTTCGTGAGATTAGTCCACTGTCATCGTGAATCCTTCTCGAAACTCTAAGAAGAGTTTAGTGTAGAACACAAAACTTAGAGCTCTGAACCTTAAAATAGCCCATTTTGAGTTAAAAACATACATAGCTCATTTGTAATAAAGAAGTATCCCATTTTATACGCAGAAAAATATCCCATTAATCAGGCCCATACAAAAAAAAAAAAAAAATTAGAAAATCTGAACCAAACTAATTTGGTTCGGTGTTCGGTACACGCTTTCCCATACCGCAAACCGAAGAACTGAACTGAAATTTGAAAAAACCGAACCGAAGAATCGAACGTCCACCCCTACCTCTTAATCGTCAGGAATTTTGCTTGCTCTTTACAACTTCAGGAGATGGTTGTGATATCTCGTGCATCCTCTTGGTCTGATATCAATACCATTTACACCCTCTCAAGGACTTACAAAATTATCAAATAAAAAAGCGTGCTGTACGGAATAACATCAGATTATAGCATCTACTTCAGAAAATTGTGTCTCAATCCATGCCAGGTTGATCAATAAGGTGAACGCACTTCCCAAACCTGCCGATAAACCAAGATGAACAAAATGTCAACAATGAGTTGGGTATTCTAGAATGTGAGAAGGATCAATAAGAGATACAAACAGAAGGAGTTAAGGCGGTATCTCAGGAATAAAAATATCAAGCTTGCAGTATTACTTGAGACTAGGGTGAAGCAACGTAAATCTACTGGTGCTGAAAAATATCATTAAGGCTTGGGGATTGGCTCATAATTATAATGCAGCAAGAAATGGCTGAATTTGGTTGATTTGGGACCCAAGAGGTTATAGAATTACTGTGTTATTGGATGAAGCTCAAGTCCCACATTGTCTTGTCCATGACATTGCTAGGAATCTGGAGTGGGATATTTTTGTGGTGTGTGTGTACAATTCCACTGAATAAAGAAAAGAACAATGGGATGGTCTGATCAAAACTTCACAGTTGATCACTAGTCCATGGTTAATTTGTGGAGACTTCAATGCAACACTGTATCCAGCAGAATTGTTAGCAAGTCAAGGGTTGCCCTGACCCACCTTGGCCTGTCCAGTTTACATTCCTAATTGATTTTGTTTTTGGTAAGGAAGATACTTCTAATATTAAATAAAGTAAAGAACACATGGGAGCCAATAGAAATACTAATGGGATACAAGATGTTAGCAATAATAGCTATCCTCTTTCTGAACTAGAAGGATCCTGAATCCTACTGCTAGCTACTAAGTTGTTTTTACACAAACTATGGTTACAAAAGTCTTGATTACAAAAATAAATGGCATATTTTTACAGCAATTAGACCAAAATAGGCTGTCTTTTTTTTTTATACCCAAATGGGTATTTCGTTGATCATTCAACGAAATACCCCAGTTACTGTTCATAGCAGCAACTCTTTTTTTTTTTTTTTTTTTTTTTTTTTTTGCTATTTCGTGGATTGTTCCACGAAATAGCTTTTTTTTTAATTTTTTTTTGCATTTCGTGGAACAATCCACGAAATAGCTTTTTTTTTTTTTTTTTTTTTAATTTCGTGAAAAAAATGATTTTTGTTTTACATATCATGACACAATCCACGAAATAGATGTTTTTTTATTTTATTTCGTGAATAAAAAAAGAAATAGAAAATTATAATTTTTTTTTTGTTTTTGCATTTCGTGTATTAAAAAACGAAATAGGATAAAAAAATTTCTAATTTCGTTCGTATAAAAAGGAAATTGGAATATATATATATATATATATATATATATATATATATATATATATATATATATATATATATATATATATATATATATATATATATTATTTCGTGTATTAATGAAGGAAATTGATTTGTTTTTTTATTTTTTTTTTGCATTTCGTAATCTAATGAACGAAATAGGTTTTTTTTTTTTTTTTTTTTGTATTTAGTGAATAAAAAAACGAAATAGGAAATTATATACATATATATTTTGCATTTCGTGTATTAAAAAACGAAATAGGAAAATAAAAAATAGGAATATATATATATATATATATATATATATATATATATATATATATATATATATATATATATATATCATTCATGTACCAATGAAATAGGATGAATATATATATATTTTTGTGTTTCATTTATAAAAACATTTATATATTCACGAAATAAAAAAAATCTTATTTCGTTTTTTAATAAACGAAAAAAAAAATAGTTGTAAAGTCAAGACATAACTTTATTTTAAATATAAATATAATTCTAAAAAATATAGGGAGAAAAACTAGTTGTAAAGTCGTCAAACTTTAGATGGTCATAACTTTGCGCTCGGACGTCCGATTTACGCGATTTTTTTTTTTATTTTGGGTATTTTTCCGAGATCTATGCACACAGCCGAGCCGATTTTTAAAAAAACGCCTTTTATCACATTCAATTTCAAGTTTTCCCCAAATTGGCCTGAAATTTTCAGTTTTATTTACTTATAAGATGATGATACGCAATAGATTTCAACGTAAAAATCCAGGGATAATGTATCTGTGAATGTCAATTTCACTTCTGCGGTTTCAATTTTTGAAAATAAAGCTAACTAATTTTCTTGATATATAAAGTTGACTAAAATAATCTTACAGTTAAACACTAAGTTTTTTGAAAAATATATTTTAAAAAAATTAAAAAATGGCTTTTAATCAATTTGGAATATATGTATATATAAGATCAATTTCAAAAATATATAAAAAAAACTGTTTTTTTTTATATATTTCGTGGATTGTTCCACGAAATGCAAAATAAAAAATAAAAAAAAACAATTTTAAATTAAAAAATAAAACAGTTTCGTTAATGTAAATAAAATTGTTTTTTTTTTTTGCATTTCGTGGAACAATCAACGAAATATGTTTTTTTTTTATTTTTTATTTTGCATTTCGTGGAACAATCCACGAAATATTTCATTGGTACATGAATGAAATATATATATATATATATATATATATATATATATATATATATATATATATATATATATATATATATATATATATATATATATATATATATATATATATATTCCTATTTCATTTTTATATAAACGAAATGAAAATAAAATTATTTTCCTATTTCGTTTTTTAATACACGAAATGCAAAATATATATATATATATATGTATATAATTTCCTATTTCGTTTTTTTATTCACTAAATACAAAAAAAAAAAAACTATTTCGTTCATTAGATTACGAAATGCAAAAAAAAATAAAAAAAACAAATCAATTTCCTTCATTAATACACGAAATAATATATATATATATATATATATATATATATATATATATATATATATATATATATTCCAATTTCCTTTTTATACGAACGAAATTAGAAAAAAATTTATCCTATTTCGTTTTTTAATACACGAAATGCAAAAACAAAAAAAAAATTATAATTTCCTATTTCTTTTTTTATTCACGAAATAAAATAAAAAAACATCTATTTCGTGGATTGTGTCATGATATGTAAAAAAAAAATCATTTTTTTCACGAAATTAAAAAAAAAAAAAAAAACTATTTCGTGGATTGTTCCACGAAATGCAAAAAAAAAAATAATAAAAAAAGCTATTTCGTGGAACAATCCACGAAATAGCAAAAAAAAAGAGTTGCTGCTATGAACAGTAACTGGGGTATTTCGTTGAATGATCAACGAAATACCCATTTGGGTATAAAAAAAAAAAAGACAGCCTATTTTGGTCTAATTGCTGTAAAAATATGTCATTTTGGCTCCGGACTCAAAATTGTAGTACACTTGTTGGAGTCCATTGCATCCCGATTTATACTTCTGGACGTATTAACCCCTCCTTGATCTGCTTTGAGGAGATCTATAACAAAAAGAGGAGTGTGTTGAAAGATTCGTAGGTATTCTTAATTGGAATTGGGATACGCTATATCTCGTGTTCTGTATTGTGTAGAAAATTATCTTTGTAATCGCCGATTGAACCCGAAACAAATATGAAAAATACTAAAATTACTGCAAAATTAGGAGACAAAATAAGGGACACTTCTTTTAGATAGTCACTAGTTTCCAACAAAAAACATCATTAAATTAAATGTGAAGATTATATTTCAACTTCAACAGTCCTCATAAGACGGAGATTATGAGATAAAAAAAAACGTTTCGATTAAAATAATCACGAAATACATAACAAGGAAACATCCAACATAACCGAAATTACACAGTTAACATTAATAAATAGAAACAGTTTCAACGCTCTGTTCATAGCAGATTAATGCCTCCACAAGCTAGACAAATTTATTGTAGTGCTCGTTCACAGTTGTGCATTTCACTTCCGCATAGAGCTCGGTGGCTTCGATACCTATAGAAGGATCAACCTCAAAGTTTGTAGAATCTCCTTTAACAAAAACTGAATGGCATATCAACTTCAAAGGTCCCTCTGCAAAATTTGTTGAAAAAGAATCACAAGATGGATAATTGGATATTATTAGACCAATGTTACTACTTATAATAAGGGAGAGTCTAATGATTTTGCAGTACCTCAATTAGATTCTAACTAATGGTTACTAACCAAAAGGCTATTCTTCCAAATTTAACCTTATAGTTGTCCTTTATTGCTTATATCTTACTAGAGAGGGTGAATGTACTATGGCTTCTTTTAGAGCCTGTTTGGATGACTTATTTTGGGTGTTTTTAAGCCAGAATAGCTTTTAAGCATTTTTGTAGTGTTTGGGTAAAATATAAAAGTGTTTCAAAACATTTGTTTTTAAGCCAAAATATCAAAAAATAAGCCAAAAGTCATCATAAGCTTAGAATTTCTAACTTATGACTTTTGGCTTATAAGTCAAAAGTCATAGGCCCATCCAAACAGGCTCTTCTATGCCTCATTTTTCTCCTACTAGATATTGCTTTATTGGCTTAATACATTTTTTAAATTATAGTTATCATTTATTGCTTATATCTACTAGAGAGAGTGACGTAGAATGTACTAAAGCTTCTTTTATATGCCTCATTTTTCTCTTAGTGTATATTGCTTTATTGGTTTAATACATTTTTTAAATTTGTCAATAAATTTTATATGAACACATAAATTACGACTTATTTCAATTGAGCACCAGGATACAGGATAATATGTTTCTTTTAGACATTTTATATTTAAATTTTATTAAATACTTTTGCGTGTATTCTCAAGTATCTATTACATAGATAAGTTAACTACTTAAAATAAGTCACCTCCTTTGATTATACGCATTAGCCCCAATAACCTGTAAATCCTTACAATCATTTCAACTATAATTGATGTGTATAATTAAAGAAAATGACGTATTTTATGCTTGTGTACCTAAATATTACATAATTTTTTTGTTTTCCAAGCAATAATAATATCAAACAATTGTAACAAAAGGGAGCGAACACATTTAAGGTTTTTAAGTATCGTTTTTTTTTTGGGTGGGGGGCTGGGGTTAAATAAGGATTAGGCAGTGTCTATTTAGCATAGGGACACATGATTAAATTAAGCATCAACCGTTTGAAACTTTATTTTTGTTTGATTAGAATGTACATTTTAGAAAATCATGTTCCACTTATAAACTAACAAAAGGAAGAAATGTCATTGCTTCATCACTTAAATTTTTGGAAAGCAAAGGAATTTAATTATATTAAGAAAAGTCATTAATTCTCTTCATATTTTCATTGTAGTTTGTATATCTTAAATGAAAATAACATCTACTAACATCTCATCAAAAGAATAAGTGTAGCATATATAATTGATGTCTCTTGAACCAAATTATTTTTCTTCTTTTTGAAAGATAGTGTTATAGTTCATAATAGATGTTTTTAATCACACAGATGTTACGGCTAAGTTGGATCTCAAGAAATTTTCAAAGTCTAGATCTAAATAAAATCCAATAAATAAATAATGCTAAAAAGAAGTCTAAATAAGGACAAAAAAGTCTTTATTCAATTTTTAAATAATTTTGGTGCAATTTAAATTTTTGGAGAGCCTTTAGTTTTTAGGAATTTGCAGAAAATGTCGAGCTAATCTTTCAATAACTTAATATCACAAAGAGCGGGAGAAAGAGTAATTGCAATTTAATTTTAATATTAGTTAAGCACGGGCCAAATAATACTAGTTTTAGAATGCGAAAAGGGAAAATGACCTAATAATACTACTTAAGACCCTATATTACAAAATATGAATATATTTTTCCTTATTTACAGAAAATGACAACTTAATTACAAAACATACAAATCTGAAAAAATTTAAAGCCCACCCTTTCTTTTCCCTTGTCATTGTTCTCTTCTTCCTCGAGAACAGAGTCGCCCACCCTTCCCCTTCTCCCCGTTTTCTATTTCCTCCGATAACAGAGTCGCCCCACCATTCCCTTCCCCGACCTGACCATTTATCACTTCTCTTCCTCCTTCCAGCAGGCTAATTGAGCATTGCGGCACCCATTTGCACGAGTCAGATCCGACTTTTAAAAGTGGGTTTAGTGGGGTGAAGTCAGGAACGACGAGAATGGATAAGGAATTTGATGGCCACCACTATCCATGAGATTTTCTGGCATGTGTGTTGCTTAGAATTGATGCTAAGCTTTGGTTATGGCTATTAACATCAGATACTGATTTGGAAAAAATTGGCTTCTTGCTACTTTTGTACCTTCCCAATTACGGGGAAGACTTTTAATCCATCTTTTTGTAAAGTTATGGTAATTCGAGAATGTGCGTAGATCTAAAGATAGTAACTGTTGATTATGAAGTTCTGGTACTGTGAGACTCAAATTTGTATGAATATTATATGAAAGTTGTATACAATGTTGTTGTAGTTGTATTAAATTTTCAAAAAACTAACATGAACTTTATACAAATTTTATATAGTTATATACATGTTTCATACCGTTTTTATACAGTTTTCATACATGGAAAATGTAAGAATTCTAAGCCTTGAGCGAGATATATACATTTCATATAGTTTTCATATACAAAATTTTGAGCGAAATTTGTAAGCCTTGAGCGAGATATACATATTTTATATAGTTTCATACAAAAAAAATGAGCGAAATTTTTAAGACTTGAGCGAGATATACACATTTCATATACAAAATTTTGAGCGGAAATTTTCGTATATGTTTTGTAAGAAATCTATTGATATGTTTTGTAGGGGAAAAAAACAGAGTTTAAGGAAAACGAAAAATTTTAACTTCACGTTTCATTTTATGTAGCGTTGTTTCACTGGATACAAAATTTGAAAAATGACTGAAAACTTTTGGAAATGTATTTTTAAACACGTTATGATGCGTTTGTGCTTATAAAAACATGACATTATGGATAAACTAAAAATTTGAAGTTAAAATATCTCCAAATAAAGATGCCGTCTTCTTTTTAAAAGAAAAAATAGTAATAAGAAAAGGTGTATCATATAAAATTCAATCGAGTATAAAGATATACTCCCTTTGTTCTATTTTATATAACTCTTTCCTTATATTCCTTCGTTTGCATTTTATATGACTTTATTCATCCTTATTATTGATTAGTTGGTTAAAAAAAGAATGAGTCATATTTATATTTGTAATATATTTTATTAAATTTCTCATTTTATCTTTAAATTATTTATAGCCATTAAAATCTCGTGGCATATTTAAAATCATAATTTTTTAAAAATAATTACGTGTTTAATTAAATTATACCACATAAATTATCACTAAGAAAATAGCAGCCTCACAATTACAATGACAAAGAATAATAAGTACATCATATTCACCAACTTAAATTAAAATCTACTCATTAATTATGGATAAAAGGTAAAGAAGGAAGGGTGGCAGAAGATACTTCACTTGTTACTATATTTCATTTTTTTAGTTTGTTTCAAAAAGAATAATATATTTTTAATTTGGAAGTGATTAACTTCACACTTTCTAATTTACTCTTTATGAGAAGTTTTTGTAATCAAACAAATGTTATAACATATTTAAAATTAAAAAACTTTGAAAATTTTATAGGCATGCAAATATTACGAGCTTTACCATGTAACATAAATTAAAACATATGGAGTACTTGTAACGTTACCTTGTATAATCTGGAGAATATGTTCCTCTGAAAGATACAACTTGTCGAGGGTCTTGCCAAATTTTTTCTCCCACAAGGACACTATCTCATTGAAGGACAAAATATTGGGAAGGTCTCATTTGAAGAGTTGTATTTCAAGGTTCGTGGATCATCTACTGCTTTAATGGTGTATGTGGCTATGAAGGTGTTTGGCTAAGCTTGTAAGTTGGTCAAACCAGCTTATAAGTACTTTTCGACTTATCTTTGCGTTTGGTAAAAATAAAGGTGCTTTCAAATCAAGTGCATATAAGCTAAAAATAAGCCATAAGTCATAAGTTGGTCATCCCCAACTTATTATTTTTGAGCTTATAAGCACTTTAGTTTGACAAAAACTTTTACTATTCTATCCCTAATATTATTTCGTAATTCCTAAAATATCTCTACTCTAATAATCCCTCTGTTTCATAATAAGTGGTTTGTTAGACTTTTCAAGTTTTTTCAAAATAAGTGGTACTTTAGGATTTCAAGAAGACTTTAGGCAGATTCTTCCAATATTACTCTTATTTAAATAGTCAAGATTCATTAACTACCTTTTTTTTTTTTTTTAGAAAGTAGTAAAATTTGATTAGGGGTAAGTTAGTAAAAACACTCTTAATTTTCTAGCAGTGAGCAATTTTTTAAGTTGTGTGCATGAGCCCAAAAAACCACTTATTCATTTGCTTCATTTTTTTTTTTTACACTTAAAAAAAAAAAGGGTGAAGAACACCACACAAAAGAAGGCTCTCGGCCAACTTAAAAAAAAAAAAAAAAAAAAAAAAAACCAAGTCCCATTTCTAGATCTTCCAAAATTAATTCCTTGATGTAAACCCACTATATTGAGGTCCCTAAGTAGCGTGGAGGTGTCGTTTGAGCGATCAACCCTTTATTTTTCATCCTTGGAAAACCCTAGCCTATTGTGGGATTGAAGAGAAAAGGTAAGATTTCTCTATGTTTTATGTGTTATAGAGGTTGTTTTTATCTTGTAGTATGTTAATTTAGATGAATATCATGAAAAAGAATATGTTGGAAATGAGTTGTGTGTAAGGGGTGTGTGTTGTGTGGTGTTGGAATTATGAATTAAAGCTTGATTAGCATGTTGTGATCGTTGTAAGTGAAGAAATGAATGGGAATCATCTTTGTATGTTGGTGGGAGGTTATGGCCGAAGGTAGGCCATTATTGTAACGAGAATTGAATTAATATCGCTTAATGTTTAGTCGTCGTCGCTATGAATTCTATGTTGGAAATGAACGTTTAATGACTCAAATTGATGTTGTAGTTGTTGCGGACTGTTTTGGAGGATATTGTATATTCAATGTAATTTTGTATATTGATGAATAGCATTGTTAGAATGTGAATTGTGGGTGCAAATCATGATTTGAAAATGAGGAATGTGTAAAGTGAGTGCCTTGGGTTTAGGGGCTGTTCTCGGCTAAATTGGAGAAAATTTTGGATTGTTGGAAATGTTGTATGAATTGCTTAGAATGTCTTTAAATATTGTTGGTATGGGTTCGGGTTAGTATGTGAGCAAATAAGCGTCGATTTTGGGCTTGAAGGTAAGTCGTCGAATTGAATTTATGAAAATTGATAAATGATGGCAAGAGAGCTATTATTGTTGAATTACCTTTCGGATTAATTATTAATGTTGTTAGGTTGGTTGTTGTGGTTGTTGTTGATTGATATGGCCGAGTTAAATTCTCGGGATGGCCTAATTACAGGGGAAGTGCTGCCGAATTTTTCTGTAGAATTTAATGATTAGCTGGAATGAATGGCTAAATGCCCTTATCTAATGTTTGGTGTTCGTTGGCGTATTGTAGACCTTGGGGAGCCCGAGGCGTAGATTGGATATTTACTTAAGATTGGCTATCTTGAGTGCGTTCGAGGTATGTAAGGCAACTTCCTTTCTTTTTGGCATGTCTTAGTTTTTATAGGCTAAATTAGAGCCTTAAGGAAACTTCCAAATCCGAAATCCGAGCATGTTATGATCCGTGTACGTTCTTTGGCACTCTTATGTATGATCTGATGAAATATGAACCTTTATGTATTTGAAAAATCGCTTTTCGAACTTTGCGCAAAAAGGTTTCACTTTAAGGAACTTCGAAATATCCGAATGCCATATCTTTCACATAAATGCTCGGATTGCTCCAATATATTTTTATAAAATTTTGCATTACGTATAACGAGTATGTTTTTCATAAGCGGGCCCGACTTGGGTAAATACCCACCCGTGGGTCCCGCGACTTCCTTTTATGAAATTCGGGAGATTTTGAAAGAATCTGTTAAGACTACTATTCGATTTTCAAATATGATCGTTTTGCTTATGTTTGAATTTATGATATTGATTTTATGCATATGACTACTCACGACTCTATTCGTGCATTTTGTTATTCCCTTCGCCGAGTCCCGGGCCGGTTATGTTATCGTGCGCATTTTGATATACTCCGGAGTTATGCTGTGTTTATGGTTCACCGAGCTACTCGCAAAAGAGGGTCGGGTTCCATCTATATTTGGCGTTATGCTGTGTATGGCGTTATGTTGTGATGTGATATGAGATGGGGATACGGAGATTTGAAATCTTTCTGGTGTTATGCTGTGTTATGGCGCTATCGACAGGCGGGCGACCATATTCTTCTGTACCCTATGCATGATTTACATATTTGAAACTAAATAATTTGATAAGATTGAATTTGCACTTATGTTTGATACCCCCATTTCGTTACGTCTCAGATTTGCTTTCTGTACATTCTGCTTTGCATACTCAGTACATATTTCGTACTGACCCCCTTTCTTCGGGGGCTGCGTTTCATGCCCGCAAGTACAGACGCACAGTTCGGTGATCCCCCAGTTTAGGACATCCCCATCAGCTGTTTGGAGTGTTCTTCTCATTTCAGAGCATACACTTTTGGTATATACTTTTGTTCGTTATGTATGTATATATATTTGTTCCGGGTACGGCGGGGCCCTGTTCCGCCATATGATTCGTTTGGTCTGTTTAGAGGTCTGTAGACTTATTTGTGGGTGTGTGTGCCTACTTCTGTACAGTTGTGTCCATATGATCTCCTTCGTTATGGCAGCCTTGTCGGCATGCATTTTGTATATGTTTATGGCAGCCTTGTCGGCTCGCACATGTATATGTTGTTCTGTTGGCCCTGTGTGGGCTTTGTTGGTATTTGCTGTGTACAGGGTTATTTTGGATAGTCCGAAAAACAAAGGAAACTCTGCCGAAATTTTTCTGGAAATTGTCTAAATTTGAAATATAGCCTTGATGGCTTCTGCTATATACTTGAATGCGTTTGATAAAAATTTGAGATAACATTTGATAGATGTGTTTGGGTGCCCAGATCGGGTACTAGTCACGGCCTACGGGGTTGGGTCGTGACAGAAGTGGTATCAGAGCGGTTTGTCCTCGGAATGTCTACAGACCGTGTCTAGTAGAGTCTTGTTTATTGGTGTGTTGTGCACCACATCTATAAACAGGAAGCTACGGGACATTTAGGGAGTCTCCTTTCTTTGAATCTTAGATCGTGCGATAGAGTTGTGCTATTAGGATGATTCTGCTCTGATCTGTTGTTGTTTTTCCTTTCAGTGATGCCTCCGAAAAAGGCGACGGCCGCCCAGAAGAAAAAGGGCGTGGTAGGAGAGACCAGCCGGGCTCAGAGGGGTACTCGAACCCTCGCTCAGATGATGCGTGATATTGCGTCCCGGCCAGCAAACTCTGCTACGTCTTCATTGTCAGAGGAGTCTGGAGCAGCTTCACCATTAGCTCCAGAGGCTCCAGCTCCCGCGCCTCCAGCACCTCAGCCAGGGGCGGAGGATAGGACATTGAGGGAGGCTGTACAGCTATTAACTACTTTGGTAGCGGGGCAGGTTCGCAGACGCGAGCAGAGAGATGATGATGATGATGACAGGCGTGATAGCCTGAGGGTTCGAGAGTTCCTATTTTGTGGCCCTCCAGAGTTTTTCGGGTCTAAGCCCGACGAGGACCCCCATGACTTTATTCGGGGGATGCGGCGCTCACTAGATTTGGTCAGGGCTTCAGAGACTGAGTCTGTTGAGTTGGCTTCGCATAGGCTACGGGATGTTGCTGCTCATTGGTATGAGTCCTGGGAGCTATCCAGGGGTGAGGGTGCTCCCCTAGCTACTTGGGACGAGTTCGTGACTGTTTTCACTCGCCACTTTTTGCCCCCAGAGTTACGGCGGGCACGGGTTGAACGATTTTTGCATCTGCAGCAGAGGGGTCGGAGCGTCCGTGAGTATAATATGGAGTTTGATTCTTTGGCCCGGTATGCACCTGCCATAGTAGCAGATATGGCCGGTCGGATGCACAGATACGTGATGGGGTTAGACCGCTATTTGATTGATGGCTGTATGGCGGTGGCATTGTAGACAGACATGGATATTGCCCGACTACAGGCTTATGCCCTGGGTATGGAGGACCGACATAGAGCTGATTATTCCAGCAGAGATCGGGACAGGAGGCCGCCCAAGAGGGCCAGATCCGCAGGTTATTCTGGAGATTCTCGAGGCGGACAGCCTCAACAACAGCAGTCAGGCAGACATCCTCCTCCGTCAGGCCGGGGTACACAGCCAGCCGGTAGGAGATTTGACAGTGCAGGACAGTCTGGGGCCGGTTAGAGCTCCAGAGCATCAGGGTCACAGATAGCCAGAGGTCCCAGCCAGCCCAGACCACCCAGGCCCCGTTGTTCCCATTGCGGGAAATCGCACCCGGGAGAGTGTTATCGACTTACTGGAGCCTGTTTTTCTTGCGGCCGTCAGGGCCATATTATGCGTGACTGTCCGATGGCGAGTGGTTCTGGCAGTACAGTTCAGCCGACGAGATCAGCCGCAGGTTCATCTTCTACTCTCTCAGTTATGCGCCCTGCGGGGCGAGGTATACCGGTACAGTCAGGTCGCGGTCGAGGACGTGGCGGTGCTTCAGGTTCTAGCGGTCCTTCGAACCGCATATATGCATTGGCTAGCCGCCAGGATCAGGAGGCTTCGCCAAATGTTGTTACAGGTACTTTACTGGTTTTCTCTCGATCTGTGTATGCATTGATTGATCCTGGTTCGACTTTATCATATATTGCTCCACTTGTTGCTAATGAGATTGGGATAGAATCCGAGCCGATAGAGCCTTTTGAGGTAGCTACACCTGTAGGGGATTCTGTTATAGCCAGACAGGTTTATCGGGATTGTTCTGTTATCATATCTGATCGTTGTACTAAAGCTGATTTGATAGAGTTAGATATGCTAGAGTTCGATGTTATTATGGGCATGGACTAGTTAGCGTCCTGTTATGCTAATGTTGACTGCCAGCAGAAGGTAGTTCGTTTCCAGTTCCCAGGGGAACCAGTTATAGAGTGGTCCGGGAGTATGGCGTCGCCGAGGGGTAAGTTTATTTCATACCTCAAGGCTAAGAAAATGATTCAGAAGGGTTATATTTATCACCTGGTCCGTGTGCACGATACTACAGCCGAGGCACCTACTTTGAAGTCAGTTCCGGTTGTCAATGAATTTTCAGATGTATTCCCAGATGAGCTTCCGGGTCTTCCGCCTGAGCGGGAGATAGACTTCGCTACTGATTTGTTGCCAGATACGCAGCCCATATCTATTCCGCCGTACAGGATGGCACCGGCAGAATTAAAAGAATTGAAGGAACAGTTGAAAGATTTATTAGAAAAAGGTTTCATCAGACCCAGTACATCACCCTGGGGAGCGCCGGTATTATTTGTAAGAAAGAAAGACGGGTCACTGCGGATGTGTATTGACTATAGGCAATTAAATAAGGTGACTATCAAGAATAAATATCCCCTTCCCCGGATTGATGCTTTGTTTGATCAGTTACAGGGTGCCAAATATTTCTCGAAGATAGATCTGTGTTCGGGTTATCACCAGGTACGGGTACGAGAGTCTGATATTCCGAAGACTGCTTTCAGGACCCGGTACAGGCATTATGAATTCAGAGTTATGTCTTTTGGGCTGACTAATGCTCCAACGGTATTCATGGATTTGATGAATCGGGTATTTCGACCTTTCCTGGATACATTCGTGATTGTGTTTATTGATGATATATTGGTTTATTCACGATCAGCAGAGGAGCATTCTGATCATCTGAGGACAGTGCTTGGCACTATTCAGCAGCAGCAATTATATGCTAAATTTTCGAAATGTGAATTCTGGCTAACTTCTGTGGCATTCTTGGGGCATATAGTCGGAACAGATGGTATTTAGGTTGATACGCAGAAAATTGAAGCTGTACAGAATTGGCCTAGGCCTACTACACCTACAGAGGTACGCAGTTTTCTGGGGTTGGCCGGTTATTACAGAAGGTTTGTAGAGAATTTTTCTTCTATTGCGGCACCGCTGACAAAGTTAACTCAGAAGGCAGCGAAATTTCAGTGGACGGATGCCTGTGAGCGCGGCTTTCATATGTTGAAGCAGAAATTAATTACAGCTCCAGTTTTGGCTCTTCCAGAAGGTCCAGACGGGTATGTGGTTTATTGTAATGCCTCTGGTACGGGTTTGGGTTGTGTGTTGATGCAGCACGGTCGAGTCATAGCCTATGCTTCCCGGCAGCTCAGACCGCACGAGAAGAATTATCCCACACATGATTTGGAGTTAGCCGCGGTTATTCATGCTTTGAAGATTTGGCGGCATTACTTATATGGGGTCCACGTTGATATTTATACGGACCATAAGAGCCTCCAATATATTTTCAGACAGAAAGAATTGAATTTGCGACAGAGGCGGTGGTTAGAGTTGTTGAAGGATTATGATGTTGATATTCTCTACCATCCAGGGAAAGCTAATGTTGTAGCAGATGCGCTTAGCCGCAAGTCCATGGGCAGTTTGATTGGTGTGCAGTCTGATAAGAAAGAAATGGTTCGTGATATTCATCAGTTAGCCAGCCTTGGAGTCCGTTTGGCAGATTCTGGAGATGCTGGAGTTTCTGTTTGAGAGGTGGCTAAATCATCCCTTATGAAAGAGGTTAAGCAGCGTCAGCTCAAAGATCCTGTTTTGGCACAGTACAGAGATGTGGCCCTTAATAAAGAAAAGACTCAGTTTGAAATTTCGCCTGAAGGGGTATTATTATGTGAAGGCAGAGTATGTGTACCTGACGTTGCACGGCTGCGGCGACAAATTATGGGTGAAGCACATAGTGCTCGATATTCTGTTCACCCAAGGTCAACGAAGATGTACCATGATCTCAGATGCCTATATTGGTGGGACGGTATGAAAAGAGATATAGCAGAGTTCGTTGCTCAGTGTCCGAATTGCCAGCAGGTTAAGATTAAGCATCAGAAGCCCGGTGGGCTATTGCAGGAGATGGAGATACTGACGTGGAAGTGGGAGATCATTAATATGGACTTTATTACAGGTTTTCCTCGCACTCCACGGAGGTACGACTCCATTTGGGTTATCGTTGATCGGCTGACAAAATCAGCTCACTTTCTTCCAGTCCGGACTACATACTCAGCTGAAGATTATGCCAGGCTATATATTAAGTAGATTGTGAGACTGCACGGAGTTCCTGTGTCTGTTATTTCTGATAGAGGTGCCCAGTTTACAGCTAAGTTCTGGAAATCATTCCAGGAGGGATTGGGGACCCAGGTGAGTCTGAGTACAGCATTTCATCCCCAGTCCGATGGTCAGGCAGAACGCACTATTCAGACATTGGAAGATATGTTGCGTGCCTGTGTTATTGATTTCAGAGGTAGCTGGGATGACCATTTGCCGCTTGTTGAATTCGCTTATAATAACAGCTACCACTCCAGTATTCAGATGGCACCCTATGAGGCCTTGTACGGCAGGAAATGCAGGTCTCCGATCGGTTGGTTTGATGTGGGTGAGATTCAGTTAATTGGTCCGGATGTGGTCCAGCAGGCAGTCGATAAAGTCAAACTAATCCGAGAGCGACTATTAGCGGCCCAGAGTCGACAGAAATCTTATGCCGATAAGCGACGTCGACCGTTAGAGTTTCAGATTGGCGATTGGGTGTTCCTGAAGGTGTCACCGATGAAAGGTGTTATGCGGTTTTTCAAGAAAGGAAAGCTCAGTCCGAGATATATAGGGCCGTATCAAATTATTCGTACAATAGGCAAGGTGGCCTATGAATTGGATTTGCCAGCTGACTTGGGAGCGGTTCACCGGGTATTTCATGTTTCTATGCTTCGTAAGTGTATTGGTGACCCTTCCAGAGTCTTTCCTGTAGGTGATATTCAGGTCACAGAGGAGCTATCTTATGAGGAGCAGCCTATAGCCATATTGGATCGTCAGTAAAAAGGTTGCAGAACAAAGATATGGCCTCTCTTAAAGTGCTGTGGCGGAACAATAACCGAGAGGAAGTGACCTGGGAAGCTGAGGAGCATATGAGGAAGAAGTATCCTCATTTATTTTCAGAGCCTGCAGGTAATCCAATTCTCTATTTGACTATGTTGTTTGATAAATGAATCGTTGGTCAATGATTTGTATGTGATGGTTATAAAAGAAACTCCCCCGAATTTGAGTAAGATCCGTAGCATTAATCCAACATTCGAGGACGAATGTTCTTAAGGGGGGGAGGATGTTACGTCCCGTGTTTTTACATATTGGGACAACCCGGATAAGCTATGATAATTTAAGGCCAAGATTATTTCGGGATACAAAGTCGGGATTTTTGATCTTTGATTTTATTTAAGTCATAAGTTGTGTATGAATTTGTTGGCACGGAACAATTAGAAAAATTTGGGACCAAAAGTGATAAAATTGGAAGTTGGAAATCATGAATTATTTGGCCCTTGGCCGTGTGGCATTAAAGTGGTGCCCACACAATTGTTGTGTCATCTTTTAATTAATCCAACACATGGAGTGGGCCATGAACCCTTGACCAAGTCTTGATAGCATAAAAGATGACTACTAGTATTCATTTGCTTCATTTGTTTTTTTACATTTAAAAAAAAAAAGGGTGAAGAACACCACACAAAAGAAGGCTCTCGGCCAACTTAAAAAAAAAAAAAAACCAAGTCCCATTTCTAGATCTTCCAAAATTAATTCCTTGATGTAAACCCACTATATTGAGGTCCCTAAGTAGCGTGGAGGTGTCGTTTGAGCGATCAACCCTTTATTTTTCATCCTTGGAAAACCCTAGCCTATTGTGGGATTGAAGAGAAAAGGTAAGATTTCTCTATGTTTTATGTGTTATAGAGGTTGTTTTTATCTTGTAGTATGTTAATTTAGATGAATATCATGAAAAAGAATATGTTGGAAATGAGTTGTGTGTAAGGGGTGTGTGTTGTGTGGTGTTGGAATTATGAATTAAAGCTTGATTAGCATGTTGTGATCGTTGTAAGTGAAGAAATGAATGGGAATCATCTTTGTATGTTGGTGGGAGGTTATGGCCGAAGGTAGGCCATTATTGTAACGAGAATTGAATTAATATCGCTTAATGTTTAGTCGTCGTCGCTAGGAATTCTATGTTGGAAATGAACGTTTAATGACTCAAATTGATGTTGTAGTTGTTGCGGACTGTTTTGGAGGATATTGTATATTCAATGTAATTTTGTATATTGATGAATAGCATTGTTAGAATGTGAATTGTGGGTGCAAATCATGATTTGAAAATGAGGAATGTGTAAAGTGAGTGCCTCGGGTTTAGGGGCTGTTCTCGGCTAAATTGGAGAAAATTTTGGATTGTTGGAAATGTTGTATGAATTGCTTAGAATGTCTTTAAATATTGTTGGTATGGGTTCGGGTTAGTATGTGAGCAAATAAGCGTCGATTTTGGGCTTGAAGGTAAGTCGTCGAATTGAATTTATGAAAATTGATAAATGATGGCAAGAGAGCTATTATTGTTGAATTACCTTTCGGATTAATTATTAATGTTGTTAGGTTGGTTGTTGTGGTTGTTGTTGATTGATATGGCCGAGTTAAATTCTCGGGATGGCCTAATTACAGGGGAAGTGCTGCCGAATTTTTCTGTAGAATTTAATGATTAGCTGGAATGAATGGCTAAATGCCCTTATCTAATGTTTGGTGTTCGTTGGCGTATTGTAGACTTTGGGGAGCCCGAGGCGTAGATTGGATATTTACTTAAGATTGGCTATCTTGAGTGCGTTCGAGGTATGTAAGGCAACTTCCTTTCTTTTTGGCATGTCTTAGTTTTTATAGGCTAAATTAGAGCCTTAAGGAAACTTCCAAATCCGAAATCCGAGCATGTTATGATCCGTGTACGTTCTTTGGCACTCTTATGTATGATCTGATGAAATATGAACCTTTATGTATTTGAAAAATCGCTTTTCGAACTTTGCGCAAAAAGGTTTCACTTTAAGGAACTTCGAAATATCCGAATGCCATATCTTTCACATAAATGCTCGGATTGCTCCAATATATTTTTATAAAATTTTGCATTACGTATAACGAGTATGTTTTTCATAAGCGGGCCCGACTTGGGTAAATACCCACCCGTGGGTCCCGCGACTTCCTTTTATGAAATTCGGGAGATTTTGAAAGAATTTGTTAAGACTACTATTCGATTTTCAAATATGATCGTTTTGCTTATGTTTGAATTTATGATATTGATTTTATGCATATGACTACTCACGACTCTATTCGTGCATTTTGTTATTCCCTTCGCCGAGTCCCGGGCCGGTTATGTTATCGTGCGCATTTTGATATACTCCGGAGTTATGCTGTGTTTATGGTTCACCGAGCTACTCGCAAAAGAGGGCCGGGTTCCATCTATATTTGGCGTTATGCTGTGTATGGCGTTATGTTGTGATGTGATATGAGACGGGGATACGGAGATTTGAAATCTTTCTGGTGTTATGTTGTGTTATGGCGCTATCGACAGGCGGGCGACCATATTCTTCTGTACCCTATGCATGATTTACATATTTGAAACTAAATAATTTGACAAGATTGAATTTGCACTTATGTTTGATACCCCCATTTCGTTACGTCTCAGATTTGCTTTCTGTACATTCTGCTTTGCATACTCAGTACATATTTCGTACTGACCCCCTTTCTTCGGGGGCTGCGTTTCATGCCCGCAGGTACAGACGCACAGTTCGGTGATCCCCCAGTTTAGGACATCCCCATCAGCTGTTTGGAGTGCTCTTCTCATTTCAGAGCATACACTTTTGGTATATACTTTTGTTCGTTATGTATGTATATATATTTGTTCCGGGTATGGCGGGGCCCTGTTCCGCCATATGATTCGTTTGGTCTGTTTAGAGGTCTGTAGACTTATTTGTGGGTGTGTGTGCCTACTTCTGTACAGTTGTGTCCATATGATCTCCTTCGTTATGGCAGCCTTGTCGGCATGCATTTTGTATATGTTTATGGCAGCCTTGTCGGCTTGCACATGTATATGTTGTTCTGTTGGCCCTGTGTGGGCTTTGTTGGTATTTGCTGTGTACAGGGTTATTTTGGATAGTCCGAAAAATAAAGGAAACTCTGCCGAAATTTTTCTGGAAATTTTCTAAATTTGAAATATAGCCTTGATGGCTTCTGCTATATACTTGAATGCGTTTGATAAAAATTTGAGATAGCATTTGATAGATGTGTTTGGGTGCCCAAATCGGGTACTAGTCACGGCCTACGGGGTTGGGTCGTGACAGAAGTGGTATTTACCCTCGCCATCACGTTACTTCCTTGCCCCACGTCTTTAAAACCCAACAGCTCTCCTCTACCAACATTAAAAATATACGAGAATTTAAAAAATGCAAACATCGAAAATCCAGAAAATCAAGGAGATAATACCCTTGGATGGCTGCTCCTGATTGATTGCTCAAGATATTTCTAATAGTTGAATGGTTAGATTCAAATAGCAACAAACAGATTTCATTAATTGCATGTGTGTTTCTTCTATTCAAATATTGTGTACTATTTGAGTACGTTGTACCAACGAAATTTAGTATAATTATTTACTATTTTTCTTATAGCTTATGATTGTAATTTAGCTTATCATAAAATAATTTATATTCTTAATAAATAATTTTATCTAATTAATTTTGTATTAAAATAAATGAGGCATAAATTATTTTGTATTATAAATAATTTGGTATTTAAAAACTTATAAGAGTAGCACTCTTATAAGTGTAAACGGTTTTAAGGGTATTTAAGTCATTGTAATAGAAAAAATGCTTATCAACACTTTTTTTGCCAAACACTTTCAGCAACTTAATATTAGTTTCAGCACTTTTATCCAAACGCGTAACTGCTTAATCAGCTTCAGCACTTAAAATATACTTATCAACACTTAATGCTTATCAACTGCTTTAAATCAGCTAAGCCAAACGGGTTCTATGTCTTCTTCCTTGACATATATTGCTTACATCGTGAAATAGAATGAATTACAGTCAGCCTCACTAGTTAGAGTAATTAACTAACTTATAAATACAACTAATATACACCTACTTATTACATATCATGTAAACTCACTTGGCACTGATAATATAAATTAGAAATTTTCACTATCTAGCCAATAATGCCGGTTATCGAAGATTATTATTCCATTTTAATTTTGAGAGTTTAGCATATCAAACATGATATTAAGAGTTAAATGTTGTAAATCAACTCAACCTGATAGAATAAATATCTTCACTTTTGGTAACATAACATATATACATACACACACACGATGATATAAAGGATTTTTACACGACCAATGCAATTTTATCGATTACAATAGGTTACTACTCTGTTTTTGGGTCAAACATATCGGGCATGATGCAGGAAGTTATGTGTTGTAAATCAACTTAACATAATAGCTATAAAATTGATTATATTATCAGTGTACATAACATAATTTTTTTTCTAGTTAACTACTACTCTCTGTATCCCAAATTAATTGTCATATTTTCGAAGCTAATTAATATTTTTTTTGGTAATTAACTGACCTTTCATTAATCACCATTGATAATTACAAACCTGTAGCACAACTTTCGCAGTCTGTTACTCCATATACTATAATGTTGGGTTGGTTGTTTTTAAAATGTTGGGTTGGGGTGAATTAAAATGTGGGCTAGTTGGGTAGATGAATAGGGTGTTGGGTCGGGCAGATGAGTTAAAATATGGGTTAAATGAAAGAAATAGTTTGGCTTCTAAATTTAAATAAAAGACCCATTTAATTAATTATCTACTAAGTGTGCTATAAAATATGTAATTATTAGTGCTCAGGTAATAAAATCATATGACGTTGTAATAGCCGTGCAATAATATTTTGCAAATAAATAAACGCTATCATTTAATTGTGAGAAATAAATGCGATGCGTATGCATAAGGTGGTAAAAGTTCTGAAACGCAAACAAATAATAATAATAATAATAATAATAATAATAATAATAATAATAATAACAACAACAATAATAATAATAATGATAATAATGATAATGATAATGATAATAATATTAATAATAATAATAATAATAATAATAATAATAATGATAATGGTAGTAGTAACGGTAGTAAAAGATAATGACAGAATAATGAAATGCCGGTATTAATAAAAGCTAATAATTATAGTAAAAAATGCAAATAATTATTTTTTAAAGTTGTCAAACTATTAGAAGCGAAAAATAGGTATTTCGGAGGAAAGGTGGGACAAAATTGGGTGTCAACAACTTGTCCCTCTTTGCCCGGTAATGATGAAAGAATTTTCGGGCAAAGACGTTGACTTAGTAGCCTATTTTGTCCCGGCTAAAGGATTTTGGGGGACTAAGGGTAAAGAAAAATTTGAGAGGATTACGGCCGAACTCCGGTCTCCGAATTGCCTACATATCTCGGGCTGCATGAGAATCAGGCCGTGTGTAGTTCTGGGATGACTACGACCCCTATGAATAACAAATCCCGATTTGTGCGAATCTTTGCAAAATATTGTCCCAGTGTCGAATTATGATGGCACTGGGTATTATGGTAGAACTCGAAAATTCTGCTGGAATGTGAGCGGGATATTTAGAGTTGGAGGCGAGTGTTCGAGGTAGATCTTTGACCCTTGTCGGGAAGTCTGCTTTCTTTCCCGACGCATTGCCCCAGTTCGCTGCCGAAGAAACAGTTCCACGTTGCGCTAAAGCTCCTGCGAAGCTTAAAACTAGATAAAAATAGTTAGTAAAAATAAATATCGAAAGTAAAGTGATGTAAAATAAACCCATAAAAAGTTGCAATGATTTAAATAAATGATAGCCTTTGCTGAGGCTAATGCAAATGAGATTCTAGGCCGATGATTCCTGAGAATGACGCCTTTGGCGATGATTAATGAGGCCTTAAACCGGATGGGCTATTTAAGCTGAATGATTCATGATAAATGAGGCTTTTAAAGCTGGCATGACGAATGCGTTCGCAGGGTAGCTGAAAGTAATAGTGCAATGTATGTGCAATGCGTTTGCGAGCATTCACAAGGCATTTGAAAGTAATAATGCAATGCAGGTGCGGTGCGTCTGCGAGCATACGCAGAGCATTTGAAAATAATAAAGCAATGCAGGTGCGGTGCGATGCGTCTGCGAGCATACGCAGGGCATTTGGAAATAATAAAGCGATGCAGGTGCGGTGCAATGCGTCTGCGAGCATACGCAGGGCATTTGGAAATAATAAAGCAATGCAGGTGCGGTGCAATGCGTCTGCGAGCATACGCAGGACATTTGAAAATAATAAAGCGATGCGGGTGCGGTGCAATGCGTCTGCGAGCATACGCAGGGCATTTTAAAACAATAAAGCGATGCAGGTGCAGTGCAATGCGTCTGCGAGCATATGCAGGGCATTTGAAAACAATAAAGCGATGCAGGTGCGGTGCAATGCGTCTGCGAGCATACGCAGGGCATTTGGAAATAATAAAGCAATGCAGGTGCGGTGCGATGCGTCTGCGAGCATACGCAGGGCATTTGAAAATAATAAAGCAATGCGGGTGCGGTGCAATGCATCTGCGAGCATACGCAGAGCATTTGAAAATAATAAAGCAATGCAGGTGCGATGCAATGCATCTGCGAGCATACGCAGAGCATTTGGAAATAATAAAGCAAAGCAGGTGCGGTGTGATGCAGCTGCGAGCATACGCAGGGCATTTGAAAATAATAAAGCAATACGGGTGCGGTGCAATGCGGCTGCGAGCATACGCAGGGCATTTGAAAAAATAATAAAGCAATGCGGGTGCGGTGCAATGCAGGCAATGATGCAGTGCTTTCGTAGGGTATTTAGTGCATATGCAATGCTTTGATTCGCGTTGACTTTGAAGATCTGGCTCTCGACGCTTCATGCTTCCAAACGTCTGGACTTGTAAACTCCGCCCATTTCTGAGTCTTGGCTAACTGGGACTGTGACACACTGTGAAACAAAGCGAGCGTCCTTTTTCCCAAGTCTCCTTTTTGCCTGATGACTCTGTTGGCCATATACTCTTTCATGTTTCTCGATGTCGCTTGCGATGATACCCTTAAAAATTTGTCCCAGTTTTTTGGCACAGGAGGATGTTGAGCTGCGATGACGCCCTTAAAATTTGTCCCAGTTTCTGGCACAGAAGGATATTGATCTTTTGCAAACGGCGAAACCGAACCTGACATAGGCTGCCTGCGTATCCCACTGAGGGAATCAGGTCGAGCGTAGTTCATGTTACAAGCAGATATGAAATTGAGGTTTTCTAATAATGTGACCGAGGCCTAAGCGGGCCGCCTACGTATCCCCCATGGGAATCAGGTCAAGCGTAGTTCAAATTACAAAGCAGAATAAAATTGAGATAGAAGACGGTGCTCGGTCTTATGTAGAAATTTCAAAGGGGCGGTGCACAGCCCATGCAACATATAAAAGGCGGTGCTCAGCCTTATGCAGAAATTTCAAAGGGGCGGTGCACAGCCTATGCAACATATAAAAGGCGGATGAGCCCGAAATGTCCTATTAAAGGCGGACTAGCCTAAAAATGTTCAATTGAAGGCGAACAAGCCTATATGTTCAATTAAAGGCGAACAAGCCTAAAATGTCAAATTAAAGACGGACAAGCCTATAATGTCCAATTAAAGGCAGACAAGCCTAAAATGTCCTATTAAAGGCGGACAAGCCTAAAATGTCCTATTAAAGGAGGACGAGCCTAAAATGTCAAAATGTCCTATTAAAGGCGGACAAGCCTAAAATGTCCTATTAAAGGCGGATGAGCCTAAAATGTCCTATTAAAGGCGGACGAGCCTAAAATGTCCTATTAAAGGCGGACGAGCCTAAAATGTCCTATTAAAGGCGGACAAGCCTAAATGCAGTGCTTGATTTATGATTACTAAAATTAATGCGGAGCGAAGAGCCTTTGTGATGATTCATATGCGGTGAGACGAGTTTGCCGCGGTGCGTAATTTGCAGCAGCAAATATTCATGATGCAGTGCCGAAGATTTGGGGACCTTATACCCTGCCAAAATTTGCATCTGAAAGTTCCTGCACTCAAAGAAATTTGTAAGTTTCAAATTTAATCAGTATTAAATTGACTTTGCCCTTTACTTTATCTGAATTTTGCAATTGCCGACTTGATATTGTGTGATATCCTTCAAGAATAGCTAAAATATGCCCCTGCGTTACTCAAAGAAAACTTGTTAGTGTAAAATAAAATGGTTGCCTTGCATTGAACACTGAAGCTTTGGCATTGAATCTGCATTTCTCGTGGTGATGGCATTGCGACAAATCTGGCGACGCTAATATATTGCTCGGGATTTCGATTCATGCTTTGTCGAATAATGATAGGCCCTTTGCAAAGCTGCCCCAATGTTGCTTTATGGGGAAAATGGATTTTTCAACTATATTAAGACCGTGTCCAAGAATGGACTGCCTACTTATCCCGAAGGAATCAGGTCAAAAGTAGTTCATATTACAAGCTTTAGCAAAAATTACAAGAAGGAAAGCTGATCATGAGGCAAGTGGGTGGAGCATGCTAGTGACAGTAGATCCTTTCAATCATCTTACTTAGTGCCACGCTTCCTTTTCAAATGTCTCGGTGCCAATTTTGATGGATCACCGGTAACAATAATTGTATTTTCAACTGGAGGGTCATCATTGTCGCACAATTTATTTCGTTGTACGCTTATCTTATCCTTTTCAATCATGTTCTGGATCTTATGCTTAAGTGCTGGGCAATCTTCTGTGTCATGACTTGGAATATTAGAGTGGTAAGCACAACTCTTGGACCAATCAAAATCTGGCGGTAGGCTTTTAGGGATCCATCCTTTCTTTGGCTTCAGGAGTCCATCGGCTTTCATTCTCTCAAATATGCTGGTTAATGACTCTTCAAGAGGAGTAAAAGTGCAGAATTTTACGCGCTCTGACTGTCGTAAGCTAGATTGTGCTTGATCGGGTTGATATCGAAAGCCTCGTTGATGAAGAGATATATGATCACGCGAAACTTGATAGTTCTGTCGTGATTGCGGCTGATATGTAGACCTGACAGCTGAGTCGTTTCCTCTCTTTTTGCCTCACAAGTTGTTGAATGTCTCAACTTGAGAAGTTACTTGTACTGATGAAGTGTCAACAATTCTTCCTGCTCGAACGTCCACTTCTACTTGCTTTACAACTTGAATTAGATCAGAAAAGTCACGTAACCGCGCACATAACAACTTTTCATAATATATGCCCTTTTGCGTTTGGATGAAAGTTGAAATCAACTCATTCTCGGGCAATGGAGGGCGTATTTTTGAAGCTTCCAATCTCCATCGGATGGCGTATTCCTGAAAAGACTCATGTGGCATTCTTTCTATCTCACGCATATCATAAAGATTTGGACTAACCCTGATGTTAAACTTGAATTGTTCTACAAAGTCGCGGGCCATGTCCTCCCATGTGTACCATTTGCGAAAATCGTGTTCTGTGTACCAATCTAATGCTAGCCCTGATAGGCTCTGAATGAACAATTTCATTCGTATGGCTTCATTTTGTCCAATTCCCATTAATCTGCTACAATAGTCCTTCAAATGCGTAACAGGATTTCCTCCGCCATTGAAGGTGTTGAATTTTGGCACTTTGAATCCTGGCGGCAACTCAACGTTTGGAAGCATGCACAAGATTTCATATCTTAAACTTTGGACATTTCTTGCCCGCATCTCTTCTTCGACAATTCTCCTTAAATTGTGAAGCTCTCTATCCGAGTCATCCCAATAGATTACATTCGTTTCATTTCTCAATCTCTTGTATGGGCATACCGCTAGCTGATTTTGCTGGTTTTCTGTGAAGGCTGCTGCAAGTGCAGGCCTTTGGACATTAGGCATCAACGTGACTTGCAAAGCTTTTGGTTTAATAGAGTATTTTGGTGGTATATATGTAGGAGCTGGGTGAGGAGAAATAGTGAAGGAAATGTTTTGGGTTGAGCTGGAAGCTAAACTCGTGTTAGGAAGAAGGCTGAAGGTATTTCCCAAATTGACCAACACGCTTCTTTGTACCACATTCTTCTCGCTATCCTCATTTTGCGCTTGCACCAATCCCACACCGATGTTGAATGATTCAAATCTTTTTGCCATTGTCTCTTGTCCTTAACGCAGATTCGCAGCCAACGCAATGTTCAATGCTAGGCAACCTCTTTAGAATTAAAACTAAACAAGTAGAAAATAAATTCAAATAATTCCCTTAGCATCAAGTAATCGCAAATAAATTCAAGTGCGAGCATATTACAAATAAATTCCAGTAAATCACTTAGCAAGTAAGCAAGCAAACGCCTTACAAAGTTTATAACACAAACATTAATAACACGTCCTAATATGCAGGTACCTCTTTATGCCAGAGGTAGGCCTAACGCCCAATATTCGAGATTATGATAGAGTGATCCAAGCCATTTAATTGAGACACTTGAGTTTGGAAATAAAAGACCAAGTTTCGTTGAAATAACAAAAGCGAGTACATGAATAAGACAATAAACCAAAATACATAATGTAAAGACAATCCTTAGAGCTTTCGCACTTGATCGGGTTGGCGGCTGATCAGTAGTCATTTCAGTTAAATAGATCTTATGCCTGTTTCCAAATCCAAGATAAAGGCTTGAAAGAATTAGGATATCTAGAATTAGTCGCTTTCAAATGGCTTTCTCGGTTATTCTTGCTTATGGAGACGGGGTAATGGTCGAAATGCCTCAAATGATTTGGTGGGTTAGATTGATTCTTAGTGAATGACCTTTCGGGGTGCTATTTCCAAGGTGGTTGTACTATCAGTTTTTCCTGGAAAGATCGTTGCACTTTTCCTTTTCTCCACGTCTACGTGGAGGTTGATTGGCTATAATGACTTTCTAACCTCCTTGTATACGGCCAAAAGTAATCGATTCTAGACAGATAGCGTTTGAGGAACTGTTAAACTCTTGCCTGAACTCGGCTTGTTTTGAAAGAGTGAACAATTACGTATTCATATCTATCTCCCCCATCATTTGTCTCGGCGAACTGCCATCACGAGTTGTTTATATTTGACCAAGGCATGGTACAATTAATTTGCCTGTGCTTAAAACAAGGAATGTTTGTTTGCCTGTGCTTGCTCATCTTTAATACAAAAGTCCTCTTCCGATTCTTTAATCCAGTTCTAACTATTCATTAGTATGCATGGAGTGTTGTTACCGGTCTACTGTGACATGATAACAAGCGTACTAATATGTTTAAACATCCTTCATAATAATTCATCTTCATGTAGCTGCTGCTATCTTAATCCTTCAACTACTAAACTATTCTAGGTGTTTTATTTCACCATCAATAATATGGACTATTATATGAAGTCAAATGAATATCTTAGACATGAATGAAGGACCTCTGAACACATTTTTTGCAGCATAAAAACTGAAACTTTTGAACACAACAATTTTAAGAATCCCCTGCCAATCTCAATTTGAACTAATCAACACACTAAAAATTGAATCTTTTTGGGACCCTTTACACCAAACAAGATTTCAAACAACCCCACCCTTATCTTTAACTAAAACTTAACCAGAATAAACATCAACTTAACCAGAATAAACTTAACTGGAATAAACTTAACTAGATATCTGCTCTTTTAAAGAATATAGCAGTAGCAACTGCTTTGCTTTCATCAAGTGTGGCATCTTTGGGGTAGCAATTTTCAGCAAAGAAAAAACATTAGTTGGCCCAATGTGGCACCAGTATGTTGCAGCAACCAGCAACCAAGTAGCAATACTAGTTTAACTAAAATAAAATACGCCTATGATGCAACATCATCTAGAAGTCTCAAAGTGTGGCATCTCAAAGGCAGTGGCAACTTTGCCCCAATTCTAGTAGACTCATGCCAACACATCAACAAGTAGCAGGGGCAATCCTTTAAGTGCAGCAACCACTGGATCAAAATACAACAAAGCAAACCAATCATAGGACCAGCCTTAACTTCCCAAATGTAGCCAACATGCAGTAGCAAACCCCTCAAAATACAGTAACAACCTAAGCCAAAATGAATGGCTCAGCAGCAATAAAATAGCTCAAACGACAACAGTCCCATATAGCAGTAGGGATATCAGAACCTGCAGTAGTACTTTAACTCAGTGCAGCATCTGCCTGCCTGCTTCGGGATCAGCTTGAGTGTATTAAACGGCACTCAAAACTTAATGGCAAGACAAACACAGTGATTTGGCCTTTAACTTGCAGTAGCACAAGGCCGGAACCAGCAGCAAATACCCAACCAATCCCTTAATCAAGTGTGAGTCTATTTCTTTTTAATGAATGCAACAACTTTATCCCAAAACCTGGCAAGATTTATCCTAAACGCAGCAACAGTAAGTAACAGAAACATGTAGCAGCTGACTAAGTGAAATAACTCATCTCCACAAGCTCATCGTTCAGTAACATTCAGTCCAAACATTTCAGCAGCAATCTGTCCTTGAAGAGCAACAACAAATGACCATAAAGTACAAACCTTTAGCCTTAAAGATGCAGCAACAAACGGCAAGAAAGCAGAACAATTTCAGTAGCAGCTCAGGAGCATTTGGGGGTTTGAAAATTCCCATGTCATGCAAAATAAAAGATGAGTAAAGGATGAGTACCATGTCATGCATATTTTGACAAACATAAATAGAGTATAGGGCATTTATCTTATTGAATTACTACCATGATTTGGCCATGTTTAATAAAGTTCAGATTTCAAAAGTGGATGGGGGTACAATCAGGCAAGAGTTCCCAAAACAAGAGTGCACATCAATCGTTCTAGCCTTGAGACGAAAGTTCAGTGATTGATCTTAACTATTTAAATCAGCATTTTCAACAGAGAAAGATTAAGTGAGCATACACTACAATTCATGAGCTAAAACAAATATATCTTATCACTTGATCTTTGACAAACCTTTTCTATGAACAAAAGCAACTCCATTTTAAGTAATCATGAGCAAATTAGATCTGTCAAGTCAAGACCAATAGAAATACCAATAGCTAAAAACAATCTATCCATAGTAAAAGAAAATGGATTCTTCTTAGAGCTCCACTCAACCAAGTGCAGACAAATCACATAACAAGGACCAAACTCATTCATGGAAAATCTCAGGAAAACATGCTGATTAAACAGGAAGGACTCAAAAGAGCTGGCACTCAAAGTTCTTTAAAATAATACATGGATAGGAGAAGGATCTATCCTGTTAGGCTCATCACAAACTCAAAGTTTGGAGGCATGATTTAGCTATTTTAAACTAAGATGAGGCATGAATGCAAGTAAAGGCCCACAAGACAAAATCCTTCTCATAAGAATTCTGCCCAATATTTCAACATAAGTTATCTAGGGAAGCAAACAGGCCAAATCAGCAGACAAAATCCTTATAGCTTTCACATGGTTTATTAGTCATTAATCTAGTCCCTAGGAAAGAACAAATAACCATAGAAGAATAGCAGGAAGAGAATATTATTGACTACCCTGCTCATGCTTCTTAGGGTGTTATGAATGGGAATTTTAGCCAGGAAAACTCAACTTTAAACAGGACTATGTCTTTGAAAACTCCTAAACTGATTCCAGTAAAAGCTACAGGCAAAACAAATCTTGAAGACCTACTATGCATAGTAATGGAGATAAGAACTAGGGGTTTTAGAATTTCATTGAGCTTGGATTTAAAGAAAACACTTAATGAAGCATGTATGTGCACTTGAAGGATCATTTGGAGCTGGGATATTTCCCCCAAATCATGCAAAGGAAAGAAAAAGGTAAAAATAAATATCCAAAGATAGTTCTTAGAAAAAGCACATAAGCAACATCAAATAAACACCAATGATTAGAGTAGGAATGTTCATACTTTATACCTAAGTACTTTCAGAATTTAACCAATCTACCAGAACATGCAATGGACTAAAAGAGGGCAGACTGAGTTGGTTAAAGTGATAGATTACTGCTTTACCGTTGTTAAACACACATGGTCCGTCGAGTGAGCTCAAAACCAACATTTAATTCCTAAAAGGATGGTTATAAGTACTGATAAACCGGCTTGAGATTCATTTGAACATTCATACTTAAAACATAAAGTGCAGAACCAAATAAAAATAGACTAAGGACACCATTAGATGTTATAAGCTTTCCAGAAATTTAAACTTGGGGGATATGGGGCTGCTCAAACTTGGCATTCACAGTCAAATTTCCTTTACTCTATCATTAACTTGGTTCAATTCAAACAAACAGTAAGGGGTCGGCAAAGACAACTTATACATATTCAAAGAGTTGAACGAGATGATCATGCAGAGTTCAAGTTAAAATCCTTTTCTTCATTCTCTTTTTATAGTGCTGGATTCCTACTTATTCCTTTTATCTTCTCCATGAAACTGAACAAATAGTTGAGCTTAATATCTGTGATCCATTCACACATAAACATAGGGCTTATTTTATAAAATGCACAGCAACAACAACCTTCTCAAGCCATGAAACAGAATTGAACACAGAGCTACATTTCCCAAGTTCAAATCACACACACCCATATTAGGACTGCAGGATGTACAGATACAATCTGTGTATCTTAAGCTAACAAAATGATTCTAATGATACACATATTGTACTTCTAACGCAAACACATCATCAATAGTAATCTATTCCATTTTTACCTAAGCTAATCCTAATTGAAGGAACCTGGGCAGAGGATTACAAACACATCTACCAACACTTTCCTCATGGAAAATCAACTTGTAAAATGACACGGCTACCTACAGCACCACAAAGACTCAGGATAGCACATTGAATTGAATTTCATACTCACAAGGTCAAGGATTTAATCATCTAAGCTTTCAGAACTAAAGTAGGAGAATCTAAAGGGACTCACATACTCAACACTCAATATAACAGCCCAGAAGAAGCAACAAGAGGCAGTATGTCTAAAGCCATACCAACATTTGAATCCAACACACATAAAATAGAGCTATCGAGAACTCAAGTATACAACCAGATTAACAATGTTGATATTTAAAGCAATGGTTACATTCAAAGAGAAAAGAGACTTATTCTGAGAACAGTTTCAAGATGGAGATATGAACTACATCATTTTCATCAGGATATTGGTTTAAATTAAACTACTCCCAGAGAATTGTGAACATAGCAGCTTAAATCTACATCAAGCTAATCTAGAACTGATCACAAAGGAGAGGGATGGCCATCAAATGCAATTCAAACTACACCAAACATAATCAGATTGAGTTAAAGGACCTATCAATCTCTAAGTTGAAACAATATTCTCTCCTTCAGGGATATAAAAGTTAAAAACCAAACAGAAGGACAAATCAGCTTTTGAGTTAGGCCTACTGCTTATGTTTAAATTAAAGAATAAAGTGTTGGGTAGTGGGTTATCTAAACTGTTTTGACTTGAAAGGAAAGGTTTTCAGCAGTTCAATAGGCAGTAGATTCAAGTTTAACTCCACAATCATTATATCAATCATGTTAAACTAAATCAAGAGGGGCTTAAGGCAAAATCATATTTTGGATGCTTCATCATGCGAGGGAACTTAGCTGGAAGGCATTCTGAAGTCCCTAATTTTCACTAAAAAAAAAAGAACCAGACTTTTGATGAGCAGCGATTGGGGCGACGAGAGTTGAGTAGATTATTTTTTACCAACGACCACAACTAACTCGAATTCAAAAATATTTACTTGTTCCAATAATTCAAGGACTCGATTTACAAGATTTTTTTTTTGTTTTAAGAGACGTAATTGAAAAGTTCAGGACTTGGGGGATGTAAAAACTTCCTACAAAAAGAAATGACTCCCAAACTCTACATGTCGTGGTTAAGCTTGGATCCTTCTATCATTATCACGTTACACATAGTATGCTTGTTGGTCGTTGGGTTATGAAACCCGTCAACAAATCGGTAGGTTTCCTAATCGTGGAGTCGATACCAAGGACCAACCCACCTAAGGCTTATGCATGCATGACATAATAAAATTGGCGGCAAAGCTCTATCTTAAGGTTTTCTGAGATTTGGCTTACTAGACACGGGGTTCCCGAGCGGACTACTCGAGTGAGAAGGCTACGCGGTCCCCGTTACTCGGGCACCCCGCGCATACGCCAACTCTCTTAAAATTTGGATTCTACGAAGAAATTTACGGGTGCGCAAAACACACCTCGCGTGTACGTGTGATAGTGTGAGTTTTCCAGAAATGGAGGAAATATGAACGGAATGCCAGTTTAAGGAAAGCAGTAACATAGAAAATTTGTCATAATAAAACAGCCATTTAAAAGCACATAAGAAAACAATCAAGCAAAAATAAAGGCACAACACCCAAAACATCCAATTAATTAATTATTAACCTAAGTCGTTATGGTTAAGAACCTAAAGTCCCCAGCGGAGTCGCCAAGCTATTATACCCCATTTTAACCGGGTTGAAGCGGAGTACAACATATTGGAGATTCCTAGATTGCTTTGTTTTAAGGAGTCGCCACCTAATTGATTTTAAGGTGAATTAGGGAACCTAATTATTAACTAAGGTAAAGCTAACTAAACCTCCGTTAATAGTCTGCTTAACCAGTGTGATTCTAGGTAAAGGTTCTATATTATCCTAAAGGGAAGGGGCTAGGCATTCTTTAGAATCCGTTAACTACGGTTATCCGGCCAAACTTAGGTTAATTAATTCTAAGGTCTAAAATTTAAGAAAATAGCTTTGAGAAGAAGAAAACAAATAACTTATAACTAACAAAGTTTAAAACATTATTATACGAATGATGCACTCTATATGGTAAAAATAAGTACCTAATGTTCAGAGCAGTAATCCTAAATGACAAAATCTACCCCTTCCTAATCCTACGTGAATCATAGGTTCTACACCTAATTTTAAACCACACACAATCCAAAACACAGACAAATTAGCAATCATAAAGATGGATGAAAGAAGACGAATGATAAGGAAAGAAAAAAGAATAAAATGTTATAGGCGGTCTCTAGCGAGTTTCGCCTGCCCAATGTGATTTAAGAATTGCGGATCGAGATGACTCTATGGACGGGTGCGCCGAGTCTCATCTTGAGACTTTGTTTTGATAAAGTCTCGAATTAAGACTCCGTTTGCTCCGATGTGTACATGTAAAAGAAAGGGAAATAAGATTAGTATCTGAATCGAGACGATTTAAACTGGTCATTTCTCAATCAAAGTTAATGAGAGAGCAGCAAATGATCATTGAACTAATCACGAAACTTCAAAAGCTAAAGCGGAATTTGACAATAAACTAAGCATAAACACATGAACCATGGGAGCTAAACAAAAACAGAATTCAAACACCTAAAATACCGAGGCATGAAAATTGCTGACTAGATTTAAAGCTATACCAACACATAGAACAAGCTAATAAATGAACAAATCTAACATGTATGATTCTTGAACTAACTACATGATTAATTAATGCTATGCTATATTTACTAAGACTAAGCTCAGCTAAACTAAACAAACACTAGCACAGATATTAACTAACACACACTTAACCAAGTAGATCAGACAAGCTCATGCCAATGCTAAACACTTATCAAAGTTCTCATAGAACAAACAGGGACTTTAGTGACATCATAATAGGCAAGAAATGGACAGACTTTGTTATTATTTTTTAATCAGCAGGCAAATGCAAGACAAGGAAACATATTTCGTCGAATCCCACTATTAGATGTTCAAAACAAATGCACATTAATATCCGCCTTTACCCAGCTTAAACTGATCTTTGATCTTCTAAACATGGTTTCAATAGTTCATAGAGTACATTGCACGCATGTAAATAAGCTACAAACACACAGAGTCTGAACCAGTCTGAAACAGAGAAAACAACGGCCACACACAGCCTTAAAACTGCTAGTAACATGCTAGTATCATTCAAACGATATATTGAAGATCAAATGATCCACAGTAAAACATACTAAACTCAAACTAAACAAAATTAAATCAAACTAGTCTAAGCAGAACTGGAATAATATCTATCAATATTATCACATTACCTAAACCAATAAAAATGTAAAGCATATGAAAACAGATAATACAAAATAGAGGCTGAAGTAGGCACAACGTCGATCGAACTGATTACTCAACATACTGAATCTCGACTAAACAGGACCTAAGCTACCAAATAAGCAGGAATCAAATACTCTTAAGCATGATTAAACTTAGCAAATAAGAAGATCACAACTAAACATAACCAACTTTAACATATGCCATCCTAGTTTAAACTACCGAATAACATAATTATACTAACAAACTTCAACATGCCAAATCAAACACCTGACGATACTTACTCCTTAACTAATACTGAAACCGAAACAAATACATGTCGACATAGAAAGCTAACTCATACAAACATCACATCGAAAATAAAAATGAACTTCAAAGAAGAAGGTAAATTGCTGACCTTTTGCAAGTGCAGCGAAATGGGGTGCGGGGGGTTTCAGATTTACCTCGAAAGACTACCAAATCCGAGCTTGCGAGGCTCGGGTTCACAGCAACAACAGAGCAAACGAAAAACCAAAAAATGATTCAACACTTTCACTCCATATTAAGACTGATGAAATTAATATTGCTTAAGCAATTTTGGGCAGCTGAAAATCGAAACTTTTTAGGGACTTTTGTGCGGCTGGACAAAGAGAGAGACCCGATATGCAGACTTACTGCAGCTACTGAAAAACTAATATCTTTTCGGGAATTCTGGACGGCTAAAAACTTGTATTTTTTTAGGGGGATTTTTTGCAGCTGAACCACCACCTTTTATTCGACAGGCAAAACGATTATTTATAGGATCGATTCGAGGGTTTGTTAGGGTTTTCCTTTGCGAAGAAGAGAAAGAGGAGCGTAGGGGACAGAAGGAAGTGGGGAACAGAGGAGCGTGGGGGACAGCGGGCAGTGGGCGTGGGGTATGGGCGAAGATGGAGGGAGAAGAGAGGGAAGGAGAGGAGAGAGAACAGGGACGAGAGGGGAGGGGTGCGGCTGGTGAAGGAATGAACAAGGAACCCTAATGGTTCCTTGTTAGATGAAAAAAAAAAGGCGGGTCGGGTATAATTCTGGACTGGGTTATTTTAAAATGTTGGGCTGGTTGTTTTTAAAATGTTGGGTTGGGGTGAATTAAAATGTGGGATAGTTGGGTAGATGAATAGGGTGTTGGGTCGGGCAGATGAGTTAAAATATGGGTTAAATGAAAGAAATAGTTTGGCTTCTAAATTTAAATAAAAGACCCATTTAATTAATTATATACTAAGTGTGCTATAAAATATGTAATTATTAGTGCTCAGGTAATAAAATCATATGACGTTGTAATAGCCGTGCAATAATATTTTGCAAATAAATAAACGCTATCATTTAATTGTGCGAAATAAATGCGATGCGTATGCATAAGGTGGTAAAAATTCTGAAACGCAAACAAATAATAATAATAATAATAATAATAATAATAATAATAATAATAATAATAACAACAACAATAATAATGATAATAATAATGATAATAATGATAATGATAATGATAATAATAATAATAATAATAATAATAATAATAATAATAATAATAATAATAATAATAATAATAATAATAATGGTAGTAGTAACGGTAGTAAAAGATAATGACAGAATAATGAAATGTCGGTATTAATAAAAGCTAATAATTATAGTAAAAAATGCAAATAATTATTTTTTAAAGTTGTCAAACTATTAGAAGCGAAAAATAGGTATTTCGGAGGAAAGGTGGGACAAAATTGGGTGTCAACAGGTTCCACAATGCATCAACACCAACATTCATAATTTCATACATGCAATGTACATTTACATATTCACAACACATCCAAATTCATCCTAAAACAATCCCTACGGCTTTAACAACATTCCAACACCAACATTTATAATTTCATACTTGCAATTTATATTTACATATTCCCCACACGTCCTACTTCATCATCAAACACATAGAAAATGATCAACTCTTACCTTAACAAATTGGCTTCTTCACTTGGCTAGAATTTGTGAAATGAACTAATACTTGTTCTTGTTATCTAATGACCACCTTCACGTTGCTATGCACCTTTCTAAGGGTCGAAACACTTGTAGAAAATATTTATTTATTTTAATCAACTTGGAGAACTCAAATCTGGTCGTGAGCTTATAGGAGCATGAATGGCATGTTTATGGTTTCTTCTTCACTTGAAACATAATGGTGAATGTGTAGAACACTTTAGGGGTTTAATGGCAAGAAAGAACATAGAAGGCTGGTCGTTTTTGGTGGTGGAGCTGCCATGGCCGTGGCTCTCTTTCTCTATTTGGTGAAGATGAGAGCTTCTCTCTCTTGTTCAATTTGTGGGATTGCGAAAATGAGGTGTGGCATGCAAATTTGGTCAACAAAATAGGCCATTTTGCTGCCCAAGATGGTCTTGAACGTTTCCCCCACTAAAGCATGGGCAAAAATCAGATTTTTTCCACGTGGTAGTGGGGCCCACACGGCCACTAGTGAAAAATTTGTGGATATTTAAGTCTTAATCCCTGCTCAGCCCATCTTGCATCGTCCATATCTCCTTATTCCGATATCATTTTGACGAGCGGTTTGTTGAGTTGAAAACTAGACTCGATGAACTTCATTTTAGGCTTTTGAAACACCTTAAAAATCCTCATATACTAGGAGATATGCCTCCTACAATATAGGCTAAAATCAGGTCCGAGATTTTACTGATGTTGTTCCGATTCATTTCGTTTAACTTCTAATCCTCTTCCAACCACATGTAACCTCTTATACATACATATACACACTAATATACATCCATAAAAATCCATATATGCGTCTCGAAGGGTCTGGAGAATCACAATAACCTTAAACATAACTAGAGAACTCACAAAGCTTCGACGAAACTCCAATCGCAAAAGTATATTCATATCTTTTGTCCATCTTCTATATCATTACTAATAATCTCAAATACTTTAAAAGGTCACTCACATTACCTCATATACATACTCATAACGCGATTTCAAATCCTTTAGGTTACCATGTCACCTCGGGATACTTAAGGCAACCATATATATAACGATATTCTTACTAACTCGATTAACTTTCCTTGAACCTTCTTAACTCATTATTTCTTGTTTTACTTCAAGTAGCACGGATTATTATGCAGTGTAACACTGAGGATGGAAACACGGTTCAGCATAGGCGTGACCGTGAAGCGTATTATGCTTGGAAGAAAAAGGACTTCACTGCTCGCATTACGTTGCTAAGCACCTTGGATGATGACATCCTAAGGGAGTTCAAGGATCACCAAAGGGCTATGGAACTTTGGATTGCTTTAAAGAATAGGTTTGGTACTTGTTCTACTGCAAGGCTAAGATCCTTGACGATCAAGTTTGACTCATACAAGAAACGCCCAGAGCATTCAATGAAAACGCATCTGAGGCAAATGACAAACATGATCTGGGAGTTAAAAGATGTTGGTCATGTGTTGACCGATGAACAACAAATTCAAGCTGTCATACGCTCTTTGCCTAGTTTGTGGGATCATATGAAGATGCATTTGACTCATAATGAAAGAATCACAACTCTGGAAGATGTCCGGAGGCATCTTGAGTTAGAGGAGGAACGACTTGAGGTTGCAAAGCCAATAGCTGAGTTGCACATGGCAACAACCTCCAAAAACAAAAGTGATCCAAAGCGAAAGAACTGGAGAAAGAAGATAGGGCCACCTCAAACTCAGCCAGCTCAGTCTGCTAAACGAGCAAGGAGTGAAAAAGGAAATAATAGACATCCCAAACGTGTCAATGTTGCTAAAGTGAAGTGCTATCATTGTGACAAGAAGGGTCACTATGCTAAGGATTGCTCTGAGCCTCCTAGAAAGGTATTTCATAAAATTCGAATTAGTGAACTTTGTGTTTCTAGTTCTGTTTTACTAACTGAATCTAATCTTTTGTGGATTGTAGACTCGGGAGCAACGGACCACATAGCTTGGGAGCGCAATGCTTTTGTTAAATTTTGGCGAGTTTCACGTGGAGCAAAGTGGATATATGTGGGAAACAACAATAAAGTTGTTGTTGAAGGGATCGGTACATGCAAGTTAGTCCTGCATGGCGGTCAAGACCTAATTCTACATGATGTCCTCTATGCACCAACAATTCGTCGGAATGTTATTTCAGTCTCTGTTTTGCTTAGGCTAGGATTTAGCTTGTTTTTTCATGACACTTATCTCAAGTGGACTTATGATTCAACATTATTTGGTTTTGGTCATATGGCCGGAGGTTTATTTATTATGGATTTGGATTATGGTTCATTCAATAATAATGCTAGTTTTTCTATGTTTGCTTCTACAAATAAATATGATAGTGATGTAAACATATGGCATGCTAGACTTGGTCATATAGCCAACAAAGAATGCAAAGGCTAGCGAAACAAGGTTTGCTTGCCGGCATTGAACATGTGGAATTGTCCACTTGTGAAAATCGTCTAGCGGGAAAATCTGCACGAAAACCTTTCGGTAAAGCGACTAGAGCTGAATATCCTTTGCAATTAGTCCATTCTGATATCTGTGGGCCTATGAATATTAGAGCTAGGCATGGAGCAAGCTATTTCATTACATTTATTGATGATTTTACCTATTTCAGTTATGTCTATTTAATTTCCCACAAATCTGAAGCAATATGTTGTTTCAAACGCTATATGAGCTTAGCGGAAAATCAATTAAACAAGAAGATAAAAGCTCTTCGAACTAATCGTGGCCGAGAATACTTATCGACTCAATTTAATGGGTTATGCGATGAAAAAGGAACAGTTCATCAGTTGACTATTACAAATACTCCACAACAAAATTGTGTTGCGGAGAGAAGAAACAGAACGCTCCTAGAAATGGTTAGGTCAATGATGGCACAAGCCAACCTCCCAATTAATTTTTGGGGTGATGCTTTGCTTCCTGCCACCTATGTACTTAACCGAGTGCCTTCAAAATCAGTTGCAACCACTCCATATGAGTTATGGACTAGAAGACATCCTGACCTGAGTGTATTAAGACCTTAGGGTTGTGCTGCATATACACATGATTCCTCTCACAAATATGGCAAATTGGGCCCGAGAGGAAAGAAAAGTATCTTTATAAGGTACTCTGAAACCTCAAAGGGTTATGTATTTATAGGTCAGCAAAATAGTGGGAGTGTAACTGAATTTGAATCACGAGATGTCACATTCTTAGATAATGAGTTTCCTAAGAAGGGAGAGGTAGGTCAAGACCTATCATTTTTTAAGCTAGGGGATCAAGACGTACAAGGATCTCTTCATTCGAGTGGGAGTATTTTAGTAAATGATGAATTAGTTTCTCATCAGCAACCTCTTCCATCATCAGGTGCGAATGAAAGTAATCCTTCTACACTTAATGAAAGTGACCAAAGGGATCTTGTTCCAAGTGGAAGCGAGATGGTCACTGATTTTGTTCCGAGTGGGAGCAGGTTAAGTCTTCTTGATCCGAGTGGGAGCAACGTTGATCCAAATGGGAACAATGATGAATCACAAACTAGACGTGGTTCTCGTAAAAAGACTCCCCGCCGACGATTTGACATTGAAGGTGGTGAATTATTTATGATGCTCCTGCAAGATGAAAATTGCCACGACCCAGCTAGGGGCTGCGACGGGTACCTGAGGCTGACAACCGAGCACCCCTTATTTCCTCACTTGTCATAGTCATTTACGCTTCTTTATCATTCATAATTGTATGAAAATCATTTTCCGGTGGAAAACACAATCAGTCTATATATATATATAAATAATATATATAATATATACATGCATGCTGTAATAAACTTGTGAGACCATCTAACCCACACTACGCATCTACGAGCCTCTACTGACATACTATACATGTAGACGGAACAAGACTCCGTCATGCCCAAAATATACATATGTACCAAAAGGATAATCATAAGCACCTCCGAACAATGGAGTGCTTTCAATCAGCTGAAAGCTCCTAAGAATCCGGATCGAGCTCGCCTCCCTGTCTACCTGTGGGCATGAACACAGCGTCCAAAGAAAACGGACGTCAGTACGAATGTTGTACTGAGTATGAGAGACATGAACAAAAGCAACACATCAAGAAAGTAAAGGAGGCATCAAGTATGGAGCAACTGTACCTAACTGGGAATCATATAAAAAGTAATGCATGCTGACTTACTTTTATGCTTATCATCATCTCATGTATGCATATCGTATGTATACATATATCTAAATTGTCCGATCATGTAGGTGCGGTGTGATAATCAGTAACATTAGCCCGCGTCCAGGCCTCCCGCGTCCGGGGTACCATCTCATGCCGCCCACTAGTGGTGTCTGCCCATGCCAACTGGCCGTGGTGTATCGCATAGCTGGCCGCTTTCGCGGTGACTGCCCGGCCAACTAGGCCCGGTGTGATGCAATCATGACATGCTCATCATAAAATACTTATAATAATTATGCTTATCAAAATATACTTGTCATCGTACATGCATAAAGACTCTAGAACAACTGCATTCTATCGAGGCGACGTAAGGTCGTGAACCCTCGATTTCATTATGAACATATAAGAACATTCTGCCTCACCTTGAAGGGATTAGTATATAAAGCGAGTGTATACAAGGAACAACATCATTTACTTTATAAGAACGTCATATCCTATCTCTTGACTCATATAATTCATGATCTTAGGCTCTTGGCTTTCCGGGTTATAGGAGAATCATGGAAAGGGAAAAGAATCATATCATGGGATTCATACCATAGAAAGAAAAGGACTATCCTCACATACCTTTGTCGTTTAGCTAAGCTATCGTTCACTTGCTCTCCTTCAATGTCACGTCGCTACCTTCACGAAAGAATTCGTATTGACGTTAGTTAATCGACTACGGGAATGCGTCACTATTTCTAGAGAAAATTGGGTATCACTTCCTTTATTTATACTACTTTTCTCATAGTCTATATCAACTACCAAGCATTTACAATAGCACTTCACAATATCGTATCAACAATCGTCATTCATATACTTTGAGCAAAATCCACCATTTTTCTCTATTTTCTCCACATTTATGGTTGTAGTTCGTTATCACGTTTTCTCATATAAAATGCTTATTTCCTGGTCTAATCATCATTTACAACATATTCATAATCATGGCACATCAACATTTATGATTCCATTCAACTACCATTCAATTGTGTCACTATTCATCCATTTAAGACCCATTTTCCATGTCTTTCTACAATTCAAGCATGTTGACTTTCCAATACCTTAATCAACATGATAAAGTCATGAAACTTATCTTAGGTGGTGGTGGAACAAGCCTGGAGTGGAATCACTTCTTTAGCACCAAAACCCTTCTTCACCTCTTTTGGAATTTCTTGAAGGAGATGACTTCCAATTAGGTTTCATACACTTTGTTTCATAGATTTGGTGTTGATGATCTTGATCTCCCTTTTATTCTCTTAAATATTTGTGGATGAAATGTTTAGATAAGTTCTAGAGCGTTTTTGAAGGTTATAGATGAAGTATGAATGAAAATGAATGAGAAAGTCACTTATAATAATCACAAAATCTGATTTTTAATGAACAGTCGTCGGGGTGTACAGTGGTCGTAAACCACAGTTTACGAACCGTATACTAGTTAACGGGCCGTATAACGTGGTCGTATTTAAGCATATCAAAACAGAAAGGTTTGCTGGAGGTCATGATGGTTTACAGCCACAGTTTACGGGCCGTATTTCAGTTTACGGTCCGTAAACTGGGTCGTATTTTACCATTTAAACTTTGGACAGAAAGTTGAAATTTGGAACGTTGGAGGACGATGGCAGTATACGGTCCGTAAATCACTTTACGGGCCGTATTCTGTTTTACGACCACTGGCTGAACTGAAATTCTACAACTTTCTTATTTCCAAAAAAAAAAATCATGAGTTGCCATTCCCTACTTAGTAAAACGTCGCACACTCATACCCTTCGTTGGTCTATTCATTGTACATGTACGGGTACTTTTCCGAGGTGTAACAAAAATGAGCCTAAAAATGTAAAATAGGCTCTCTCATGCCCTTCTAAGGACAAATGGACAAAAGCAATGGAAGATGAGTTGGAGTCTATGAGAGCCAACAAAGTTTGGGAACTAGTTGACCTCCCTCAGGGACGCAAAACTATTGGGAGCAAATGGGTTCTCAAAATAAAGCTCAAGGCAGATGGCACAGTTGAAAGATATAAGGCTCGACTAGTGGCAAAAGGGTATAAATAGCAGAAAGGAATAGACTACAACGAGACTTTCTCGCCTGTTGTTAGGTTTACCTCTGTTCGTCTTGTTCTAGCTATAGTTGCAAGCTTGGACCTTGAGTTACATCAAATGGATGTAAAGATTGCCTTTCTCAATGGAGAATTAGATGAAGAAATTTATATGGAACAACCTAAATGTTTCATTGAAAAGGGCCACGAACAAAAGGTTTGTAGACTTTTGAAGTCTATTTATGGCCTCAAACAATCTTCAAGGCAATGGTATATACGTTTTCAGAATGTTGTCGTATCCAATGGTTTTACCATGTTGGATGAAGACCATTGGGTTTATACCAAAAGATCAAGAAACAAGTTTGTGATTTTAACATTGTATGTAGATGACATACTTATAGCTGGAAATGATAAGGAGTTCATTACTGAGATAAAGTCATGGTTATCATCCCAATTTGAGATGAAAGATATGGGTGAAGCTGCATATATTCCTTGAGTTATGATTTCAATAGATCGTCCAAAGAAACTATTGTATCTCTCCCAAGAGAATTACATTAGAAAAGTTCTTGAACGATTCAATATGCAAAATAGTAGCCCTGTTGATACTCCTATCAGTAAAGGCCATGCCTTGGGTAGTCAAATGTGTCCTAAAACTCCTGAAGAGAAAGAAAAAATGAGCCGAGTTCCTTATAGGAGCGTAGTCGGAAGTCTAATGTATGTTATGGTGTGTACTAGACCTGATATCTGTCAAGCAGTTGGCTTAGTAAGTAGATATCAAACCGACCCAGGTTTAGCACATTGGCAAGCAGTAAAGAGAATCATGAGATATCTGAAGGGAACTGCTAATTATACACTTTGTTACCATGGCGACAAAGATCTGCGATTAGTTGGATACAGTGATGCTGATCATGGAGGAGATCTAGACGAGAGGAAGTCTACCTCAGGATATGTTTTCTTACTCAGTGATGGCGCTGTATCATGGAGTAGTAAGAAACAATCATGTAGATCACTATCTACTATGGAAGCCGAATATGTGGCTCTCGCATCAGCAGCACAAGAAACTGTTTGGTTGAAAAGGTTCTTGGAACACTTATTGGATATCACAGAAGAGCTGAACCAGTGTTAGTCTACTGTGATAGTGAGGCTACAATTTCCTCTACCAAGGACCCTAAGTTTCATTGCAAAACCAAACACATAGATATCAAGTATAACTATGCGAGAGACATGGTTAAACGCAAGGTAGTGAACGTGAAGTATGTGTCTACAAAAGATATGTTAGCAGATCCATTGACCAAGCCTTTGTCTAGAGATGCATTTGTAAGACACACTAGGTCTCAAGGCTTGCGTAGATTCTAAGATACTTCATTTTTTTTTAATTTCCCCATGTTCACAAGACTGATGTTCTTTAATTATCAATAAAGTGATTTACATATATACATATTTTAAATCTTGAATGTTATGTGCATTCGTTACTTATTTGTTTTTTTTTAAGTATGTCGGGTAGACAAAAGGTTGACCTTCTCACACAGTTAACTGCTTCCTTATCTTAGTGATGAGTGGAGATGAGACTGGATTTTAAGAAAAATTATCAAATGGATAATTTGAGAGCTTTCAACTTAAAATCATGAACATCGCATAAATAATGACATAAGGTCGTTAAGGTGAAAAACGTTCACCTAGTCTACTTACTGAGCCAGATGTGAGTTAAAAATGATACAGTAGATCAAGGAACTCAAAATTAGATACTTGTGGTGTCTAAATATCATCTGTACAGCATTCTTTACGAGATAAAGACATTCGCTCCCTGGGAAAGGAGAAAATGTTGTAGCATGTGTTTCATACCATGTGTGCTAATGTCGACCAATTGGGTTAACATAAGTCCATTCTCAACTTATTGTTGTGTGAGACCCAGAGCCTTTATGGTGGCTCAAGATTTGTACCATTTGTGACTCGGATTAGATACTTGAGACTTAGTTTGATGTTAGCTATCTTAGTGTGCTTCCAAAAGACCATGCACACAGATTCGGTCTGGCGGAGTATATCTAGAAAAGCAGTTACCCTAATGTTAAGAGGATCGTGAGAAAAGGAATATCATTGATGGAATCTCATTAATTTGTATTCACTGGTGCACCAATTATAACTTATGAGTTACAATTGTGAATACAAGAAATAATGATATATGAGATCTTGAGATTATATCAAATATGATTCATATGATCTGGGGTACTGCATACTTTATGATCTACTTGCAGGTTTGCACTCAACGAGAGGCTATATACTCCTAACAGATGTATAGCACTTAGCTCTCACAGTATGCTGGTCGCACGGTCTACTTCCCTGTATGAATGATTGCGGAGATGAGTAGAGAACATGTTTCTCAAATTAGATGAACACTCCCATTATGTGTGAGTGGGAGATGTAGGAAATTTGGTCCACCCATAAGGGGTGCTTAAGGCCCATTAGGGTAATTAAACTTAGCCCTAATATTTCCTATATAATAACACTTACGGTGTAAAATAAAACATACTTCTAAAGTATTTTTCTGCTCTTCTCTTCTCTACAATATATTAGGGTTTAGGCTGTGGTTTAGAGGGGTTGCTCCAATATAACGTGACAACCACCATCGGCCAGTGATTCCAGCCGCGCTTCGACTTCCGCTACACGAAGAACAAGTAAGTTCTCCTTTTGCGGTTTACGCTCAATCTGATTAGTTTAGATTAATGTGTTATGTGTAAACCTACAAGGTCTGACTAAATGCTAATACAAACATGAGCGGCACGTTTAGTGGTGAAATATTGTAAATATAACGACTTCATAGAAGTTCCTAGTCAACTATAATATTTCAATAAATGATCACTAGCTTTCCACTTCTGGAAAATAAATATATTTGCCAAGTTATGTGAACAATTTAAGCTAGCATTTGGACATAGATATGGTTGAACTTTGGAAAAAAGAGTTTTTCAAAATGAATAAAAAATGGTTTTTTAAAGTTGAAATTGTGTCGACATGCATTTTACTTGAAAAGAAATTGAAAAATGTGAGTAGAAAACTTCAAAAACAAGCTAGTATAAGCCACCTTTTGAAACTTGAAAAATTCATCTTCAGAAACTACCCAAAAACTGGTCACTTTTTATAACCAAACAATGTTTTCACTGGGAAAAAAACAAATTTTTTTTTTTACCAAACGGGAGCTAAGATTACATTTCACAAGATAAATTCGCATTCATACCAAAGTCAACGAATTAGTTTGTAGGTGGGTGTTTGGCTAAGTTTATAAGTTGCTGGCAGGGGCGGACCCACATGGTCTCAAGTGGATTCATATGAACCCACTTGTCAAAAAATTACAGTGTATATATATGTATATTTATTCAGTTTTTGAAACAATAGACGTGTATATTTATTTTTTGAATCCACTCAATACAAGTGCGATGGTCAGCCCAGTGGCTAGTGGGTTCAAAAGTTTCTGAGTGGTCGCGAGTTCGAAACTCATTTACTTACAAATGAGTGATCTTTTTTCCTTTTAGTCATTTAAAATTAAAATTTCACCATATAATAGAACTTAAAATAGAACTTAAAATAACAAAAGGACCTAAATCCCAATCTAAAAAAGTACTGAAAAGTAAAATCCCAATCCCAAACCCCTCGCTCGTCTCTCTCAAGTCTCAGTTGAAGCGAATTTCATCATCAAGTTCGGCTCTTTCATCAACACAACACCAAACATCGATCAAGTTCGCCTCTTTGTCCTTTACTTTGTACTTTCAAATAAATAAAATTATTGTGCCTGTTTTTTATTTTTTTTCACTTGAGAAAAACCCTACCACTTGAAATTGAAGAAAATTTCAATTGATTTTGGGATTTTGGATGCTGAATATAAGCATGTAATGGAAGGAATAGGTAGAATGAAAACAAAGTTTTCATAATAAAATAGTTCTCAAGCATGAGGCCATTTTTTCTACAGTTACACTAAAACTCTATAATAGAATAGAAGAGTTAATGATAATGAACCTTTTTCCTATGTCTTTGCTTTTCCTTGTTGCCTCTCTATTCTGTTATATTGAACCCGCTTGATGAAAATCCTAGGTCCGCCACTGATTGCTGGTCAAACTAGCTTATAAGCATATTTTAGCTTATTTACACATTTGGTAAACACCCAAAGTGCTTATAAGCAAAATCAGTTATAAGCACTTTTAGTTAAAATAAATGTCAATTTTAGTCTTAAATTTCTAAATTAATAATTATTTAGGAACAAGTTAGCTAAAGTGACTATTATTTGTGATAGGAGTGACGGCCACAGCCAAGCCTTAAATCTCACTTTACATGCTTTGTTAAGGAATTCCCTTTATACATAAAGTAGCCACATATGGGAAAGCAGGACAAGTTGGTCTTGGTATTTGCACAAATTAATTAGCTCCAAAACTCCTTATCTTGATAATGATTATTGTAAATAAATGTTTGGATTCCGATCCTTTAATATATCAATTTGTGCACTTCCTAGTCTAAGGTTTCATTGAGAGTAAACTGTTTCTAAACCACTGCAAAGTTGATAGGTGAATAACAGAATAAGAACTAAACCACTCTAGGTAAGTATGTTTACACAAGTGATAAAATATAACAATATTTGAATCAAGAAATTATATTAATTGGCCTCGAAAATGGATGGTCTTGAACTTTTGACCCCAGCTTGGCCATGGGTACACTTTCAAGGTCAAATCAAAACTTATTAAATTTAAAGTTTTGTCCATGAAACTAGCGAGGTCAAACGATCGAGAGTGCACAAAGGTCTTTTTTGTAATCACCCCTTCTGAATCAGTTAGATATTTCAAAATGAAGAGGATATAGTAGGCCCACTCACGTATCCATTTTAGTTTAGAATAAAGGGCAAACTACATAAATGACAAACATTTGGGCTTTAATCAAGCCACATATCAAATGTTTCAATATTTACATTTTGTAGCAACAACCCAGCTGCCAACGGTTGTACACGTTTTTTTCACTGTATTCATTTTTTATTTTCGTTGTATTCATGAATACAAAAAAAAAAATCCTGTTTTTTCACTGTATTCATGAAAATGACTATCTTTATTCATAAATACAGCGAGTAAAAAAATGAATACATAAAAACATATATACACCAAAAATTAACAAACGCCATGTTTTTCGGTATGTATACAACAAATACAGGCATATTCAACATAGATGCACCAAAAAAATTAACAAAAACAGGTGAAAAACACTGTATACGACATATGTACACCAAAAAATAACTAATACACTCAAATATTGAATACAAAAAATAAAATTGATTGTATTCATTTGTATGCAGGGGTAAATTCACTCTATTCATTTGTATACAAAAAGATTTCTTCGAAAAACGCGAAAAATATTGTATAAAGTGTATGTATACACAGATCTGAAAAAAAGAACTTTCGAAAAATATGTATACAGTGTATGTATACACTATATGTATACATAGATCTGGAAAAAAACTTCCGATCAAAAATTCTGATCAAATCTGTGTACACCTTCTTATCCTTCACCTTCTTTTCTCCGTCATCATCACTGTCACCTTCAGATCTGAAAAATTTCAATCAGATCTGAAAAATTCGAAGATATAATGTATTTTCTGGTCAAAGGTGAATAAGACGCCGGAGAAGGGAAAATGAGAAGAAGGTTGCTCCACCGTGCCGGAGAAGAAGACGTCGGAGAGGGGAAAAGGAGAAGAAGCAGCTTCCAGCGTGACTGTGCGGAGAAGACGCCGAAATTTGGTTCAGATCTATTTCGCCGGAGCTCCGACGGTTTCGTGGTGGCTGGCGGCGGAGTAATGGAGAAGATGGAAGAGAGAGATGGGAGGGTTGGGTTGAAAGTGAATAATGTGATGACAGGGTATTCTACTTTGTGTATATATATATATATATATATATATATATATATATATATATATATAGCTATAGCTATAAGTTGTATTTAACATATTATTATTAGCTATGCGATGTAATTATTTTAAACTATAGCTATTAAATATAAATATGTAATAGAGTTAGCTATGTCATGTACTATCCCATACTGGCCCATGACTGGTATAAATTCTTCAAATGGGCTGGTCTTTCATTTTTGCACTTCAAAATCGAATTTAAGCATAAGGGGCATAAGTTCTTTAAAGGCACGGACATAACTTGTGCAATATTATGATGCGAAAATATAAATTTATATCCGCAAAACATTTATTTTCCTTGAGGGACAAAATTTAAAGACCCACACAAAATAGGGCCAAAAGTGCAAATGACCCAAAGTGTACTCAACAATCTCTGGAAAATTGTATTCAACAATCTCTTCTAACCGTCTTCTCCAGATATCTTTACCAAAATCTCTCTCTCATTATACACTTCTCATAAATCCTTTTTTTTTTTTTTTTTTTTTTGAATTTTTCTTTTCCTTTTCCTTCATAGATCGTTCAAAAGCTTAACAATGAGTGGCAATGCATGGCTGTCCAACATATTACAGTAACTTATTCCAGTCGAACATGATAACAAATTAAGTTTACGCACACGATGAGATTTTAGATTGATAAGCAACTTAGAGATAAATTTTAGCTTTACTAATTTTAGAGATGAATTCAAAATTTTAAGTTAGTGAATATAAAGAGCATCACTCCGCACCGGCACTACTATACTCTATTAAGAAAACGGACATATATCATCGAGTAGAAAGTAATTGAGTATATTCCTGGTGCTGCCACAAAATGGATCAAGCCCTACAATTAATTCCTAGGTATAGCCTAATCTTATCTTATATCTTATATATATATAAATATATATATATATATATATATATATATATATATATATATATATATATATATATATATATATATATATATATATATAAATAAGCAGGACAAAGACCCGTTGACGTGGCGCTCCTCTAAGCGAGCATCTCTATTTATCTTTATTCTCAAATTTTTGCCTTCATCTTATATTTTAATTGTGTTAATTAATTAGTAAAAAAAGGATCTGATATATCTGTTCCGAATAGTTGTGTCCAATTTTTTAGAACGTTGTGTCTTCTACATAGTTTATAGTTGTCAAAATTTGCCTGGCTCTCTCCTAAGTAGTTACTGAATTAATCCCCACCAATTCCTATTCCCACGTTCCTTTGCCATTCAATATCATTACTTGGTTACTTTCTATTCTTCCATTTCAATTGTCCATTACTTTCAAAATTGAAGACTTCATTTGCCTTTGACGTTGCCATCCTAGATATCAATATAAAGTTTCTTTCTCTTTCTTTAACCTAATAATAATAATAATAATTATTATTATTATTATTATTATTATTATTATTATTATTATTATTATTATTATTATTATTATTATTATTATTATTATTATTATTATTATTATTATTATTATTAGTTTATGCTATTATTTTAATACTCTGACTTCCATTCATGGGTATTTTTTCCCTCTTCCATTCCGGTATTTCTTTTTCTCTTCGTTATTTTTAATTATATATAGGAATGATAAGAGGAACTAATCGAGAAAATGGAAGTGCTTTTTATAATTTCTTGACTTTGCAGAACCATGAGAATTTTGCTAAAGAAATTAGAAGAGAAAGTGTTACCGTTGGTACGCAAGTAAATGAACTAATGATGTGTGCGAGGAGTGCGAGTGTATAATGTTTCATGGGAAGTGTATGTAAAGGGATGTGGATGATGAGAATGAAAAGTTGAGAAATGAGAAAAAAAATTGAAAGTTGGCAAAACTGCCCAGTGGTCGTATAGTGCAAAATACGGACCGTAAAGTGCAATACGGTCCGTAAACTTGACGTCGTAAACTGGCATGTCCAACTTCAACTTTCTGCCAGCTGAGGAAATGGCTAAATACGACCTGGTGGACGGACCGTAAAGTGATTTACGGCCCGTAAACCATGGTCGTAAATCACCATGCATGCAGGCCAAAGTTTCTGGTTCTGCTTAAGCTTAAAAACGACCACGAGGGACGGTCCGTAAACTGAAATACGGACCGTAAACCTCCATGGACGACCACTGTTCACCCAGCACAGATTTTCCAATTCATTAAAAATGAGGATCAAGACTTATTTTATTTCATTACAACATTACACCACTTCTCTCTAGAACTTCTCTCTACATTTATTATATGAGTTTTCAAGGATTATAAGTCATCCATAACATTAAGACAAGTGAATCAAGGATAAGGGAATCATCAAGGATCATCCAAGTCAAGAAATCCAAATGGAGAAAAACTAGGGTTTTGCTCAAAGAAGAGTATTATCAACCAAAGCTTGTTCCTACAACTTCTAAGGTAAGATTCATGATTTTTACAAGATGTTTAAGGTATTGGAGAATTAAAATACATGGATTGTAGAAAATGTGGTCAACTAGGTCATGAATGATGAATAGTGACATTTTGAGAAATAGTTTGAATTGAGTTATTAATGTTGTTGTGTTGTGATATGAATGTGTTATAAATGGTATTAAGATCATGAACTAAACACTTTAGACGAATGGACGAAGATGGGTGTTATAATCATGAATGTGGGTGAATTAGAGGCAAATTGAGGAATTCTAGATAATGTGAATAATGTGAATGACTAATGGCCATTGTTATGATATTAATGAAGGTATAAACGCTAGCATTGGAAGGGAACGTGCAAGCGTAGAATAGTTCGACGGAAAGGTATGTAAGGCTAACCCTTCTTTCATAAGGCATGGTTCTTGGCCAAATTCCTAAATTCCTCTATATGAGTATGTTGTCTCCACATAGTTAACATTCCGAGCTCATAAGCTCACGGCCCTTGATATGTACTATGATTATACTATGTTCCTCGCTTGACGAGTAAGTCCATAATGTAGATGTAACGATAGTGATGAGGATAGAAATGATGATGAGAGTAAAATGAGATTAAAGATGCTTACGAGCTATGATATATGTATATGTGCCTATGAAGGGCTATAATGATACCCCGAGCTTATAACGCCGGGTAGGATATATGTATATGATTATGTATAAAGTATGTATACGATTACGTAACGCGCGCACACCTCTGCAGATGGTACGGATAACCCTGAAGCCTTGGTAGGGCCAGGTAGAAATAACATTGATCCTTGGTTGGCCAAGTACGTACGAAACACCGAGCCTTATGGTCGGGTACGCTATGTATGTATATAAGTGTATGGCTATGTATATCATTTGAATATGAATGTGAAAAGACTATGTATATGAATGCGAATAGGGGCATGTATACGAATATGAGCACAAGTATGGTACGAGTATTATTATGGGATACGAACGACGATGTATACAAGTAAGCGATATGATGATGATGATGATATTACTGTCTCCCCTCCTATGCTATCTTCGTATGATATCTATTATGCTTCTATATTGATGTTGATCATGCTTTACATACTCAGTACATTCTTCGTACTGACGTCCTTTTGTTTGTGGACGCTGCGTCATGCCCGCAGGTGCACAGGGAGACAGACTTGATCCATAGCTGCTTATTCAGAGATTGCATAGCAGAGCTCCATTTCTTTCGGAGCCGTAGCTTTTGGGTACTTATTCTTTTGTGTATATAAAATTATGGGCATAGCGGGGTCCTGTCCCGCTCATACGATATGTCATACTCTTAGAGGCTCGTAGACATGTGTGTGTGTGGGTAGATGTGTTTGGCCTTGTCGGCCTATGTTTTGTATATCATTTTGTCGGCCACGTTGGCCCATGTATATTGATGTGGCATAAATGCCTATGATGATATAAATGTGCGGTTGTCCATATGGGACTAGTTGACGAATGAATGGAAATGCATGTATAATTATGTGGATCACCTAGATGTAAGTATAAGAGTAAGCTAAGAGGGTGCTCGGGTGGGTTAGCACCGGGTGCTCGTCGCAGCCCCGAGTCGGGTCGTGACAGAAAGACTAGGGATGAATATTTTCAATTTGAAAACGCGTTTTTTTTTTTAAACTCTAAATGGATAGAATATTGTATTATTAGGCATATATATGTCTATGATCTTCAGTTATTTTTGTTATTATCACGTTGTTTCCTAGAAAGTATTATTCATTTTTTAGTTCATGAAAGTATATAATCATTCTAATAATCATCTTTATGGCAAGTCATTAAGTGTAACTTTCCTGATTAATAATGTACTTCTATAGCCTTTATTGAGAATGTGACTTATGCGCTTTTGACAACATGAATTGCCATGGTTAAATTTAAGGCGCGGGTAATAGAGTGATAATGGTGGTTCCTCTACCGAACTAGAAGATAATGAACAAAATACTAAAGAAGCTCTGCCAAGGTATTATTATATTATTATTTAGCAACTGATTTTTTTTTTTTTATATGGAAGCTTCGATTAAATATGTTTGTTTAGTAATATTAAAAGTTCATGAAAATAAAGTTGGTTTTTGAGACCCAATAAAATCTCCATGAAAGTATTATTTTGATATTGTAAACAATCTTTTTAAAATTTTAAGCTTGGTCTGAATTTTATTATTCAGTAATAACACAAAATTTTTACTTTTACGTGTAGAATTAGGATAAAAGTTGGTTTGACTTACTTGCTATTACTATTCACTAGATCTTTTTTGTATATGAATATAGGAAAGGGAAAAAATGATAGTTATTGTCTTCCGGAGACAATATTTTTTATGTACACAAAATATATGTGAAGGACAAATTTTACAATCAGAGAATATATAGAAGATACAAGAAATTAATCAAAGAAAAATACTTTTACAGAATTTATTAGAGGTACCTAAGTATGTGACTATCCTAAACCTTTCAAAATTAAATTAAAATATTAACATTTTTAATTTTACGAGAATCTGCCTTGTATTTTTTTTTTTAATATTAATTTTATGTTGGAACATTCTCAACATTTCTAATTTTTATAAGAATTTCGAATATGAAAAGGATTAGTCACAAGTTCAATGAGGTCATTCACGACCGCGCGAAGGACGGACATATTTCCTAGTACTATTATATAAAAGTTGTACATAATGGAGGGTGTGATTAAATCGACTATGTGTTTATTTGAATTTAGTTACTTTGTCTCAAATACGTATATGTATTAAAAATTCACTAAATAAGTACAAATGATAGATTTTGACCCTGTAAAATCAAGTGCACTGTGATTCCCGAACTGGAATCTATAAAGTTCGAATCTTGAAATCCATCAAAATTATGTTTTTGTATTATATAATTCGCTTTGCGTTGAATTTGTTGACGGATGGGAAAAAAATTATGTATGTAGTGTATTTGGCGCCAACATTTAGTCGGAACTATCAAAACATAAGAAAAAATATTTTTTTGTTTCCGATAGACTTTCATCGAATATATCTGAATTTGGCAAATTTCTAATAGTATATAGACTTGTTGTTGCAAAGTTTATATGTATCGTTATTAATCAAAAGAACATCTACTTCCCTCCCAAAAGGGGAAATGGTTTCTACGATCACTTACAATTTGAATAAAAAAAATGATCTTTTCAACTCTCTGTGTATTTAAATCTCGCATTTGTTAAAATGAAGATTTTTTGAATAAATAAGAAATAGTGTTGGTACTTCCAAACTGATACAAGAACGGAAACGAAAACAATAATAAAATGCAAGAAATAAAAGGGATAGATAATTTGACACAACGTAGACTCAATTTAGCAACCAAAGTTATAGAAAACTAAGACCTCTAAATTTAAGAACAAGAAGCAACCAAATTCTTAGGAAGACCAAGAAGGAATAGAATCCCTAATAACCTATCCTCTCAACAATTACCCAATCCAAAGCTAAACAATCACTCAACTCTCAAGAGTTACAATATCCAAATATCAAGTAATAATAATCAAAATAGTCTAAGTCTTCCAAATGAAAGAAACTACTATTTATACTAAAGCTCAAAAGAAGACAACTACATTATTACACTTCTACCCTTAATGAAGTAAGAGCCTTGTTTGGGTGTCTTCTTTTGGGAAAAGAACTTAAAATTGCAATTCTTCAAGTAATAGCCATATTGCAAGCATGACCATCTTCGTCACTCTTCTCCATTCTGTCCTTTCAAGCAATCTTCCATACTTGGGATCCCTGGTGTGGCGCTAATGCATGCCCACGAGCGCCTATCTTCGTGTGCAACCCTTGTGATGTTTGGGGTTCCTTGACTTGATTCCACATAGGTGATCTTGGGGCAATTAGGATTGCATCATTACTAAGAAAGAGATAACAAGATCTGACAAAAATCACATCTGTCACTCTTAAACAATTGTAGTAAGTAACAGATTTGATGTATTGCCGAAGAATATTGTTATCTGTTATATCCAAAATCTGACAATCAATCAACCTTTCTCAATTACTAAGAGGGTGTTTAGATTGGCTTTTAGAAAGTAGTTTATATGCTAAAAGCTAAAAATAATAAGTTGGTAATACTTAACTTTTGACTTTTGACTCATGTACTTTTTTAACTTAAAAAGCATTTTTTATCTTTTTCAGATACCACAAAAATTAAAAAATAGTTTAAAAGCCAATAAACACTTAAAATAAGTTAATCTAAACACCCTCTATGTCTTTTTTCATTTTTTATTTTTTATTTTTTATTTTTTATTTTTTATTTTTTATTTTTTTTATCTTTAAAACACTTGCGGGCTGCTGAGGGAGGTCACTTCCCAAAGTCAAAGGGCAACAACATTAAGAGCCAGTTTGGATTGGCTTATAAGTTGCCTATAAGCTGTTTTCAGCTTTTTTGAGTGTTTGACTGACCAGCTTAAAGCCATTTTGTGCTTAAAATAAGCCCAAAAAATTAATTGAGCCCGTTTGGCTTAGTTTATCTATAGCAGCTTATAAGCTAAAAACAACTTATAAGTTGCTTTTTTAAAGCCCATCCAAACAGGCTCTAATTCCATCTAATAAACATTACATCCCAACTTTGCCAAAACAAAAAGCAGAAACTTAGTAGGTGTTTGGACATAAAAAAAAAAAATATACTAGTAGTTTTTTAACAAAAGTAGTATTTTGACAAAAAAATTAAAAAAGATATTTGAAAGTTGAAACTATATTTGGGACATTAATTTAACTTGAACAAAAAAAAAAAGTTTTATAAGTGAAAAAAAATTACTTGAAAAACTAGTCAAAACCATTTTTTCAAACTTGAAATTCATCTGGAAATTCCTTTTTAAAAATCCATCCAATATATAATGAAAACAGTTATGAAAATAATAATAATATCCAAATAGGGTCTAGACAAAAGAAAGTGCCAGAATATATGTATCTTGTTTTTAAAGTCTACCATTAAGTAAAAGACATATTCATGCCATCAGGTCACCCATTAGATAAATACAGATAATTATTTTGATAAACATTAATTAATTATTTGATAAAATTAGTAACTAACCTTTTACAAATTAAACTTTATCATAACATAAAAAAGATTTGCAATATCAATGCATATAATTTAAATCCCTTATTCTAAGTTACCACGCACGTCGATACTCAACCTTTGCCTAAAGTATACACAACAAATCTTCCCATTCATGAAACTGAACCTACCCTACCATTGTTAATGCCTCTTTTAGGTGTTTGCGTTTTGGTTGTACATCTTGTTCCCTTACGAACAAAGTTAAAGACTTTAGTTCTAGCTAGAAAACAATGGGTGAATGACAATGACTACAATCAATCTTTCTAACGAAATTATTTGTTCAGATATTTTTTAGTTGCTATAGTAAAATGTTGTTATAAATAACATATAATATACAAGAGATTGAAAATCGGTTTTCAAAAAAGTTTGACCGTTATAACTAGTAAATTTTTTTATTTTTAAGGAACATCCAATTCACACAATTATGTTAGAATATTAATTAGTCCACAAAATTTGTGAACAAATAATTATTCAAATGCAAATTATTGTGTTATTGAAATTAAACAAGAAAAGATCTTTTTCTAAGAAATTCCCAAAGCCACAAGTTTCAAACATGGACCCGAAGAAACGTTGCTAAAAGAAGTACAACCTCCGAATCAGTTTATGTGACTAATTTTTTTTAGTCTATTTCCAAATAAGTACAACTTTTTAAAAAAAGTTGAAAACATTTTAACATAATAAACTTTTTATGTTATCATTAATGAGAATCTTCCACACAAATATATTATGACATATTTACGACATTAAGTTTCAAAAACTTCATAACCATGCAAATATTGTGCTATGTTTAAAATTTCAAAATTCAGAATACTTCCGTCGTCCCAAATTAGTTATCATGTTTCGCTTCTCGAGAATCAAACTATGTGAACTTTGATCAACATTTTAAAATATATTTTTCATCAAATTGACACGAGAAAAGTTACAAGTCGTAATACTTTTGATATATTTTTTAATATTTAAGTTTTAATTGTAAATTATTGAGTTAATCTAATTCAACTTAGCATAAAAAATTAGTCAAGTTAACTCTTAAGAAGCGAAATATGACAACTAATTTAAGACAGTGAATATTTCATTTCTTTTTAAAAATTGGTGCATAATTAAATATTATTGTATTCACATTAATTGAACCGGAATGAGCAGAAAACAGACAAGGACATCGCACACGCTCATGGACATATGTCTTTGTGACCTAAAAAGGCAACCACCCTCGTGACAATGAAACTTTGCCTGCTTGGATCTTAGTGTTTTGACTATTTGTTTGGCCTAATTTGTTACCCAAACTTTAAAAATTTATGTTCTATTACTAGTAGTGGGAAGAAGTACAATTTAGTCATTTATAAAATAAGTAAAAAATATATATTTATGCTGAACATTAATTAATAATGTGATGAAAATAAATTATTAACTTATTGATATAAGTTAAATAATGTTTAAACAATATTATGCCATCTATTTAACCTAGAATTTGGTTATTACATCAAGCAATCAGATTTACGAGATTAAGGCCCAAGCAATATGATTGAACCAAATTCGGTTGATCATTAGATAATGTAAAAATTATGAAGTAATTGATATAACGTAATAATGACAACAAAGTAAATAATCAAGAAAGATAATAAAGAGAAAGAGAGTAATTTTATTGATTGATCCGGACTGATTTAGCAAATACTAAACACTAGATGAACGCGTGATTTACTAGTTTTAATATATTAATACTAGTAAACACTAGATGAACGCGTGATTTACTAGTTTAAATATATTAATGTGTATATCTTACAATAGTGGGAAGAGGGGCATACTTATCTCTATAAGATAGTCTAACTCTAACTAGTTACATGCATCTCTTCTGTTTCAGGAATAATTAGATCGTGGTTGTTGAACGTGATAAGATGACATTTCAATTATTTCAGTGTTAGCCAGCGTCCAGCGTCAGGATGACGAAGGTCCGGGTACCCTGGACCTTCTGGACGGACCATTCAGGAGCATTGCTATTTGATATGGGCGAAGCAGGCTCGATACCAAGTTCACGAATGATTAAGAATTTTTTCAATCTTTCAAATTGACATTAACTGACTCGGAATTGACTATGAGTTCCTTTCGTGCAGCCGGTCAAAGTATCTTCATCCCGATACATTTATTATCAAAACACTATCACTATTAATTTGTAGGTAGAAAACATATTATCTTTGGCTCTCAACTCTCAGCTTCAATCTTACTCATGCATGTACTTAGTCATATTGTCAATCTATTAATGAGTTTGATATATCATCACTGGGCCCACTCCTTGAGAAGTCGTTCCACTTGCTCATACTACCGAGTACCGAGCCCAAGTGGATTATTTAGTCCGCTCAAAGCATGGACAAAAAGGTAAATATACAATAGCACTATGGAATTCCTATGTACTAACTAATCAAACATGGTAATTTAAACAAGTTTTAATTTTATACACTGACGGTCAAACATTATATACAGAACTACGTCATAGAAAGAATAATTATTTAACATTGGTTGATAACATGATAAATCACTACTAATTTGTTATAATATGTTTGCGATAGTGTAAAACATTTTTAGACTGGAACTTGTATCAAACTAAAATCTTAATTTAATTAAGAGTTTCATTAATCAATCATATATTTAAGGGAAATAATACTGTATGACAATTTGAAGAAAAAATTTATCTGGATTAGCCCATATTTTTTTTTTGAATTGGAGCTAGCCATCGATGGTAGCGATGGAGACGATGTTGGATCAGCGGCAGCGATGGAGAAGAAGGAAGAGACGAGGTAATTGGGTACGGTGAAATGTGACTGCTAACGGTGAGGAGAGGAACACCGGCAGGGCGGGATCGAACTAGGTGGATGAGGGTGTGGCCGTTATGAACAATAGTGGTATAAATACCTCTTATACACTTTTATACGGTGTAGAAGTGTGTATAAACACCTATTATACAGGTATAAACCTCTCTTATGTCTAAACACCTCTTGTATAAGATTGGATAATATTGTATACTAGTGTAAAAGTGTGTATAAACGCCTCTTATACATTATTATACACTTTTATACAAAGTTGATACATTGTCTATAGTAGGTGTATAAAGTTGTATAATGTTGTATACCGTGAAAAAGTGGCTATGCAGGTGTAATTTAAAAATATGGCTAAACAAATGTAATTTTGTGTGCTGAATTGTAAAATTTTTTTTACATTATCAGGTCATTTAAAAGATATTTATAAGTAACCCTTCAAGAAAAGTAAAATTGATAATCTTAAAAATAAAATATATTGCTTTTCACGCGGATAAAAATAAATTATTAATACAAATTCTTTTATACTGTGAATAATTAATAATCCTTCATCCCATTGATCTTCCTAGGATCTCGTTCCTACTCCCGTGGACTTATTTTGATATCAAAATAAGGTCACAACTTTGTCTTGCGTAACTTTATGCATTATACGAGGTGTATTTCAAATCTTAAGGCAACATATGCAAAGTACCTTGGGGACAGACATAGCAAAATATGTTTCTCAAAATAAATTTTAATCCTCGTGATCGATAAATCATATTTAGTTTTTAATTAATTGAGATGTGTGTTTGTGATCCTTTTATGTAGGAAATATGTTAATTACTTTTAGAATTATATTACGTCAATAATTATACAACATTAACATAAGTACGTCATGACACATGAATAATTAAGTGGTCAAAACGAGTGGTAATTATGATGGTAAATTTTTGAATATTTACAAATAAAGGATCAACTATGCACATTTCAATTAATTGAAGATCAAATGTTCTTAATTAGATATATTCTAAGAATTAAATCAAAATGTATCACTAATGGAAGGACCGAAAGTAGTATTAACCCTATAATATATTTTGACAAAATGATGGAAGAATTAAATACGTATGATTTTTGTATTCAAAAGTACCTCTCCATTGACACAAGAGAAAATTGTGACTTGTCCTACTCTTCCCGTAATTTTTGAACAATCAATTTTAATTTACAATAAACAAATTAATTTAGTCTCATTTAACTTCAATATTCATAAGATTGACTTCTGTATCGTTAGTGAACTTGCTAAATTGGAACAAAATTATTATGAAAAATGCCAAGTCATTAAGTACTGAATAAACCTATTTAAAAGAAATCCTGGTCATGATTCTACCATGTTGCATTGTTTGAACTTTGAATACTAATCATTATTGTCTTCCTTTTCAAATACCATAATCTAATTAAGGATCATTATAATTATACCTTTCCCAGCGTATTTTACATTTTAATTCCCATAATCGAACTTTCTTTCATGCTATAACAAATTGGCCCACCAACCACGCGGGAAGAAATTATAAGAAACGTCACTTCCTTTATTAGGACTCACTATGGCAAGTCCAACACTTCACTCCGCTTAAATAACACTTCAATGTTTTTTTCAAAATTTAGATTATTTTCATAACGGAAATAAATAACACAAGTCAATACGAAAAAAAAATAAAAATTCAACCCTTATATCAATGACAAAACATACAAAAAAAAAACTCACTGGCTATGATAACACATCGACCATAGCTCCATCGACTTGGGAACAGTCACAAGTTCAATAATGCTTACACTAAGATTTTCCCAAGCCTTACCCTTTGGAACCCTATTTAAAAAGGAAAATTTACTTATCATAGCTACTTCTAAGACTTAATTATGGATAGTAACTATCTTTTTTAATATTTAAGTTTAGTAGCTATATTATTAAAAATTTACATTTCATAGCTACCCACCGTTTTTAATTAAATGTGCTGCCCCGTAATCCCTAAGTTTTTGTCATTGTAGCTTTATGCCCACCAAGTGTATTTTCAGTGTATACTGCCGTTTTCACACATATTTTCAGTGTATACAGCCGTTTTTTACTCAACATCGATTTTGTATTTCGAAAACGCGAAAATGACCAGAAATACAACAAAAGCAGTTATGAATTGTAATTTTGCAACTTGTAGCTACAAATTGTTAGAACCTATTAAAAGGTAGCTATTTGTGTAAGTTTTACACTTGTAATACTTTTCGTATAGTTTTTGAATATTTAAGTTTTAATTGTAACATATTGAGTTAATTTAATACAACTTAGCATCGAAAATTAGTCAAGTTAACTCTTAAGAATCGAAATATAATAACTAATTAAGACAGAGGGAATATTTCATTTCTTTTTAAAAATTGGTGCATAATTAAAAATTGTGGGAATTTACTAGGTATGTTATTGTTGTTGTTGTAGTAGTAGTATTCACATTGATTGTAACCGGAAGCAGCAGAAAACAGGCAAGGACAGCGCACACGCTCATGGACGTATGTCTGTGTGACCTAAAATGGCATCCACCCTCGTGACAATGAAACTTTGCCTGCTTAGATCTTAGTGTTTTTGATATTTGTTTGGCCCAATTTGTGGCCCAAACTTTTAAAAAATTATGTTCTATTACTAGTAGTGGTAAGAATTGCAGTTTAGTCATTTATAAAATAAGTAAAAATTATATATTTGCTGAACATTAATTAATAATGTGATGAAAATAAATTATTAACTTATTGATATAAGTTAAATAATGTGTAAACAATATTATGCCATCTATTTAACCTAGAATTTGGTTATTACATCAAGCAATCAGATTTACGAGATTAAGGCCCAAGCAATATGATTGAACTAAATTCGGTTGATCATTAGATAATGTAAAAACTATGAAGTAATTGATATAACGTAATAATGACAACAAAGTAAATAATCAAGAAAGATAATAAAGAGAGAGAGTAATTTTATTGATTGATCCGGACTGATTTAGCAAATACTAAACACTAGATGAATGCGTGATTTGCTAGTTTTAGTACCTTAATGTGTATATCTTACAATAGTGGGAAGAGGGGCATACTTATAGCTATAAGATAGTCTAACTCTAACTAATTACATGCATCTCTTCCGTAGATTTTAGGAATAATTAGATCGTGATTGTTGAATGTGATAAGATGACATTTCGGTTATTTCGTTGTTAGCAAGCGTCGGGATGACAAAGGTCCGGGTATCCTGGACCTTCTGGACGGATCATTCAGGAGCACTGCTATCTGATATGGGCGAAGCAGACCCGATACCGAGTTCACGAATGATTAAGATGTTTTTCAATCTTCAAATTGGCATTAACTGACTCGGAATTGACTATGAGTTCCTTTCGTGCATCCGATCAAAGAATCTTCATCCTGATACATTTATTATCAATACACTATCACTATCAATTTGTAGTTCGAAAACATATTATCTTTGGCTCTCAACTCTCAGCTTCAATCTTACTCATGCATGTACTTAGTCATATTGTCAATCTATTAATGAGTTTGACATATCATCATTGGGGCCACTTCTTGAGAACTCGTTCCACTTGCTCATACTACCGTGTACCGACTACCGAGCAAAAGTGGATTATTTAGTCCGCTCAAAGCATGGACAAAAAGGTTAATATACAATAGCACTATGGAATTCCTATGTACCAACTGATCAAACATGGTAATTTAAACAAGTTTTAATTTTATACACCGACGGTCAAAAACTATATACAGAACTATGTCACAGAAAGAATAATTATTTCACATTAGTTGATAACATGATAAATCACTACTAATTTGTTATAATATGTTAGCGATAGTGTAAAACATTTTTAGACTGTCACTTGTCTCAAACTAAAATCTTAATTTAATTAAGAGTTTCATTAATCAAAAGGGGAAATAACACTGTATGACAAATTAAAGAAAATATTTATCTGGATTAGCCTATATTTATTTTTTTACCCGAGCGAACCATCGGTGGCAGCGATGGAGACAAAGTTGGATCGGTAGCCAGTGGCGGAGCTACATAGAGCCGAGGGTGTTCATCCAAACCCCCTCGGCGGAAAAAAATATTGTTAAGGTTAAAATTATTTTTTATGTATATATAGTAGATGTTGAACCCTCTTAGGCTTCTTCGTATGTTTACTTTTTTATATTTTGAACCCCCTTAGCGGAAATCCTGGCTCCGCCACTGTCGGCGGCAGCGATGGAGAAGAAGGAAGCAATGAAGTAATTGGGTACGGTGAAATGTGATTGTTGACGGTGAGGAGAGGAACACCGGCAGGGCGGGATCGAACTAGGTGGATGAGGGTGTCGCCGTTATGAACAGTGGTGGTATAAATACCTCTTATACACTTTTATACGGTGTAGAAGTGTGTATAAACACCTATTATACATGTATAAACCCCTTTTATGTATAAACACCTCTTGTATAAGTTTGTATAATATTGTATACTAGTGTAAAAGTATGTCTAAACGCCTCTTATACATTATTATACACTTTTATATAAGGTTGATACATTGTCTATAGTAAGTATATAAAGTTGTATAATGTTGTATACCGTGAAAAAGTGGCTATGCGGGTGTAATTTAAAACTATGACTATGCAAACGTAATTTTGTGTGCTGGATTGTAATTGATTTTTACATTATCAGGTCATTCAAAAGATATTTATAAATAACCCTTCAAGACAAGTAAAATTGATAATCTTAAAAATAAAATATATTACATTTCACACGGATAAAAATAAATTATTAATACAAATTCTTTTATACTGTGAATAGTTAATAATCCTTCATCCCGTTGATCTTCCTAGGATCTCGTTCCTACTCCCATGGACTTATTTTGATTTCAAAATAAGGTCACAACTTTGTCTTGCGTTAACTTTATGCATTATACGATGTTTATTTCAAATCTTAAGGCAACATATGCAAAGTACCTTGGGGACAGACTTAGCAAAATATATTTCCTAAAATAAATTTTAATCCTAGTGATATTCGATAAATCATATTTAATTTTTAATTAATTGAGATTTGTGTTTGTGATCCTTTTATGTAGGAAATATGTTACATTTAAATTACTTTTAGAATTGTATTACGTCAAATAGGTAGTAATAATACAACATTAACATAAGTACGTCATGACACATGAATAATGAAGTGGTCAAAACGATTGGTAATTATCATGGTAAATTTTTGAATATTTACAAACAAGGGATCAACTATGCATATTTCAATTAATTGAAGGTCAAATGTTCTTAATTAGATATATTCTCAGAATTAAATCAAAATGTATCACTAATGGAAGGACCGAAAGTAATATTAACCCTATAATAAATTTGACAAAATAGTGGAAGAATTAAATACTTATGATTTTTGTATTCAAAAGTACCTTTACATTGACACAAGAGAAAATTGTTACTTGTCCTACTTTTCACGTAATTTTTGAACAATCAAAATTAATTTGCAATAAACAAATTAATTTAGTCTCACTTAACTTCAATATTCATAAGATTGACTACTGTAACGTTAGTGAACTTGCTAAATTGGAAGTTGGAACAAAATTATTATGAAAAATGCCATGTCATTAAGTACTGAATAAACCTATTTAAAAAAATCCTTGTCATGATTCTACCATGTTGCATTGTTTGAACTTTGAATACTAATCATTATTGTCTTCCTTTTCAAATACCATAATATAATTAAGGATCATTATAATTATACCTTTCCCAGCGTATTTTACATTTTAATTCCCATAGTTGAACTTTCTTTTATGCTATAACAAATTGGCCCACCAACCACGCGGGAAGAAAATAAAAAATTATAAGAAACGTCACTTCCTTTATTAGGACTCACTGTGGCAAGTCCCACACTTGACTCAGCTTAAATAACACCTCCATGTTTTTACAAAAATTGGATTATTTTCAATTTTCATAACGGAAATAAAGAACACAAGTCAGCCCGTTTGGATCGGCTATAAATTGTTCAAAATAGCTTATAAGTCATTTTTAACTTATTTGAATTGTTTGACAAAAATAGAAAATAGCTTAAATTAAGTTAAAAAGTGCTTAAAATAAATCAAAATCAAGAAGTTGCTCAACCCCAACTTATTTTTTTAGGCTTAAAAGTTATGTTGATTTAACCAACAACTTTACCCTTTTATCCCTTATATTTTCTATTAATTTCAATATTACCCTTACTTCTAAAAACCCTTTAAGGACTTTTATCCAAACCCGTAACTGCTTATTTATAAAATAACTTTCAGCACTTATGCTTAAAAGCCACTTTTTTTCATCTAATCCAAACGGGTTCTTAATACGAGGAAAAAAATCAACCCTTATACCAATCACAAAACATACAAAAAAAAAAAAAAAACACCTCACTTGCTATGATCACACGTCGACCATAGCTCCTTCAACTTAGGGACGATCACAAGTCGAACAATGCTTACACTAACGGGTCGTTTGGTTCAAAGACAAGTTATAGATGGATTAGTAACGTAGGGATTAGTAATACATGGATTATATTTGTTGGGTGTTTGGTTCATTGCAGTAAAATTGGACACAAAAGATACCATTTGAATATTTATTTATTTATTTTTAAAACTTAAAAAATGATTTGCTACAATTATATCCTTAGATACTCGGCCTTTATAGGTTTCTTGTACCAAAACAAGGTCAATTTTGTCATTTTAGTTTTTTATCCATGGATAAGCTATCCGTGGATAAGCTATCCCATGGTGGTGGTGGAATAAGATAATACACCCTTTGGTGTGTTAAATAATCCATGTATTAGTTATACATGCCCCAAAATATCAACCAAACATGGTATAAAATAATACCACATCTAATATCATGACTATTTTAACTAAGATCTCCTACCAAACAAGCTCTAAGATTTTCCCAAGCCTCACCCTTTGGAACACTATTTAGAAATCCTAACGTTCCTTTCTAGTATTCGGGAAATTCCATCACGAATTTTTCACACTTTCGTCTATTCATTTGAAACCTTTTAGATTGAGTAAGGGCATTAAGCTAGTCATCTCACCTCTCTTTCTAATCCTTGGATTACGATACTTGGGGCCTATTGCTTTTGACAATTGTCGGGCTTAAGGCTAACCTGAAGCTAATGGACATTTGATATTCCCAACTGCTTAGGCTATATGAATTTTGAACTATAAGGTTGCAGGATAATAAATACATGGTTACAAACAGTAAGGTTCATACTAAGGTCATTCATGCTAGCCCCTTGTCACCATCATGACAAGCTGAGATCAAATAGCTGAGCCCCTAAAATTGGAAATAGACACGCCTCATACTTGTATCTTCCATTTTATACAATATTCTTTCTATTTTGAAAAAATTCAATATTATTTTATGTTCATGTAATTATACCGAATAAGAGACTGACTTCTTTCTTGACAAGGACACTGAATAAATCACACATGCTCCAAGGACTTCAAGAAATTAAAAGGTACACAAGTGGGTATACCAAGAGAAATTTAGGTAGGTAACGAGGAAAATTACCTCAACAAATGCCTAGAGGTGCTTGTAGTAGCTAGGCCGGTCGCCCTATCTAAACCAATCATCATAACGGTCCCTAAGTCCCATTACTGAAAAACTTCGACTTCAAAAGTGTACGTGGACCTTCCACCTCATACGACTCCCATAGGGTTTGAGGTAGTCCCAACCGAGACTTGTGCGATTAAGGTTATTGTACACGACGACATAATTATCCCACTTCTACATTGGTAAAAGTGAATTATATATTTTGAAGATATACAACAATAAAATAACTAAATCACGATTTTATATAAGTATATTATTAGTAAAATATATTAATTTATGAATTGTATACCTCAAAGGTATAACTATACACCATACATATATGCTGAGTATATACATATGTTTTCTTAATTAAATAAAAAATACACCAACAATAACAACATCATATCCAGTATAATCCCACTAGATAGGGTCTGAGGAGAGTAGAGTGTACACAGATCTTACCCTTACCTTTTGATGGATAGGGAAACTGTTTCCGATAGATCATCGGAGAGATGAAAAATCATCAATAATAATAAATAGTAATAATAAGCGGTAATAATAGAAGAAACTTAAATAAAAAATTAAGTATAATTATTTTTGATTGAAATTTCCCAAAATTTAGTGGATTAAATAAAGAGAATATAATAATAATAATAATAGTAAGGGGAGTGCCGACTCCCTAGGGAGGCCCAAAATCTAGCTTAAAAGATGCGTTATCGTGAAATGAAATCCATTTGGTGCAACTTGAAAGAGATTTAAAAAAGAAAAAAAAAAAAAAAGAACAGTTGGTGGGAGGAACTTTCAATACATACACGTCGGAAATATTAATATTTATATTTCTTCAAGTTGGTGGTTCAAACTGGTGGTTGCCGGTTATACATGGCCGGAGCTAGCCGTGTTGATCCAATCTGATTTTACCCAATTTAGCCTTCTCTTATCAAATATTGTCTTATTTTGGCACTAATATATCAGGTTGTCTTATTTAGACCCATTTTTGGTTTCTCTATGATTCTTTTTTGTTTTATAGATTTAGAAGTTTTCATTTCTTAGCACAATTTCTTGAACTGTGCTAGAAATTGTGCAAATATTAATGTTTAACCTTTATTTACTTCCCACCCACCCCCAATTTTTTTTTTCTTGTTTTCCTAATGAATTCTTTTATTCAGATTTGAAAGTTTTCATTTTTCCCTTTTGGTTTTTTTGTTATCTCTTTTCATTTCATGTCAAAGATCTGAGCTTCAATTTTTGTCTTCCTTTTTTCTCTTAATTTTCCTTTCTGAAACGGGTATATTAATTGTTGGTCTATTATTGTTGCTCAATTTTTGTAATTGATTTCTAATAAAGTTTTGGTTTTTTAAAATTATTGAGCTGTTTTAGAAATTATGCAAATATTTATTATTTTTTCTGGAGATGGGTATTTTGGATTTGTGGGTGTATTATTGTTGCTCAAATTTTGAACTGAGAATATTTAATTCCTAATAAAGTTTTCATTTTTATTCTTGAACTGTGCTAGAAAGTGCAAATGTCTATGTTAAGCTTTTTTTTTTTTTCTAAAATTTATTTTAATTTTTAATGCTCATCTAGGGGTAATTACCTGTTCATACTTTCTTGTATATCTTTTTTTTTTTTTTCTTGTTCATCTATATGGAATGATTTGGAAGTGAAATGGTTGCAAAGGATTCATATAGCTGTTCCTGACTTTCTTTTTTGGGATCAAGGTGTATTTGATGATTGATCGAGAAAGGGTAAATTTTGTAGCCTCAGATAGAGGCGGAGCTAGGATTTTGAGTTTATGCGTTCTAGATTCTTAAAAAAGAAAGTTATTGGGTTCTTGATAAATTATTTATGCATATTAAGTGGATTTTTTAATACAAGTACAAGGTCTGCACCAAAGTTATCGGGTTCTGCCCAACCCATAATCAGCATGCTAGGTTCCGCCCCTCAGATCTGCTTGTTTAAAATATTTTATGTAGTCAATAACAATAACTAAAACATAAACAGTGTAATCCAACAAGAGGGGTCTGGGGAGGGTAGAGTATACGCAGACCTTATCCTTGCCTTGGGCCGATTGTATGTAGTCAGAAATGGAAAATTGATGAGAGTTCTTTTTCATGGACGGGAACATGTGATTGTTGAAATATACCAAGGCTCTTCTTATTTTCGTTGTTTTAAATGTTTTTGATTGTTCTAAATTCTTTGCCATCCCATTGTAGGAAAAGTCTTGTTGATGTCGTTCAAGAGTATTGTCCGTGAGCTGAAGGAAATGAAAAATGGGATAGGAGGGAGTTTATCAAGGAGAGGGGAAGTGGAAGGAGGAAGACATTGGAGAAACAGAACTCGGTCACATATAGCTCCTGATGTAGTTCCTTTTGATCCCAATCAACAAGGCCAATGGGCAAATATACCACCAGAATTGCTTTTGGATATTATCCGCAGGGTTGAAGAAAGTGAGACATTGTGGCCTGCTCGGACATCGGTAGTTTCTTGTGCATCTGTTTGCAAGTCATGGAGGGAAGTTACCAAGGAGACTGTCAGGACTCCGGAAGAATGTGGTAGGCTTACCTTCCCCATTTCACTAAAGCAGGTATTCTCCTTAAATCTGATAGATAGATTGTTATTTTATGGCTGAATACATCGGCAACTGGTTGAACTTGTCGGGAAATTTCATTTTTCATTTAGAGATACTCGAACTACGACTTGTTCCTGTTGAGCACCTAAACACATGATAAAGTGTTCCTATTAGACACTTCGGACTCAAGCTTATGCGTGTGTTTTTAAGCGCCGATTACGTAGATAAGTCAATCACTTAAAATATGTGACGTCCTTTATACGATTAGTCTCAATAAGGCGTAAAATTTCAGGTCTGTTCAAGTGAGGCTAATACGTATAATTAAAGGTTGTGACATATTTAAGTGGCTAATTTATCTATATAATAAGCGCTTGACAACGCGAACAAAAGCTTTTTTGAAATTTGAGCCGGTTAGTGTCTAAGAGGAACACTTCATCACGTGTTCTGGTTCTCAATGGGAACATGCCATAGTTCGAGTATCTAAATGAAATTTACTGGCAAATATAGGGGGTTATCGATGTATTCAACCTTATTTTATTCCTTTTGCCAATCACCAAAAAAGAAGAAAAAATTGAGAGTCCATTCTTTTTTCCCTTTCTGCTTTAAATCAGCCGGGTCCCCGTGAATCCCCACTCCACTGCTTTATCAAACGGGACAGAGCTAATTCGGTTTATCGCCTCTACTTTGGTATGACTCCATGTAAGTTGCTTTTTCTTGTTGACCTTGCTCTTTTTCTTCTCGACACTTGAATTGGTTCGTCTAAAATTATTGTGCTCCTTGGAATCAGCTTTAAGATATATGCACATATTTGAATCATGAATGAAGTTCATCTTCTAAATTTATGAGGTTGTTTTTTTTCATCTTTTGACGCTTGAATTATAGAATGGAGATGATTTTCTATGATTGTGTTACCTTAGTATCAACTTCATCATCTACGTTGTGTATTTAGTCGATGAATGAAGTTAAAGTTTCTATAGATTCTTCTTTGACGGAAGATTATACTTAGGTTGATGGAAGACACCCTTCAAGTTATATACACTGGACTACACCAGAATTGCAGAACTTTTTATAGCTTCTTAGGGGTCGTTTGGTTGCTGGTTAGAGTTATGCTGGGGTTAGTTATGCATGTATCAGTAATGCAAGGAGTAGTTATGCAGGATTTAGTTATTCATGTATCAGTTATTCCATTATTCATGTATCAGTTATACCATCTTCCACCCTCCATAAATAAAACATAGATTCCCGTAGCTTATACTCGTACATGTATTATTATTCAGAAAAGAAAAACATGAACCAAACATTGTATTAGCAATGACATGTTTTATGTGGAGAAGAGAAAAAACCAACCAAACATTGCATAACTTGGCTAAATTTTATGTGGAGTTTGTTTTTCCCTGTTTTGTAACCATACAATGTATAAAGTTATGCTAGTCTTAATACATCTATAACTCCTCTCTAAACGGTAACCAAACGACTCCTTTAGTGTCAGCGGTCTAATCTTCTTGGTCACTGAAAAGTACACATCTGATATATATGTTACTTGATGACAGCTGAGGATGATAGCGATAAACTATTGCTGGCTGCAAAAAGGATCAGAAGGGCAACAAGCACAGACTTTGTAATTTCCTTGGTTTCAGATGATTTTTCTCGAGCTAGCAGTACATATGTTGGAAAACTCAGGCAAGTTCCCACGAATTGCATATTATTTCTATAACTAAACCATTACCATCCTTCATAATGCTGAAAAAAGGAAAGCTTCTATTTCCTTCCATTTCCACTACAAAAAAAAAAAAAAAAGGAATTAGCTACGAACTTCGTCGCTAATCTGTCGCTAAATAGGATTAGCGCGGATTTTGCTGTTTAGCTACATAATTTGTCCGTCGCTAATTCCTGTTTTTTTAGGTGTGTTCGTTTTAATAACTTTTGAACAATTTGACCAGATCTAACTTTCTTGGAACCAAGTTCACCATGTATGATAGCCAACCTCCAAGTGATGCAGCTCTTCATCAACATCGTGGTCGCCGACTTAGTCGACGATTCAGTGCGAAGCAAGTTTCTCCCACTGTACCTGCGTGCAATTACAGTATAGCCACCGTTTCCTATGAACTCAATGTTCTCCGTACACGAGGACCGAGGAGAATGCATTGCGCCATGCAGTCCATCCCTTTCTCCTCTATTCAAGAGGGTGGCAGTGCTCCAACACCGACATCATTCCCGCAATCTTTTGATGAGCCAGCTGTCTCGAAAATGAAGGAGCCAGCTTTAACTATCAGTTCTCGCAAGCCACTTGTTCTAAAAAACAAGGCACCTAGGTGGCATGAACAATTGCAGTGCTGGTGCCTAAATTTTAAAGGTCGCGTCACAGTGGCGTCCGTTAAAAACTTTCAACTAGTAGCAGCAGTTGATCCTTCTCAGAATATTCCGGCTGCAGTACAAGAAACAACAATATTGCAATTCGGAAAGATCGGAAAAGATATCTTCACCATGGATTACTGCTACCCGCTTTCTGCCTTCCAAGCTTTTGCAATCTGTTTGAGCAGCTTCGACACAAAACCAGCCTGTGAATGATTTCGTGCCAGATTGTAAATCATGATAATTTTCATTTCGGGTTTTGCTGCATAATGTTACGAATTGATGTTTTCTCTGAGAAGTTCTTAATGCGAGGCAATATTTATCGATGAGAATATCAGTTATGTGCAGTATGTGACTAACAAGTAACTGCTCAGATAGAAGCATCTGTTTTGTAAGTTCTATAATGTAATACTGTTGCTGGAAGGTAAATCTCTTCTTGGTAATTTGGGACATTAAGATCATGAACAGATTTTGATGTAATCCTTGTTTGTAATCTAAATAGGAAATGGCCTAATTTCAAGTCAATCAAATTTCATTTAGTTGTTTGGTAAAGTAGGTTGATCAGGATCTTCTGAATCTTTCTTGGATAAACTCTAGCATTCTAGTATATTAATGTTACTTATAGTGTGCTAAATATTGTATGATGTATCAGCATATAAGGGTGTGGCCTAGTCGTTCTTGAATTATAAATCTCAGATTTAATTTTCAGTGGAGGTAAATAGGCTTAGATTATTTTTTCTATCGATCCAAGCTTTAGTGAATAGAGCTATACGGTATGCGTTGATGAGAGATAGCGGACAAATTGGTCTGAACAGCATTGCTATCAAAACATATTAATTGTATGATGTATCTAATGTATGACATATGTAATACTTGTCGCTATCCTATCTGTCGGTTCTTGTGCTGTTGCTTTGTTGGGATAATGATGGAAACTTTGACGGTGATTTTACATTTTTTTATTGTCCACTGTCCTTGGGTTGAACGACTTAAAGATGGTGTATATTCCTTCATTAACGACTACAACTTTTCCAATATTGTAAATATTATTTAATTATGAATATTTATCTTAGAAAAAATATTAAGATTAGTGACTTTGGGAAGTTACTTTTTCCCTATAAATATAGAAGTTCTTCTTCGTTGTAAATCAATCTCTAACAAGAAAAATAAGATATCTCCTCTCTTCTTTCTTTCTCTACAATATTTTTCTTACTTATTTTATTATTTTATAACACGTTATCAGCACGAGTTTCTAATAATTTATGAGTTGATTTTGAAGATCCCCGGCAGTAAGCAAAAGAATTTGCAATTCCAACAGTATGGTACGTTCTTATCTTGAATTTAGAGTGGTGCCTAATCTGTGATTGCCTCGTTGATATATTAGCCCAAACATAAAAGTGCGGAAGTAATATACTCGGCTCTAGTACGTAAGTTCCCCTATACTTCTTACTTCTTAGTGTATAATTTGTCATGGCTCACTTCAATTTTCTTCAATGTTATCAAGCGTCCCTTTCAATAGAGCTAAAAACTGGATGGGTAGTTAATCCTTACTTAATTAAATGATAATTAATTTGTCAAAAATTGTTTGGAGAAGTGGACCCACCCGAATCTTTAATAAACAAGAAGTGCATAACATAAATTATAAACTGTGTAGATATTTTCGCGTGGTTATCAAATAGTAATTCATGGTTGCTTTTAAGAGATGTAGTTAAATAGTACAGTATTTAATTTGTCGGCTAAACTGTTACACTATAAACATGGGATCTTGTATCAATTTTGTTTGTGTATAAATAGTATATGTTTGCTTACTGAAGTCGCGATGAAAAAAAAAAAAAAACTTACCATGCTTTTTCTATATGATAGAAGAATATGCTACCGTATTATTTTACCATGATACTATATTCAAAGAGATCTTAAAGAAATTATTTTATATTTCCCAATGTCTCGTTAAGAACATATGAATGCTAATGTTTCTTATCATTTTTAATTCAATTACTTTTATGTGATAATTCCTTTACTATGTCGAGTTATTAAAGCTTGAATTTGTGATACACACAAATATGTCTCATTCCTGAAGTTTGCTAACATTTGATAAATGTTACAAATACATATTCATTAGTCGAAATGAATGTGATGATATTTAGTAAAGATTACAAATACATAGTACTCTTGATTGTGAAAATACCACGCATCACCTCCAGAAGAGGTAGAATAATTGAGAAGAAATATTCTGAATATTTTATTCTTTACTCCTGAAATAGTAACCTTTGAAATTTACTCCCGAAGAAGCAAACCGTTACATTTACTCCCGAAGAGGTAAACTTTGAAATTTACTCCCGAAGTAATAAGAATTTGGAATTTACTTATGAAGAGTAAAATACTAAAATTTACTCCCGAAGTAGTAGAATTTTAAAATTTACTCCTGTCATAGTAAAACTTTAAAAATTATTCTTGAAGTAATTAGACTTTGAACTTTACTCTCGAAAAAGTTCAACTTTGAAATTTACTTCTAAAGTAGTAAAATAATGGAATTTTCTCCCCAAAATTTGTTACAACGTTATAATGCATGTAAAGTTTTTTATTATTTTTCTGCAAGCGACGATTTTAGTTATTTAAGGTGGCAAAATAACGAAGGAATGTTTATATTTAATTTGTTGCAATTTTTCTTAAAGTGTTGGGATTTACTACTAAGGAATGGTTCTATGTATTTTGGTGGTGTGAAAGTATTGATATGACTTTTGACAAGCAGAAAAAGGTTTGACAAACATATTGAAGCAGTGTTTTCTTGTGGTTGAGAGAAACAATGAGCTATTGAAAATTATGTATAAAGCGCATCTAAATGACGAAGCTTCATTCCCCGAAGTGAGTGAAGAAATACCACAACACACCTCCTGAAGAGACAAAATAACAAAGGATATAGATGTTATTTTGTGGTATGAAGATCATTGCTGCACGTACCTATCGTACGTCAAATCATCTTGGAACTTTTATTATATATTGTTCCAAGGCAAATGAAAAGGATTTTCTAGAATATTTTCTATTATAACCACATTGATAACATGATTAGTTCTTCTTGATTTCCCTGAAGGAAATAACAAATTCATATATTTTTTTTGACCAAGGATGTAATATTTATGTGGTCACTACTAAGATATCAAATATTCATATGTTAATAGCGAATCTTCCTGAAGGAGATGCTTGAAAAGCTGAAGTTTAGAACATAATGTTTACTTTTCATTATTTATGAATTTATTATCTTTAAATGTAAATTCGTTTACTAATTTCTTATATGACATCGAAAAGATCTAATCAAATTTTCTTTCATGACACCAGCAGTGTCTAAGCAATATTTGATCGTACAAAATTAATTAAGGGCTCCAGAAGAGCTAGTTATTTATGTAGAAGATCATGGCACTAGTAGTGTCCAATATATGTGATTATGGAGAATAAATTAAAGGCTCCTGAAGAGCTTATATAGTATTATGTCATTCGTTGTAGATTGTAATATACAAAGTTCTTATGATTGAAACTCAAGTAGTAAACCCGAAGTTTACTAAAGTAAATGACTATCATATTGAAGCTATAAATGATTGGAGGATTAAATATCTTGAAAATTATAGTGGGTAAGAAATATGTATATGAATGGTTACCCTCTTTATTCTCCAAATTGCACGACACAAATATAAGCATGATAAATCAGATGGTAAACCAGAAGTTTATTGGTGCAAAAAAATAATTCATGTCATAGTAAACCAGAAGTTTACTAAAACATATAGTACATGGTATGGTAAACCTAAAGTTTACTAGTATAAATAATTTTATTAGTCGGCATGATTTGGCCATCCCGATTCAAATATGATGTGAAAATTGAGTATTTGGCATATATTGAAGAACTAGGAGATTCTTCAAGAATTTATTTGTTGCTTGTTCTTATGAAAAGTTGATTATACTGGCAAATGTTGGGATTGAATTCCCCAAATTCTGAAAAAATATAAAAGGTGAATATGGGCCCGTTCACCTGTTATGTGATATCTTAAATAGATGCATCATTGAGATGGTCACATGTGCGTTTATTGTCAACTTACAGTTTGACATTTACAAAATTACTTGCTCAAAATAATTGAGTTAAGAGCATAATTTTCAGATTATGTGATCAAGACAATCCATCTTGATAATGCTTGTTTATATCCAAGCTGGTTTAGCGTTAAATGTCTCGGCTAAATAGTTAAACCATTGCTTATGAGAACAAAGCTTCATATGTTGGTCTGAGATATGATATATTGTATACAACATCACTTGTATGCTTCAGACCAATAAATTATGATAAATTCTCCCCTCACAATTGGTTCAAGGTTAGGAACCACATATGTCCATCTAACAGTTTTTTATGTGTGGTATACGATTAATTAATCTACCATGATGCACAAAGATGGATTTCCCCAAAGAAGATGGGATATATGTTTGTTTTTCTGACATAAGGGGGAGAGAATAAGCAGCTAAGGAATATGTTATGAATTATCATTAGTATGATCCTCATTCAAAGGATAATTCAACTTAAATGCCAGAAGCATTTGCTGACCCAAAATTAATTTCTAATTTCAGCTGCAAAATGCTCCTATTAAATTCATGTCCCTAAAGGACAGAGTCTACAACATGTATGAAGCGTGGTAGACTAATCGGTTACAAACGCAATAATCATTGAAAAGAAAGAGGAGCAAATGATCAATGATCATTATAAGGAGGCAATGTGCTCTTGAAGAGCCTAGGATATAACACTTCATGAAACCTCATGAGAGGTTTAGGTACCTAAAAATAATGGAAGTGATGAGATCTCAATAAGTTATGTCACATTGCGAACCGATACAAATGGTATATCATCGACGATATCTTTGGTACAATATAGAGCAATATTGTAAAAGATTATGAGAATCTAAATTCTACGTCTATTAAAGCATGCTAACGTAGAAATTATTATCAAGTGAAATGACGCATCTTGGTAAGCGTAAAACTTATTGGACCTGTTGTCCAGACACCAAAAGATGTCATATATTTAAAAAGAAATAGATGTTGTCACAGCCTACATGAATTACTTGACAAAATTATATGAAAATTCCTGAAGAATTTTAAATGCCTGAAGCATATACAAGTTGTAGAAATTTGTTCATAATTTTTATATGAATTAAGTTAAGCAAGGTGAACCCGATTTTATCACCTTAATGAATATTTACTGGCTAAGGGTATAAATGACTCTATTTACCCTTACGTCTTTGTGAATCAAAATCTGTCATATTGTTAGTGCAACTTGATGACTTGAGAATTATTGAAACTTTTGAAGAGTTTTAGAAAGAAATAAATTATCTGCTGAAAGAAGTTGAAATGAGAAACTTGCAGAATTTTTTGGTCCTGAAGTGCCATATCTTTATGCAATTGATGCATTTATATATTTTGCTATGACTATGGGGAATTATAGTCATACGATGTTGTTCTACATGACAGTCAAATCATATAAAGATAACATCTGTTTATAAAGCAAGTCAGGAATGCACTTGGAGTGATTTCAACAATATAACTCTATCCAAAGACTGAAGATGCAGCAACATACATAGCCCAACTAAAGAGAGGATTCATAAAAGCATAAGGCATGTTTCACCAAAGTTGTTCTTGACACACAAGCTCTAGAAGAATGGTGATATCAACGTGCAAGGGATTTGTTCGAGCGATAATATGACTGATTAATTCCCGCGTTGTACTCTTTTTCCCTTTCAAGGTTTTTGTCCCACTGGGGTTTTCCTTGTAAGGTTTTAATGAGGCAACCAAATGGCGTATTATTAGAAATGTGTACTCTTTTTCCTTCACTAGAATTTTTCCCACTGAGTTTTTTCTAGTAAGGTTTTAACGAGACACATTATCTACCAAATACACATCCAAGGGGGAGTGTTATAAATATTATTTAATTATGGATGTCTATCATTAGGAGAAACTTTAGGGTTTGTGACTTTGGCACTAAGTTAACTTTCTCCTATAAATAGAGATGTTATCTTCATTGTATAGAATCCCTAACAAGAGAAATATTTCCTCTCTTCTCTCTTTGTCTACAATATTGTTCTTGCTTGCTTTATTATTTTATAACATCCTAGATATTGACGTTTATCCATGCATAGTTTTTCAAATTTCTATTATATATAAGTGTCTTAAGAGGACTAACACAGCATTGAATATTTGTACCAGAAGCTTTATAAATTGTGCATTTTAACATATCAATGAATATTTATACCAAAAGTTATATAAATTGTACATTTTAATCAACTACTTCTTTATCCCACGTGGATATATGTCATAGTACTGGATATTTATTCTCTTCTCATGTATACACGTATGCACTTTAATTTTAATTCTCCGACACATTTATTTCTTCCATGCACTTTTACTTGTTCACTTTTGACTTTTCACGTTCTTGCTGAATATTTATTCTCTTCTAATGTATAGCGTATGCAGTTCAATTTTAATTCTCCTACACAAATTTATTTCCTCCGTACACTTTTACTTGTTCACTTTTGACTTTTCACGTTCTTTAAGAATTAATAAATCCCACGTGGATATATGTCATAGTACTGAATATTTATTCTCTTATCATGTATACACACGTATGCACTTCAATTTTAATTCTCCGACACATATTTATTTCCTCTATGCACTTTTAGTTGTTCACTTTTGACTTTTCGCATTCTTGCTGCAATATTTATCCTCTTCTCATGTATACATATATGCACTTCAATTTTAATTCTCAGACACGTATTTATTTCCTCCCTGCACTTTTACTTGTTCACTTTTGACTTTTCACATTATTTAAGAATTAATAAATGAGTACTCCCTCCATCCCATATTACTTAGCCACATTACTTGACTTTTCACGTTATTTAAGAATTAATAAATGAAGTACTCCCTTCGTCCCATATTACTTCGCCACATTACTATAATTGACTTTTCACGTTCTTTAAGAATTAATAAAAATGAAGTACTCCCTTCGTTCCATATTACTTGGCTTCCTTTGTGCACTTTTACTTGTTCATTTTTTACTTTTCACGTTCTTTTTGAGTATTTATTCTCTTCTCATGTATACATGTATGCACTTCAATTTTAATTCTCCGACACATTTATTTCCTCTGTACACTTTTACTTGTTCACTTTTGACTTTTCATGTTATTTAAGAATTAATAAATGAAGCACTCCCTCCGTCCCATATTACTTGGCCACAATACTTGACTTTTCACATTCTTTAAAAATTAATAAATGATGTACTCCCTTCGTCCCATATTACTTGGCCATATTACTATACTTGATTTTTCACGTTCTTTAAAAATTAATAAAAATGAAGTACTCCCTTTGTCCCATATTACTTGACCACATTACTAAAAATATATGTCTATTTTTTCTATTCTATATTTTTCTTCTTCTTATTTATAAACGCACAAAGTGGACGAACACAACAATAATAAGTTGTACAAAAAGCAACTGAAATTGTACTCTAAGCAGGGACTAACATGTGTACATTTAAGAAGTTGAACATTAATTCTATCTCTTGTGTGTTTACTTTTTAAGTCCCCACAGGTCCGCAGTGTCTTAATTGTCCTTTCATTTCCTTCATTTGAAATGTACTCTCTCTGTCTCAATTTAAGTGTCAACGTTTGACTAGACATGGAGTTTAAGAAATAAAGATAGACTTTCAAATCTTGTGGTTCTAAGTTAAAAATGTGTATAATATAATAAAATATCCGTTGAATCTTGTGATTATAAACTTGACATGTAGGATATTTGAATTTCAACTTACTAAATCTAAAAAGAGGCGGACATAACCAAAATAAGACAATTTTTTCTTTAACAACAAACGCCAAAGTGGACGAACACAACAACAATAAGTTGTACGAAAAGCAACTGAAATTGTACTCTAAGCTAGGACTAACATGTGTACATTTCAGAACTTTAACATTAATTCTACCTCTTGTGTGTTTACTTTTTAAGTCCCCACGTGTCCGTAGTGTCTCAATTGTCCTTTCATTTATTTCATTTGGCATATACTCCCCCTGTCTCAATTTAAGTGTCTACATTTGACTAGACATGGAGTTTAGGAAATAAAGATAAACTTTCAAATCTTGTGGTTCTAAGTTAAAAATGTGTATAATATAATAAAATTTCCTTTGAATCTTGTGATTATAAGCTTGACATGTAGGATATTTGAATTGTCAACTTACTAACTATAAAAACAGGTGGACATAACCAAAATAAGACAAAATTTAACAACAATTGAGAAATTAAAGGGAAATATAAGACGAAAAGAAAAAAATATGGAGACTCACTAAGGAGAATCGCGGTATCCTTTGCAAAATATACAAACCATAAACTAAATTGAGTAACCAAATTAATCATGTTGGGCCCCGTGCATCGCACGGGCATAGTTTGCTAGTATTTGAAAAATGAGATCTTAACATTTTTAGCACCGGCTAAATAGATTTCACCGCCTAATCGTAATAATTCGTGGCAGTTGTTGGTGTATACCAAGTGTATATTAAGTATATAATATACATATACATACTAAGTATACATGGATTATACACTACATAGTGGCTAACATCTGTAAAAATATTAAGACTAGAGTTATTTATAGTTGTAAGGATGTGGTGCAGCGGACTGCTCCTCCCTTAACCAGAGATCTCGGGTTCGAGTCCTGAGTATGGAAAAATCCCTGGTAAGGAGCGCTTCCCCCCGAATGAAGCCCTACGCGGTTGCGAATCGGAATATAATCGGACTCCAATACGGTACTGGACACAGGGTGGAAACCCAAAAAAAGAAAAAAGTAGTCTTTGTTAGGCTGCTATATGCATGTGTAAAATTCCATGAAAAGATGATATCTAATAAGGATATTAAATCTAAGTCTGAACATTAATTAATTAAGATTGTCTTCTAACATTTGGGTATAATTTATATATTTTAAAATTAATAATTTTAGAATTTTAAAATATTATCAAAAAATATTATATTCACGAAATATTATTGGCAAAACTAGTTTTCATGGCGTTGATGAATAAATTATTTCTTTGATGATCACGCTCTAAAAGCTGGTGGTTGTTATGTTCAACAATGATAGTAATTGTAAGGTGGTAGTTAGTGGTGGTTGAGCAATGGTAGCTGGAGGTGATTGCATGGTGGTGCTTAGACAGGGGCGGATGTACCATTTATAGTATGAGGCAGAACCTTTAAGTTTGACTCAAACGCTTTGTTAGTCTCAAAAATTTATATAATACATACAAACTATAAATTTAGAACTGAATAACTTCAAAAGCCTAAAATATAATATTTATAAACTTTAAATCCTGAATTTGTTTTTATTTAAGGTGATAGAATCTAGAAACAATGGTTGGTGGTGGAGTTGATTAGGTGTGATGGTGGGAGGCTCCTGATAAAGGTGATTGATTGTGAGGACTAGTGGTGAAGGTGGAGAAGGGTGGCAATGGGGCGGGGCGGGGCGGGGCGGGGCAGGTGCGGTGTGGGTTCTGTCTCAATCCGCAAAATTTCAACCCGCCCCGCATTGCATTTTCACCCGCATTAACCCGCACCGCACCATACCCGCGTCCCCCCGCCCTGCCCCGCGTAGGTTTTCACTCTTTGTTACGAACATTCAGTAGCATATTCCATAAATAAAACAGAGGTTCTCGATTATACGGTAGACAAATCGAGACCAGGTGATTGGTAGTAAAGGCAGTTGATAGCAGTGGCAGGCGACAATGACAATGGGTGGCAATGATTTATAAATAAAAGTAGCTATAAAATATTTTACATGAATCTTTAAGTGGTCTTAATAATGTCAAGACTTTGTATAAAATCTAAATGATTCATAATTATTAAGAGCTATTAAGTTATTGCGAAAGAGAAATTTTGAATATACTAATATGTAAATTGATCTTGGTAGCTCGGTGCATTAAGCTCTCGGTATGCGTGTAGAGGCAGATTCGGAATTTAAACTCTATGAGTTCAATCTTTTAAGACTTTTAGCTTGAACCCATTGTATTTCGAAAGTTGTGGGTTCATGTCTATTATTTATTGCAATTCTAAAAAAAAAGTTACACATAAATCTATGCTTCACGTTAAAAGTTATGGGTTCAATTGAATCACCACCTAGAATGATACATCCGCCACTGTATGTACGAGGTCAGAAGAAGAGCCAGACCACAAGAATCTATTGGACGCAGCTTTATCATGTATTTCTGCAAAAAACTGTTTTCACATCTCGAACTTATATGATCTGCTGGTCACATGTCAATATATAAATTGATCTTAATTAATTTAAATTCAGACCTCCGTGAAACACAAATAAATATGCCTAACATGGTCGCATGCCAGTCATAAAGTTAACTGAATGCTTACCCACAATTGAGTACACAACGAAAACAAGGATCCAAATTGAGACACGTAGAGTAACTCTACGAATATCGAAATGTTTTACAACTGTCCTAGTACTATAATTAAGAGTTTTCATAGTTCGATTTGAGTCGATTATCCTCTAAAAGATGATCAAATCAACTTAATCGATTTTTTAAATGTTAGAATTAAATCAAATCAATTAAGTCGATTTTTCATTGCTTTGGTTTTTGTCGGTTTTTAGAGTTTTTTCGGTTTTTTGTTGGTTTTTATTTAAATATATAATCATATACGTCAAATCACATATTAAATTGACTATTTTCTAGCATAACACTACCAAATCAATTACTCCTATTTAAGAAAAGAAAGAAATATAAACCTAATCAAGTTATATTTATACTTTCTCCAAAAATTTGTATGCTTCATCTAATAATTTAGCCATTTTCAAGGAACACACAAAAAAAAAGGTTCTTACAATGAATTTGTTTTTGTGCCATAAATCAAAGATCTAGTTATAATATACCAAGATATCTTGATGAATAATTAAAGGACTAAAAAACAAGTTATTTTGAACAAGAAATAGATTCTTAGAATTATCAAAATAAAAGTACCAAATCAAATTAGAAAGTAAATACAAAAATTGGATTACTATAAAGGCAAAAACATAGATTATATATATATATATATATATATATATATATATATATATATATATATATATTTATTGATTGTCGGTTTGGTTCTGTTATTTTTAGCTTAAAATCAAAATCAAATCAGATTTTGTCAGTTTATTAAATGAAAAACCAAAATCAAATCAAACCAAAAAGAGTTCATTTTTTTTGCTTCGGTTTGATTCGATTTTTTATTTGGTTTGATTTTTCGGTTTTCTGTGAACACCTCTACCTATAATAATTGGGATGACGACAAAGTAAAGAGAGGCAAAATAGGAAGTGAAGATTGGTCGTCCGACCTCCACCTCTCTCTCTTTTTGTTTTTGGCTTTATGCATTCGTTTTCGCTCGCTGTCTAGTTTTTCTTATCAGTATTGTTATTATTACACTTCTACTATCTTATTCATTTTACAAATACCAATTATTTTCTTTGCTTCAGTTACCATATTATTTGTTGTTGCTAATGTTTTCTTCTCCTTTACTTTTAGCGTAACTTCTTCTATACTGTTATCCTTTCAGTACTTGATTTTATATATTTTACTTAAGCCGAAAGTCTATCGGAAACACACCTCTCTACCTTCACAAGATAGGGACAAGGCTGCACCATCCTCTTCAGACCCCATTTATGGGATTACACTGAGTATATATTATTATGTTGCTTCCTATCCGAAATTTATTGACCCGAGAATGAAGAAAGAAGTACTTCCTACACAAGTCATCAATTCCATCACTGTTGACACCTAATTTTGACTCGACGTGCTTAAAATTAACGTTTTGGGGGGGGGGGGGGGGGGCCCTGATTCGTTAAAGAGCGCGAAATACATTTTTTACACATTTTTACATTTTTTCGACAATTTATTGATGATTACCCTTATTTTAGGAATTTTATCAATTTATTGTCATTTTTCAAGAATCATTATTTTGCACATGTACAACGTAATACTACCATTTTTGTGCAATTAATAATTTTTTCTTAATTTTATAGCAGTACATTTTTGTATCTTATACATTAATATTTAAATTTTATACTTACATTATTATTCATATATGTATTAGTTAATTATAGTTTACAGTCCGTCAGTGTACAGAAAATCGAAGCAATTAATTTTAAATGCGGAGAAAAAAAATTCGATCAAGTCAAGGTCTCGTCACATTTTAAAAAGTTGACATTTGAGGTGATAGGTTGGGTTCTTGGTCCATTGGTTAATGCATTTTTACACATGGGGGGTGGCATTCTTTTATTTTTTGACAAAAGAGGGTGTTTATTTACATTATAAGAAGTTGAAGAGTTCAATTTTATTTTTCACAATCTTCTACACTCCTTCTACACACTACATACACTAATTTTCAGATTCTTTTTTCCCTTCTTCTCTCCCAAGAAAACCTAAACATTCTCCCTCTCCTCACTTCTCTCTCAACCGTCGCCACCCCCTCCACGCCGGAGCTCCGGTGAACTCCTACCACACCACCACGCCGCCCTTCCCCCATTTTTTCCTTTGCTCTTCCCCGCCACTTCGCTGCCCCACCACTTCGTCTCCATCTTCTCCCTCTCTCTCTCTTTCTCTCCTCTTTTCTCCCTACTGTTATCATGTCACAACCCTCTTCACCCACAGCCGCCGACCACCATCCTCACTACCACGCCGCCCTTCCCTCATTTTTCCCTTTGCTCTTCCCCGTCACTGACCAGCGCCACCACGAGAGAACCAAGAAGGACCACCACAACACCACTATTTTCATATCCTCCACAACCCCCACTGCCCGCTCCGGCGAGCCCACGACACCGGAGCAGTCGACGAACCACCGCACAGGCACCACAGCCCCACTCCCTTTCCCCTTTTCTTTCCACTGCGCTTTTCCCCTCCAACTCCAACTCCGACGAAATCCGCAACCAAACGCCACCACAACTCCGCCAACGAGAAACCAACAACAGCATGACGCCACTGCCTCTTTATTTCGCCCTCCATATCCATTATCCCTTTTTTTTTATTCTTTTATAGATCATGAATGGAGCAGCAGTGGCGGATATGCCGAATCCAAGATCAGACGAGCTCACCGCCACAACCAACGACACCCATCCACTTCTTTCCCTTCTCACAATTTTGACATGTTTGTTCCCAGGTTTTCCGGCGAAATCCATTAATACCGCGAGCTTTTTCTGTCTCTCTTTTCCTAGTTTTTGTGGTTGATGGAAAGTCCCTAGCGTATCGTGATCGTTATTCTGTTTTTTTTTTATGTTGTTTTGCGACTTGATTGATTTTTAGATTATTGTGGTGTTTTCCGGCGAACACTATTGACATTGCTTCACTCTTGAATGTGCTGGATATTTTTACATCTTCCCTTGCTAAGTTTCTTGCTCACTGATTATGGCTCTGTTTCACTATTGAACACTTCCTTTTCTTGATTTTTTGGACTGATTTCAAAATTGGTTTAACCTCTCAGGCTATGGGTTTTGTTTTCCGGTCTGGTTTATCACCCTGCCGACCCCTGTTCATGTTTGCAACTGCTTTGCCACTGTTGTGGCTATTTTGGACTTACTTTCACATTTCATTTACTAAATAATATTAAATTTTGTGCCCGGCAAATATTACTCCGACGGTCGATTGTAATGTGATTGACCTTCGAGACCGTGGAAGACATTGTTACCTTTTTTATCATTTTATTTAAACTCATTTGGGTGAATACTAACCCCAAATGGCCGATAAAGAAATTTCCGTCGATTTCCAAGGCCTCTCATGTACAAAAGACTGGTTTTTTATTTTAAGCTTATTCATTATTTCTTTAATTCATTTGATAGTTGTTTATTCGCTTACTAATACTTTTACTAAGTGTTTATACAGGTACCCGGAGATACATCCCGAAGACGACACTCGGAAGGAACCCGAAGACTTCATCGAATCACTGTTTGTATTTACTTTCCGCATTTTTTATAACTGTACAAAACACAAACTCATAGTATAGTGGAAACTTTATTTTTGGAATGACGGGTTGATATATTTATTTACTTGTCGCCTTGTTTGTTAAACTTAAAATTGTCATTCGCTTTAGGCAAGACTTAGGCCATCAATACTTTCATAACTAGATTAAATTGACTTGGTATAAATACTTTATTAAATAAATTCACACTTTTGACGATTAGACAAAAATACTAGTCCATCCTTTATTTTATATTCTTTATACACTCTTAATACAACTTACATTTTATATTGTTTCGTGTACACTAATACATATTTTAATTAAGTTAAATTCACATTTTGACGCTAGACAAATATAAAGTTGTCCATTTACAAATCTTTTATTCTTTAGAGGCATTACACATTTTTACTCATTTTTTATCCACAATTCCTTATACTTATTTTTTACCAATACTTTTTACAATTATTTTGTTCCTTATTCTTTTGATAGGATTTTCATTGAACAAACACTCTTTTTAACTAAACGGTAGAAACAAGTCAAATAAACTTCACTTTTCTGAATAATTTCGTTATATAAAATCTTTACACCAATGAATATTCGTAAATTATTTTTACATTCTTTATGCACTAATATACCTAGTTATACAATTCTTTATACATTTTAGGTTTGACGTACACTCTTTTACACTTGAAATATGTTCTTTATATGTTTAATATACATACATTCTTTTAATATACATAGACGCACATTACATTGACGCACATTCTTTATATCCTTGATATATTTATTTTTACATAGTCTTACATTTTTTTTTATAATCTTAATATAGTTACACATTCTTTACACTAACATATATATACACTCTTTGTACTAACAGATATACTTTTATACTTACGAGGTACATTCTCTTTATACTCTTTTATATATTCTTTTTTTACTATACATTCTTTATGAATACTTGATATAAATACATTTTATACATTGTATATACTTAGTATATTATCACCTAGTGTAGCTTTTCATGAAGTCATAACATTTTGAAAACAGGTAATAATAATGGTAAACAGATAGATAATCCCCCTCTAGTGTTCAGTTAACTAAGTCTAAGGACTGTCTTCGGGCAGACTCTGAGGGATGCTTAATACCTTCCCCTCGGGGTATATAAAACCCTTATCTAGAATCTTATAGGTTTCGCGGACTAAAAATGGAGTAGACACACAAATACATATAGGTTTCCTATTTTTCCTTAAAAATTAGGTGGCCACTCTAACCGTTTTAAAACCAGTTAGAAGAATCGGGAAGTTGCAAACTATCTTGGACCCGTTCAAAATAGGGCGTAATAGAATGGCGACTCTGCTGGGGAATTACCTAGGTTTTGACCTTAACAGACATAGTTTAAGTGAGCACTTGAGGGATATATGATTATTTATCTGTTTTTATTATTATTACTTGTAATATATATCGTGAACTGCTACAATATCATCTTTGAAAGGACGCGAGCAAAGCCAAACTTGTGTTCCTTATTTGTTTGAAGAAATTACATGTTACTGCTTTCTTTATACTGTCCTCGCACTTTCAATTGAGTCTTTGGCCGTACACATACACACATTGTACACGCGAGTTGTGCTTTGCGCTCCTCCGAACCTTCTTCAAACTACTTAGTTTCAGAGATTGATGGGCTAGTCTTACTACTTGCCATCTCGCAATTGTACGAATATTCTTTATCAGCTTAGGTGAATCTACTCTTAGAATTCTTAGGCCGTTATACGTATAAGTTTGATCACTGCTCTAGCCGGGTTAATTTCATTCTTTATTTGTCACACATTCTTTTTTGCTACATGCTCTTTGTATATTACATATTCTTTATTTGTTTCACATACTGTATTAGATATTCTTTAGTTATACATATATACTAGACATACCTTCTTTCACCTCATCTGCTTTATCGGACAATTTTGGTTGACTTGTGTTGAGTTTGGAACCTTTCCAAACCCTCACACCCATTGTTTGGTCTTTACGACCACCCTCACAGCCATATTATTTTTCATACCCATTTTCAGTCTTTGCTACCATCATTTTGAGTTTACCATTCTTTTTTAATACAAAACAGCCTTGTACATTCTTTCCATCTCTGGAACAGACTTTTCCAGGTCCGAATTCGTGTTCATATCCTCACTTCTTTTCAATACAGCTACCAATTCATAGAAATCATACAAATTACATGCAACATAGTATCTGCCCGAACTACGTCTGACCTGATTCTTGTCCTGACAAGATACGTAGGCAACCCTCAATAAGGGTTCGGTCTCCCCACTGTTTCAAAATAATTCACCACAATAAAAAACTGGGAAAATTATTTTGGAGTAGTTCAAAGACGCTCTCTAAAAAGGCTTCTAAGAGCGTTAATCAACCCTTTGAAATCCAAAACCCAACAGTGCCAATACCAGTCTTACCCCTACCATCACCTGGCTTTGGTCCCAAAATCTGGGATATAAGCTTTTTTTCTACTCCGAAGCATAGCAGGCCATAGAACTTTGGCTTGTCGGTGTTTACTTTTCAACCCCAAGGGTTTAACACATGTAAATCCTCCCCCCTCAACTATACAATAATCGTGCCAACTGACAAGGAGTAATGTCAAAGCTCCACAAATAGTTTGGCACCCAATCATTGCAATCTTACTGATGGGCGCGAAGTATTTTTAGAAACTACGTAAAGGTCGGCATCCCCTCTTATCACCTTGCCAGCGAACACAAATTATTTTTAAAGCTCCACCAACGTTGCCAATGGATGCAGAGTAGTGTCAAAACTCTGCCAACGTATGACTATCTCCTCTATAACAATCTTGTCAATGTACTGGAGTAATGTCAAGGTTCCATCTACAGTTGACATCCTTCTTCTCGGCTGCTTGTTAGAGTATTTTCAATGCTCTGGCTGCGATTGGCTTATTTTTTCTGACCGCCTACCATAATACTGTCCAAGATCTGAGCCTATGATTGGTCTCATCCTGGATAATTTTCAAAGGCCCGTGCCTACGATGGACACACCCTTCTGCCGTCTGTCGGAGTACTTGCAAAAATCCGCCTTCAATCGACAACTCTTCTTATATCTTATCTGCAAGAACTACACACACCTGATTCTCTTCTTTGATGAGATACGTAGGCAGTCCCTTTGGTTTCGGTATTCATTATTAAAAAAAAAAAGTCTGAAAATTATTTGAAAATAATAAAAAAAAATTCTTTGTTCTTACCTCTCTGAACGAACTACGCGCACCTGATTCTCATCAAAGATGAGATACGTAGGCAACCCTTCTTGGGTTAGGTACCCTTTATTCAAAAAATACAAAAAAAGATTTTTTAGATTCATATCTTTGGCTTGGTTATTACCAACACAGTTAGGAATGTGCATAAGAAATAAATAAATAACAATCAACATGATGGAGAAGCCTAACTTCGTGGTAAACCGTTGATTCTTTTGGTACGTCTCATTCACACCTTAAGTGACGCTTGAAAAATTGTCTTGCGTGCTGGTAAGACAAGAACAAAACCAACCTCATTATTTCATGTGCATTGTGTAGTGAGCTTTAGACAACGTTCAATTGCATTGCATTGTGATCTAGAACTTGGCCTAAATGTCTGTTGAGGCGAAATTATGAGTAACACTTGTTATAGGAAAGGATCGTAGGCCTTCTTTGACCCGTTTGAGCCTTTCTGACCTACCAAATAACATTATCCCTAGCATTCCCCCTTCGAGCCTAAAGCCTTTTCTTTGACAACCACATCATAAGCCTATACCATTTCTGAGTGCAGACACGCACTATCCCTCTCTTGGCCCGACCTCCCTGAGCGCACTAGAAACGTGCAACCGCAGATAGAGATCCAACATGAAGCTTCCAAAAAAAAGTGTTCAACAGTCCCAGAAAAACAAAGACGAAGAACGACCTCCAAAGCAAGAAGGAGCCCACGAAAAAAAAATCAGTCATTCAGGATCTCGGACATACAACCCGTTATTCCCTTTTATTTTTTCACACTCCGGCATACAACCCGGAATTAGCATCAAGACTTCGGGCATATAACCGAGGTCAATTCTATTAATCCCCACAGAGTCTCAGACATACATGTCACGACCCAACCCCGTAGGCCATGACTAGTGCCCGAGCTGGACACTCGTATGTACCTGTTAACTATAATCATCCACAACTAGCATAATACAGACTTATTAATACCAAGGCAAGACGTCGTCTCAAAACTGTCGCATTATTTAGACGTATCACCACAACCTGTCTCCTGGGGAGGTACAACTTTCAACAGACATTATAGTACATAAGCCGACAAGGCTTTCATAATATATAAGGGAACATCCCTGCCATAAACGAGCCGACAAGGCTATCATAACACATTACTTCTCAAAACATATATATATATATATATATATATATATATATATATCTACGCAAGCCGACAAGGCTGCCACTACGAATGGGAACGTCCCAAAACATAAGCCATATGTCACGACCCAACCCCGTGGGCCGTGACTGGTGCCCGAGCTGGGCACCCGTACTTACCTGTTTAACAATCAACATAGTCATATCTCATTCTTGTTTAACCTATAACAATTAACACAAATTTTTTTTCCGAAACAGTCGCATATATCATACACATCAGACCAAAGCATAAATACATACAAGCCGTTGAGGCTGTCGGAGCAAACCGCATACGTAACCGGACAACAGCGACCCACGACCCACATATATGTCTACAGGCCTCTAACAGACACAACATAATCATATGACGGGACAGGGCCCCGCCGTACCCCTGAATATACACATACATGTACATGGCAGAAAGGTATGTACCAAAAGATGGGCTCCGGGACAAGGGAGCACTCCGGAATAGCAGAACAGGTAACCTAGACCGCCGGACCTCTTACACGAGCGTCTGTACCTGCGGGCATAAAACGCAGCCCCCGAAGAAAGGGGGTCAGTACGGAATATGTACTGAGTATGTAAGGCATAAAATACGGAAAATAGAAACGTAACCGCAACAACGGTGCAAGAGAGTAAGTGCAATAGTCAGAATACCAAGATGCTTATCTTCCGAACGTACATCATACTAACCGGTGCCATATGTTGAAAAAGTACCAAAAATGAATAAATCATCTAGAATACCGAAATGATTACTTCCCAAACACAAACCTTACGTGCTGGCGTCCTATGTCTCCATATACATATTCATACAACCAATCCATATATATATACATATCATATACTACCGTGGAACGTACGGCCCGATCCATATATACATACCATATTGCCGTGGAACGTACGGCCAGGTCCATAATATAGAATACTCTGCCGAGGAACGTTCGGCCCGATCCATAATATAACATTTACTGCCGTGGAACGTACGGCCCGATCCATAATACCACGTACACTGCCGAGGAACGTTCGACCCGATCCATAAGTAAAATAACGTATTGCTGCGGAACGTGCAGCCCGATCCATACATATTATATACATACCGTCATATCATCTCATATCATATCTTATCATATCATATCATATCTTCAAACGTGCTATCATACTTACAGACTCCTTTTAGAACATTTTCCATGAAGGTTAAGGACATTAAGACTTACCAAATTCTTTTAGAACCACAATTTTCTTACTTATCTCGTTACTTAATCATGAAACGTTTACAAGGTTCGATGAAATGATCGGACATACTATTACCTAAAAAGCGAGACATCGAAGGGTTCAAAGGATACTCCTAACGGATTATCTGTATCTGGATGTTCAACTCAGAATATTCGTATCAGAGTTTCTAGATACTTATTTCAGAGGATATATGCGAATCACAGCAACTAGGAATAGTAACCAAACGTTTTCCTTAATTATTGTATGGAAATGAGTCAACTAGAACAACACAAATAAGTCTCGAGGATTGTGGGCCCACCTCGGGTCAAGTCGAGGTGGCGTACACAAATTGCATACATTAGGCTTTATAAAATCACTTACGAAGATCTTAGCGTCATTCGGTTCAATTTGGGCGAATTATAGATGTTTACACAATTGATTCATCAATATATGCCAAACTTAGTTCAATTCTATTGATTGAAAAAGGGGCAAGTTCAAACTCGGATTTTTAAGAATAGGGTCGCCCTCGAGGCTCGTATCCAAACCTAATAGGTCTAAGACATGCCAAAAGAAGGAAAAGTGAAGCCTTACATACCTTTTCCGCTTCTTACGCTACTCCAAATTCAAATCCCAAACTCTCCAAAATCTACAAATGGTCACAATTACCAAGTATTAATTATAAGCCCTTAGGAATTGAATCTTAAGTTAACATCTTTCTACAGAAATTTGGGCAGCATCTCCCCTGTTTATATGCCTAGCCCGAATTTGTAATTCAGCAGCCAACAACACAACAACAATACCAACATCAATAATATCCTTTTCCATATCAACATATTCCATAAAACAGCCCACACACTGTTTTCCAACTTTTATAAGTAATTAACTCAGTATACAATTATTTAATCGCGCCTTCTTCGTAAATAAACTAGTATTAACACAAATAGGAAGAGATTCATACCTTTCTCCTTATAATATTGTTGTATCTTCCCCTTTTCACCTTAGTTTTATGCCACAACGCACTGCCATACGATTCTGCAGTGAAAACTATACGCTATCCGGACTGAAATTGGGAAATTATACATGGTTTGGGCTAAAATTTGGTGGTGGAAAGTTGGGAAATTTTCTGGGATTTTTGGGGTGTTTTCGTGGGTTTTGGCTGAAAATGAGGGGTCTCCCCCTCTTTATAATTGTTTTGGAAGCTGCCAGAAGCAGCTGGAAAAGTGTTCAGCGCGTTCGCGCTGCCTTCTGGCGCGTTCGCGCTGGTACTGTTTTTCTGCCTGGACCTTCGTTCAGTAAAACGGTCATAACTCTTAATCCCGATATCGTATGAGGGCCCACGACCTATGGTTGGAAAGATAATTCAATTATCTACAACTTTTATTTCTGGGGGTTTTCCCAAATTCCAAATTTATAATGCCGTTGTTGCCCCTAGAAGTCAGATCATCCGAAAATGTTTCCTTAAATTGTCCTTTTGGAGGGCTTATGCCCATTTTTGGCTTATGGGTCCTTCTTATGACTTGCTCAACTTTCCATATGCTACGCGTATGTATCTTCATATGTCCTTTTTTAAAATTCCGACATGTGGGCCCCACTTAGCTTGCAGCCATGAGGGCTTTTCGTCAATTAACATATGAACTAATTTACACCATATGATCTCCAAATGTCATATATATGCTATTATTACCTTCTTATAACACAACCTTCATTCCGAACTTGATTTTCAAATTTTTGTTCAGCGCGTTCGCGCCACGTGGGCGCGCGTTCGCGCTGTATTGGCCCTTTGGCCTTCTGCGCGTTCGCGCCACTTGCTGGCGCGTTCGCGCAGACCATTTTCCTGGCTCGCCCATCCAACTTGTAATGTCCATATCTCCTTACCCCGATGTCCGATTGAGGAGCGGTTTGTTGCGTTAGAAACTAGACTTTCCGAAATTCACTTTAAAATTTTGTTTTACTTCAAAATTATTAATATACTAGAACATATCATTTCTTCCATTTAGACCAAAATTTTTGTATCAGACCTTGCCTAACTTTCTTCCAAAGCCTCGGAAGCTTAACCTCATTGATCCTGGCGTAACTTTACTTTTCATTTGGCCCATACTAAGCCATCTACAGCTTTGGTAACGCAAAATTTTTCGGGGTGTAACACCATATAGACACAACTGAACAACATCGATACACAACCCACACATATGTCTACAGACCTCTAGGAATAACAACAGTATCACGTGACGGGACAGGGCCCCGCCGTACCCCTGAATAGACACATATATACAACAGGAGAATCTGTACCAAAAAGCTAGGCTGCAGGACGAGGGAGCACTCCAAGATAGCTGCATAGAACTCCTAAGCTGGCGGGTTACCAACGTGAGCACCTGTACCTGCGGGCATGAACGCAGCCCCTCGAAGAAAGAGGGTCAGTACGGAATATGTACTGAGCATGTAAAGCATAAATACAATAAACAGGATCATACTGAAGTGAGGAGTACAGAAAACCAGTACAATAACCAGAAAACCACAAGGCTTACCTTTGAATCATAAATCATGGTGTCAATATCAGACTTAACTCGTTATGAAACTTTATGTCACCATTAGAGAATCATCCTGTTCATATGCATATGTATAACGTGTCCCGGCCCTCTAGTGAGGGACTCGGTAAATAAAATCATATCATCATCATGTATATATATAACGTGTCCCGGCCCTCTAGTGAGGGACTGGGTGAATAAGATCATCATGTGCCATCCTGGCCGCCATCCCCATATCATCATATCATCATGTCATCATATCATCATATACATATATATAACGTGTCCCGGCCCTCTAGTGAGGGACTCGGTGAATAATGCAGTGGATCTGCGCACGAAAACATGTCCTGGCCCGGGACTCAGTGAAAGATGTAACAGTAAGCATGAGCAGAGTAGTGAGTAACCATATACATACAAATCATCTTTTGAGGCTCAATAGATAAGTGGACTAATCAGCTCTCAAGTATCAGGATAATAATCATATTAAGTTCTTTCTAAATGTCATTACGAACTATAACAAGATATGTCATAGGGATCATATACGTGTATCAAATTAACATGAGATAGCTTATGAAAGTCAAGGACACCTCTAATTATGGAATTCTTTAAGAATAGGAACTTCTATACATCATATATTAGTCAATCATGTAATAGACTCAAGACAATAGCTCGACTATCCTGAAAGTTCTAACATCAAAAAACGAATAAAAATCATGAGTCACGCTTGGAACTAGTGAGTAGAATTACCCCAAAGCTCATATCATATCTTACTTACATCTAGGACATGCCAAAAGAAAGAAGGGATAGGCTTTACATACCTCACGTCGTTCAAGAGCTCAGTCTATCCAAGAACTTCCATAATTAATATGATAAACCTATAATCGTAAGAATACGCACGTGACTTAAGAAGGCTTTCGTATATCATATATATTAATTGATGACTTAATTCTAAAACGAAACGGGCAGCATCTCCTCTATATCATTAGCATCTCCCAATTTGGTATATCAGCCCAACAACAAATAAATCCCAAAAACACAACATGCATGTCCATAACAACTTCATAGCACTCTATAACGAGCGACAAGCTCGAATTACAATCCATATACTCCATGGCACCTCTTCGTATGTTTTCTTTTTAACCTTAAAAGTATTCTCAATATGATAAGGGCATCATTTACCACAAATCTCGGCTTTATATTATATAGTTACAACAAGAAAAACAGCCCACAACTCCAACTATATCAATTGACAATTCTATTCGTAAATTCGCGTTTATTTCATCAATTCCTATATCGATACTTGTATATACTTCTTTATTTGTGTATATACATAGTATAACAACAAGCAGGATAGCAATAACTACAACAAATTTCACGATATTCCAGCTCACTAAATAATTTATAATAACCACCAAATAGTCCATATGATAACAATAACCATTTATCCGATTTCCGATATTATTTTCATAATTATTTCGTCTAGCAACGTAGATATGACTTGGATAAATCAAATACATCTAGGAGAGTGGATTTCTTACCTTATATGCCAAGAAATAATCTTCTTCCACCTTACTTCACTTTGAAGAAATCTCTAATTTGCTATTATCCGGAGGAAACTAGCGTGTTTATGAACTATATGTCGTCTCCCCCATAATTTGCTTCCACATGTGAATTTTGTTTATCCATGGAAGATCATGTATATGCATATATATATGCGTTTGAAGCTGCTAATACCATAAGGAAACAACATAGCAATCTTTAGAAAATGTATGTGTTGCACACTTTGAAATTTACAAGGAAAGAAGCCTAGTACATTTTCTTGTGAAATGTTTGTTTCACAAACATGCTGCACACTACGGATATATGTATGTCTCTTGTGAAATGGGCTGTGGGGGTCCACCCCTTTATACACGTGCCACTACTCTAGCTTCCCCTTAGCAATTCATCACTTATATTTCCACCTCACCCATAAGTGCATGGAATGGGAATTTACTTGCTGCACACGTGCACATAATATATATATATATATATATATATATATATATATATATATATATATATATATATTTGTACATAACTTATTTATTAGGTAGATAATCACCTTCTTGTCCACATAAAAAATGACACAATAATTTATACACCCTTCATTTACTCATTATCATGGTCGTGTGATATAGCACTAATTCGTAGCCTCTTTTGCCACACACAAAAATATTATTTCTCTACTAAATATAATTTACAAGCAATTCGTGTACTAATTAAAAAAAAAATCGGGGATTTAAAAGCCCTTGTCTCATATCCCAAAAATAATCTCGTCCTTAAACTTACGTCGATTAGCTTAGAATAATTCGACGTATGAAAATACGGGATATAACATCCTTCCCCCCTTTAGAACATTCATCCTCGAATGTTATACTGGTCCTGGACTCCCAGTATTTCCTTAAACGTCCCTTCACTAAATTACACTCTTCCCATGACTCTTTCGTTGGTCGATTTCCTTCAATTTATTATGACACACTTTTGTCATTCCAAATCTCTAAGTAACCATTCCCGCAATATTTCCTCTTGCTCCTGCCTCTCGAGGTAATAATTCCGCGTCGTTGTCTTTACTCTCCTCTTTATTTCGTAGTTGGTTGACAGTTGTATTGCGAGCTCTTCTGCCGAAATCTTATTCTCTTTCTGGTGCATTTTAGTCATAGCTCGACTCCTTCTTCCTCTATAAGTTACTCCCTTAAGACGTTTCATTCACTTCGTCTTACCTCTCATTCTTTATGTAAGATTCTATAGCTTCACATAGCCGTTCTGTGCTCTGTCTATTATCAATTGGTATAATTCCGAAAAAGTTCTTGATTTGACTGACACTTCACATATTATCAATTGCTATTTCACTATTTCTCTTAACCCAACTGGTAACCCTTTAGGCGTATTCTATTGCCCTTTTTCTCAGATTTTGTTTCTAGTTTTTCCTGTCGTACTTTATGTTGCAATCTTTACACGAATATGTAAAGGTGCTCAAACTAGACCGAGAAATACCTTAGCGTTGTCTCACTAGTCTTTATGCAAACCTTACATTCTTCGCTTGTATCTTTCAATTGATGTTAAGGCTCAACTATGGCTTTTGCCCTCGGTACTAAATATATCTCCGTAGTTTTGCCTCAGACCATCTTATACCTTCCTTCGATGTATCCGAGATATCGCAATCACATTGTTGTTACTGAATTCTTACTCTTCTTATCAAGTGTTCACTTGGTCTCATTTTTAGTATACAATTATTCGTAAGTTGCATACTTATTCTTGTACAGTTTGTACAACCATAGTCTTTCCTTCTCCTGGTTTATTCTGCTCCACATCTCTTATTGTACTAAGACTCACTTGCTGCTTATTTTACCATACTTCTTTCCTTTCCTTTACTTACCATTAAATCCTCTCATATCCTACTATAGGAGAGATTTCCTATCCTTTCTCCTTTGCTATTCATATGTCACAATATCATTAGCCAATAACTCCGTTGCCAACATCTTAACCTCTAATCCAGTATAGCCTTGGTATCCTTTATAATATCTTTTAAGTTGCTCGTTACCATTCTCTTGTCGTATTCTTCCTTTTCATAAACAATCACCTTCTGATGTCATATTATCCAAAATCTTTACAAATAATTCTCAGCACTGTCTCAAATACCATCTTGGCTTCTATCCGTTTGTCACTGGTTCCGATCTCACTAACTTGTTTTAGCATGGGGTCTCACTTGAAGTTTAAGTATTCGCATTAAACGTATTGCAGTATCAGTTAATTTCATCTTACACTTGCATTTTTCTCATCCGCTTCCCCCCTTTAGGGTGTACCTACATCATTATCTATTTATATCCCGCTCTATGCCTCCATTTCCAACTTCCTATGATTCTTTTCCAATACATTTGGTATACTGCACCATATCCATGTCTTTCTTTATATCATCTATAACTTAGATTACCCATGTACGAAACCCTAACACAATCATGAGGCGATGAGAACTCTCGATATATACAGTACAAACTCTTATCTAATGAGTGGTAGTCGAATAATGTAATTAATGTAGCAATTTACCCGAAGCCACATTCCATTCATTCCAATCAGTAATTAGCTAGTGCTTATAGTCGTTTCAATTTTTTTTTCCATTCGATGACACTTATATTCTAATGATAAGTGTCTCAAGCTTTCTTATGACGCTATATTTATCCCAATGGATATCGCCTGTTTCCTCTAATAAACTCACAATACATCAGTTGTTTCGCGAATCTACAATCCTCGTCCTTTAAGGATTTAACCATCTCCGAGGTGAAGTCACATACACGTAGTACTCCTTTATGGCTCATACTCTCTCATTCTTGTTGTATACCCAACACTAACTTCTAATTTACTCAAAATCATCTCAAATTCGTCTTGATAATGGTCTTGTCTTGTCACCTTCTCGTCGTATTACATCTTAAGTTCATAGCTATATATTTCCCTTTTGTCCTATACTAATACTTAATTAGTTACGTGTGTCTTGGGTGCTTCTTTTAGTATTCTTTTCATTTCTCCAGTCTATGTCCATCTTTTATTTTGTGCACGAGGAATCTCATGTTACTCCTGTATCCTTCGGAAAAACTACTTCTACATAACCCCTTTCTCATTTTCGAAACATATTCTGCTTATTTCTATTTGTCCTTACCATACCAGTCATTTCTGGCATTCATTCTTGTCTCGTTGCTCATCTTTCTTTAGATTGGTCTTTCACAGTTCTGTCACTTGTATTACTCGTTTCCCAAGCTGTACATGTGATAACGTATCGCTATACTGCAATGCTACTCACTTTCTTCTTATCTCCCTCTTTCTTTTAAGTCCCCTTCTTCCTGTACTCGGTTTCACTTCCGTTACCATTTGACTTTGACTCTAAACTTTCCCTACAGAATTTTGTGAGTATTTCTTATTCGTTTTACATTTGATTTTCTGTTTCACAGTAATCATATCGTATCCTTTCCCTTGCTAGGCTTTACTCATTTTTATAGCAATCCCCATGATATTCACATTACATCCTATTCGTAATCCATCTTATAACATAACACTTTGTAATCTTATTCGCGATTCTTACTACGTTTTCATTACATTCTGCGGACTAGACGTACTTGACCTTTCACCCTTTCTGATCGATTTTACCCTTAGTATCTCACAAGCTGTCTTACTACTATCTTCATAACTTGTCATAATTCTCCTTTCTTTGTACTTCTATCTCAATCATACCATTACTTCCTTTAATTGTAAACTCGTTGTAAGTTATCCCTTAGGGTCGCAAGCTCTTCCGAGTCGTCCTAGCATTTCATCAACAACACGTGGAACACATGATTCATAGCAGCTCATAAGTTGAGTTTTCCTTCCACGAATTTCATCTCCAATTAGTTGACTATTAGTAAGATGTCACCATGAAGCATTTTCCAACCATCACCAGAAGAACACTAGAATCCGACAAGCACCACAAAACTTCTTAGTGCCTGATTCACATAGTTTAATTCCAGGTTGATTCTTGAGTCGTGAGCGAATCATTTAATTCACAAACTGTTCGTTGTAGGCTTTGTACTCTTCCAATAGAGGATCTTAATTACTAGAAGGTGTTGCCCTTCATTCCAAGCTCTTTTGGTTTAGGCAAAAATGTGGCTGGAAGGTATTCTGGTCCATTTAAATGAATTCCAAATTCTGCTGCTCGTATACGCTTCTTCAAAACAAAGTATCCCAAATAAGAATGATGCCTCTTATGCATAAGGTGGGGGTACATTTTGTTAATTTTTCTAGTCCAACATGATAGATTTACCGTACTGGTGTCACCCTTCCATAACCTATTATGAACTTATGTCTCATTCTTTTCTTTTTCCTACTTCTGGGAAAATTTGGGCAGAGTCTCCTCTGTAATTCTTACTATCCCAGAACCTGCACACAGAAAATACCAACAATGCCTCACAGGGCCAACATATATACGCACATATCATGTGGTATCATAGTCACACAGGAGCTCCCAATTCCAAATAAAAGTTACAAAGGTGTCAGGACTTACCTGTCATATCGCACCTCAGGACATACCTGACCCTTTAACGACCTGTCCTGTTATATCTTCATATCTACCTTCTCTTTCATCCTTCAACTTTATATTTTGATCGTATTCCATTATTCTTACCTTACCCGACATACCTCCTTCGCACCATTTCTTACTTGCGTGCTGTGTAGCTTCCAATGTCATCGGTCGCTTTCATCTGTTGATGTCGTTCTTCAGCTGAAATCAAATGTTAGTATAAAGAATTTCATTTCCTATGACTGAGCTCTATCGCACGATCTTAGATATGAAAGAAAGGTAACATCCTAAATGTCCTGTAGCTTTCTGTTTATATATGTGGTGCACAACACACCGATAAACAAGATTCTACTAGACACGGTCTGTAGACACTCTAAGGACGAACTGCTCTGATACCACTTTTGTCACGACCCAACCCCGTAGGCCGTGACTAGTGCCCGAGCTGGACACTCGTATGTACCTGTTAACTATAATCATCCACAACTAGCATAATACAGACTTATTAATATCAAGGCAAGACGTCATCTCAAAACTGTCGTATTATTTAGACGTATCACCACAACCTGTCTCCTGGGGAGGTACAACTTTCAACAGACATTATAGTACATAAGCCGACAAGGCTTTCATAATATATAAGGGAACATCCCTGCCATAAACGAGCCGACAAGGCTATCATAACACATTACTTCTCAAAACACACACACACACACATATATATATATATATATATATATATATATATATATATATATATATATATATATATCTACGCAAGCCGACAAGGCTGCCACTACGAATGGGAACGTCCCAAAACATAAGCCATATAGACACAACTGAACAACATCGATACACAACCCACACATATGTCTACAAACCTCTAGGAATAACAACAGTATCACGTGACGGGACAGGGCCCCGCCGTACCCCTGAATAGACACATATATACAACAGGAGAATCTGAACCAAAAAGCTAGGCTCCAGGACGAGGGAGCACTCCAAGATAGCTGCATTGACAGAGGCCTGAATAAACTGTTTGATGATCCTGAAAACAGCCATGACCGTTTATGGTTGAATAATTTTGTGTTTATTCCTACTCACTAGTTGGTGAGTAATGACGCCGAGTCTTTTCCGGAGAAATGGAATGCGAGAGCTTCCAATCATAAGTTAAATATTCCGGGGAATATTCGAGCATTTACAGAAAACAATAATTCGATTCTCGGCATGTGCTAGAACTTGGGAATCAATGGCGGTGCAACAGAGCATTCGTACTTTGTATGATTATTAATTTTCTTTTCTTGATCACAATTATCTTTATTGTTTCTATTTTGTGAGGCCATTCCAGTAAAAAGAGACCATCGTCAAGAGCCTTGATTCTTCCGAATGATGATGATTCTGCATTGGATAATATTCGTTCTATTATCAGAAAAAGGTCCAGTGCGGAGGTGGAAGGTTCAAAGGATGTTGGTAAACCTGTTCTCAAGAAGAGGAGACTGAAGAAACAATCTTCTTCTGTTCCTTTTGTGAATGGGAAGACTGAACGTAGGCTTAGCAATGAAAGTACATATTCCAAGGAAGAAGCGCCTTTAATTTTGAGGAAAAGAATAAGAACTAACCTTTCTCTTATTGATGTGGTAAATTTCCCAAAGGCATCTCCGATGAAGGATTCTGAAGATTTACCTAGCATCCCTGATGTTCCTTCTTGGGAAGATGATTTATCGGCTACTCTCACTGAAGTTCCTTCTCCAGAAGAAGATTTATTGGCCATTCTCTCTAAAGTGATGATCATTGATGACGTGTCCGAGGTACGTTTCCAAGACACAATCCTTGCTTCTAATATAACCGAGACTAATGTTGCCCGGGTGGAGATTGCCGCTGTCCCCAAAGTTGATACCTCTCGGGATGAGGTTATCGGTTCTCCTAAAGTTGAAACCCTCCCGTATGATACTGCAACTCCTTCAGGTCGATCTTCTGATTATGCGAAAGGCAAAAGACCGGTTCAAGAGGATTCGCATGAAGCTGATACTGGCGATGAAACTCTTTGGGCTAATGATCCCGCAGTCCAGTGAATACAGTCTTTTTTTCCTGTTACTGTTAATCATACCCGATCTTTCAGTTTATCTGATGAGGCAAATTTATTGGCTAATCCTCATGTGATGAGTACTTTTTCCAATAATTTCATAGGACCAAAAGAACATGCCGTTCTAAAGGATGTGCCTAAATATTAGATAAACATCATTGCTTTAGGGCTTATGATCCAGGTATGTTTCTTCTTCTATAATTTTCCTCCACCAACTTTTCCTCATTCGTTACAACTTTTGAAAATCTATTCACAGGCTCAAACTTATTTGGCGGGAAGTCTGGAGCGTTCTGAGGGTGAATCAAAACATATTAATAAACTCAATGTTGCTCTAACTCAGTAGTTGTCAGCTTTGAAAGCAAAACAATCTTGCTCTGATGCGGAATTGATTGATGCCAAGGCGGAAGCCGATGGGTATAGAGCAGAGTTGAAGCGTCTTCAAAATCAGGTATCCTATTTCCTAAAACTGAAAGGGGAGATCTCCTAAAAGGATATGACCATTGTTAATTTGAGGGTGAAACTCATACAGACGGAAGCCAAATTTGAAAAAGCAAGTGAGGAAATCCAGAATCTCCAAGATAGATTGTCTTATCGGAATGTCGAGTTCGCCGAGCTTGATGCAAAATTTTAATCATTACAAGTTAAGAGCATTCAAGATTCTAGAGATCTAATTAATCTTTGATTGACTTAAATTAAAATAAGAGAGAAATAGTTGCGATTGAGGAGAAGTACACTGAGAAAGATCTTGAGATGAAAGCTTCGTTGGAGAAGAAAAATAGATTTATTGCTAAAATCTTGAGAAAACTAGAAGACTTGCAAGAGCGCGGGAAGAAACTCATGCACCGGAAAGACAAGTATAAGCATAAGGTTAAATAGTTGGAAGAAGCCCATGCCATGGAAAAGCAAAAGGCTATTAACCTGGTTGTTCTTAAGACTCACTTCAATTTTCTGAAAGGAATTGACCTTTCCTTATTTGATCTTGCTGACGCTCTTGCTACTGCTGAGCAAAAACTAAAGGATGCTCGTGATATTCTTAGTGACATGTTCGGAGATGATAATGCTGAAGAAGATGACGAACAGGAGGTAGAGGAGGAAAGTGATTCCGGGGATGTAGATGATAATTTGCTTTTCGAAAAGAAGATTCCATCTGATGATGATCATACTTAGATCATTTTAGAGGCTTTTGTATTTCTCTTCCCTTCAGTGTTTGATTGTTTCTCTTACTTTTTGCTCCGTTTGGATTTGGCGAATATGTTGTAGTAGTTTTGTTTTGTGTTGACTCTACAATGAATGAAGCTTTTGCTTATCCATATCTCGTATTTTCCTTTTTATGATAAATCTCTTGTAAGATTTCTTTGGTTAGAACCTTTCTCGGGTGATCAATCCGTTCCAGAATTCCGACCTTGGAATACTTGTAAGAGGATTTGTAATTTTGCCGCAAATATATTTGGGAAGATGGTTTGGACATCTAACTCATTAAGAATAAATTCATTTTTTTTACGATAATTATACACAGTTTGTTTCAAAAAATATTTTTTAATGATAAGCTTGTGGCATAAAACTTAGCACCTTATAATTAATCCCAAAAGGGCATTATTGGAATATTACACAATTTTTTCATTTGAAACAACCTTCGATACAAAAAAATAAAAATAAGGGAGGTGGATGTAATATCTCAAACCACAAGGAAGGTCAGTGTGATAAAGGCAAACCTGAAGGGAGGTTTCTAAAATTATCCCAAGAATTAAACTATGTCAATTAAAAGATAAGTAAGTTAATCAATACATACCGAATAAAAAGTGGTTAAGGTTTGCATTGGGAACAAATTCATAGACAAGAAGTCTTTTTGTTCCATCTAGGCAAAATCTGAGTAACCTAACCAAATTCCTATATTGAAGCCTTGCAACCAACATGACCTTGTTTTTGAATTCTATATCACCCTGCTTGGAATTTGCTGACAATCTTCTCACAGCTATTTCTCTTCCATTTGGAACCACCTTGCATGCATTTGCATTTTCTAAAACAAAATAAGGAAATCCTTATTTGAGTTATGACCAAAAATTTGGCTCGTACTCTAAACTACAAACTTTTTAGTTTTTAAATCAGAGAAAGTGAGCATTGTTTGCGCTGTGAGGCTGTACGATATGACAGCTTCCATTGTTGAGCATCTGTTTGTCCACACATATTTTTTTCAAAATTTTGAAAAGTATTTAGAGATTATTTTAAATGTTTGTTTATCAAATTGATCATTATTTCAACTTCAAACTTTAGAACAAGAATTTAATGTTTGAAGCACAAAAATTCATTTTTTTTTTTTTAGTTCCCCTTTGTTGGATCTACTGCTTCTTTGGTGGTTCGAACCCACGACCCTACGGTTGTAGGTGGGGGGTGCTGACCATCTCAATGACCCCCTTTTGTCACAAAACTTCAATTGTGTTTTAATGTCCTGTTTTGATGTCCAAACACAATTTTAACTTTCAAATACATTTTTTTTCAACTTAACCTCAACTATTACTATTTTTTAAATATCAGCTATTTATGTCCAAACGCCTGCTAATTGCTTTGTGAATTCACTATGAATCCCTTAAGATGTGAAGATATTTGCACCTGGAATCTAGAAAGTCCAAATACAAGCTAGAGAAATAACTATGGAACGAAATTTAAAGAAAAAGAACCTCAATCCTGAAAAATGCTGGTGGTAGCCGCCGTAGAGCGCTTCAACTTGACCTCCCAATTGTATAGAACTTTCCATTTTTTAAAATAGTTAGGAAATCTCCACAAGATACATGCATATAATTAGTTTGGTTTTTCCTTTTTTTTTTTCCTAAATCTTATAGTAGAAACGTTCAAAGGACCGCAAGGAGGCGGCCAAAAGTTTCCATCTTGGTGGCTTGTTCTTATGCATTCCCGTCCCATCACCCGCATAAATTAGAGTTGTTGACTTCTTAGAGTCAATTAGTCAACTTGAAAGACATAGACCAAGTCAAAAGTTGACATAATCTATTCCATTGTACCGCCTTTGTTTTTTTATTGGTTTATTTCAAAAAAAAAAAATTATATATTTCTATTTCGTATTTTATTATTAATGGCATACTTTTATAACCATGTAAATTTCCTGGCATGTTTAAGTTTAGGAGTTCTAAAAGTTTTTCTTTTTGTATATTTTGCATCCAATCCAATAGAGTGTTAATAAAATACGTTTCCTCTAGCTTTGTTTAATCAAAGGAGAGCTTGTGAACAAATTACTTGCTACTGTTACATATTCAGCAACTGCCAATTCGTATAAAAATCTGCCAATCACTTGTAGCCAAACCATTCTATCAATTTTTTTCCTTCAGATATCGATCTAATTACGCTTCTACGTATCGAGCTACTTATAAAGCTATAACGACCATGGCTATTCAGAAGTGGCTGCTGTTTCTGTTTTTGCATATACATCTTCACGGTCTCATCCTAGCACAGCTGCCTGGTTTATTACACACTCGATGTGGTAACGGTAACTACACTGAAAATAGTGCATACGAGAATAATCTTAACTCGCTTCTCTCTTCCCTTTCCTCAAATATGGATAAATATGGTTTCTACAATGCTTCCATTGGCCAAAACTCCGACATGGCCAGTGCCATTGTGCTATGTAGAGGAGATGTGGAGCTAGAAAAATGTCGCAGTTGTGTTAATAACATTTCTCAAAAGCTTGTACAGTCATGTCCTGACAAAATAGAAGCTTTTGGTGCCTATGATGGATGTATGTTACAGTACTCTAATAGATCCATTTTGAACACTAAGTCATTCTCTACTCTATTTTACATGTGGAATAATAGAAATGCTTCAAAACCTGAGGAGTTTAATCGGGAAGTATTTAAATTATTAGATAGATTACGAGGCGTTGCTGCAAATGGTGATCCACGTCGAAAATATGCTAGTGCTAATGCAACAGGTCCAGATTTTCAGACAATATATGCACTTGTGCAGTGTACTCCTGATTTATCTCCTAGGAATTGCTTCAATTGCTTAACTAACGCTTATGGATATATGCCTTATTGTCCCTGCAATGGAAAGAGCGGTGGCAGAATAGTAGGTATTAGGTGCAACTTTCGTTATCAAATCTACCCTTTCTTCGAGGATGTGGCGTTGGAAGCTCCGCCTCCTGCAGGTGCATACATTTTTATCATTAATCCTTCTGCTCATCCCAATTTGATCATTGTCCAATTTTGATGTGACTGTTCAAGATATAATTAAGTAAGTAAAAGTTTGTCATCTCAAATAGTTTAAGTTTTTAGATGAAATAGAAACACAATTCAAACGAGGTTCTAGATTCAAATTTCAGAGTCACCAGCTATCAAGAAGAATTACTGTGTGTTTGGCTTATAATAAAGAATCAGGCTCACACTTAACGAGGTGTGTATGAAGACATTAGGTAAAGAAAAGTGCACCATGTACAACAACTTAAGCCTTTAAATGAGATGATCACACAATTCAGCATGACCACAAATTTTGACTTGTGTTAAGGAAGAGCATACTATATTATAGGAGCAATTGTATTTGTAATATTTAATAAGTATGCATAGTTTCTTAAATACCCTGAAAAGCGAAGTAAGATAAGTGAACTGGAAATTGGAAGATAGAAACTTATTTTCGCCTGAGTAGTAGTTAAAAACTAATATTATACTAACTTTAAGCTTCTTCTTTTTATGTTTTTTGTTTTTTTTTGTTTGTTTGTAGGGAATGATAATAAAACAGTTCCTATAGGGAGGGATGATAAAACAGCTCTAATGGGAAAGGATGATAAAACAACACGAACAATCATCATTATCGTTGTACCAACTGCTACAATATTTATTCTAATTATTTGTATTTCTGTCATCTTGATGAGGAGGCATAAAAGGAAGTTGGTGAAAGAAATTCAGAGTACGCTTAAACTATAAACAAACAACAATTAAGTAAAATTAAATTCTTAAGACCATTTTTCACTAATTTGTTGTATGCTATTACTACTATGTTTGTGAAGGTACACACAGGGATGATATTAGCACCGCAGAATCCTTGCAATATGATTTTTCTACAATTAGAGCAGCAACAGATAACTTCTCAAATGCTAATAAGTTGGGACAAGGCGGATTTGGTCCTGTGTACAAGGTGATTAAGCTTACATATTGTTTAAGTTTAGCTTCTATAGCACAAAAGTTCTTTCCACTAAGATATACAAGTTAACTCCTTAATGTATAACGCTCTAGTTGGAACAAGAATACTGATTATAATTTCATTGTTTCAATTCATAATTTTTCAATTTGTTCTCATATGCTTAACTCAGGGTAAGCTTCAAAATGAACAAGAAGTAGCAGTAAAAAGATTGTCAGCAGATTCAGGCCAAGGTGATCTAGAATTCAAAAACGAGGTTTTATTGGTTGCCAGGCTTCAACATAGGAATTTGGTTAGGTTGCTGGGATTTTGCCTAGACGGAACAGAGAGACTTCTTGTCTATGAATTTGCTCCCAATGCAAGCCTTGATCATTTTTTATTTGGTATGTATTGCTTAACTTTTATCAAGTATGAAGCCTGAGCATCAATAATTTATGAATCTAACTTCTATACACTAACAACCTAATTAATACGACACTTTTTGTGGGGTCCAGTCCCCTATCCCATATTTTAAGAAAGGAAGATTTTTCTTCCTTTGACAAAATCACATTGGTAGCAATTGTGGAATTGGCCAACAAGCAAATTCCTTTGTTCACATAGTCGTGATGTAAGCGCTTACCTCATCATAGGAAATTCATTCCTATAAATAGGCAGCTTATGGTTCATTTGTATCACACCAAAATCTCAGACAATACATCTGAGTGAGAGCAAAGTGAGGTATTCCATATACTGTAAGAAAATAGTCTGTGAAGAAAAATAGAGTGTGAGTGATATTGTAGTGAGGTGGGAAAATCAAAAGAGTGTTATTTCTTTTGAGGGTGTAGTGGTCTTAGGAGTATTTGTACTCGTTACTACACAGTGTAAAATTCCTTACTATAGTGATATCAGCTGCTCCTCTTGGCCGTGGTTTTTCCCTTATTCAGAAGGGTTTCCACGTAAAATCTTGGTGTCATTATTGTTGCATTTTATTCTTGCTGATTTAACCATAACTTAGTGTTCCGCGTTTATCACTAATACCGTGAATATTATTTTTGCGGATCTATTTTATTCCCATCAAGTGTTATCAGAGCCAAGGTTCTGTCTGAGTATGCTCTGTGGTTGCAGCACAGTCTGAACTTCCACATCAGAAAAGAATTACTTTGGTCTTCGAATAAAAATAGTATTTGTATTTGTGATAAACGATGGAAGCCAACACTAGTAGAATGGTTACTTTGAGTGGCGTAAATTATGCCATCTGGAAGGGCAAAATGGAAGATTTGCTCTATGTCAAGAATTTTCATCAACCTGTCTTTGGAAATAAAAAGCCTGATAATAAATCAGATGAAGAGTGAAATTTGTTGCATCGGCAGGTTTGCGGCTTTATTAGACAGTGGGTTGACGATAATGTGTTGAACCATATTTCTGGAGAGACACATGCTCGGACCCTATGGGAGCATCTTGAAAGTTTGTATGCTCGAAAAACTAGTAATAACAAGATGTTTCTGATAAAGCAAATGCTGGGTTTAAAATACCACGATGGTTCCGCAATGACAGATCATCTGAATATTTTTCAGGGGATCATGAACCAGTTATCTGCTATGGGCATTAATTTTGATGAAGAAATTCAAGGCTTGTTTCTACTTGGTTCCCTACCAGATTCTTGGGAAATTATTAGAACTTCATTATCAAATTCTGCTCCGGATGGTGTGATCTCTATGGATCTTGCCAAGAGCAGTCTTTTAAATGAAGAGATGAGAAGAAAATCTCAAGGTTCCTCCTCATTAGATGTCTTGGTGACTGACACTAAGGGGAGAGGCAAGAATCGTGGTTCTCAAAATAGAGAACATCATAGAAGCAAATCCAGAAGCAGACTTAAAGATATTGACTGCTATCATTGCGGGAAGAAAGGGCACACAAAAAGGTTCTGCCGGATTTTGAAAAAGGAGAATAGAGAAAAGGAGGAAAAGAAAGAAGATGGCAATCGTGTTGCCGCTATCACTACAAAAGATCTTGTTACTGTCCTTGATGCGGATCTGATAAATATTGCTTGTGATGAGTCAAGCTGGGTTGTGGACAGTGGTGCCGCATCTCATGTGACATCAAGGAAGGAATTTTTCTCATCCTATACTCCGGGTGACTTTGGAACTTTGAGTATGGGTAATGAGACTGTATCCAGGGTGGCTGGTGTTGGAACGATCTGTTTGAAAACTAGTATTGGAACTAAACTAGTTTTAAACAATGTAAAGCATGCACCTGATGTTCGTTTGCACTTGATCTCTGTTGGTGTTTTGGATGATGAGGGATATGTCAGTACCAATGGTGCTGGAAAGTGGAAGCTTACTAAAGGTTCCATGATTGTGGCTCGTGGCGAAAAGCGTCGTGGTCTATACTGGACTACGACCTCTACCTGTGTTGATATGGTGAATGCAGTTGAGAGCAATAGCTCTTCAACGTTATGGCATAAGAGGCTTAGCCACATTAGCGAGAAAGGACTAAATGTTCTGGCCAAAAAGAAATTATTGTCAAATTTCGAAAGTGCTAAATTAGAAAAGTGTGAGCACTGCTTGGCTGGAAAACAAAATAGAGTTTCTTTCAAGTCTCATCCTCCTTCAAGAAAGACAGAGTTGCTTGAGTTGGTGCATTCAGATTTATGTGGTCCAATGAAGACAAGGACCTTGGGTGATGCACTTTATTTTGCTACCTTTATTGATGATTGCTCAAGGAAACTTTGGGTCTACGTCTTAAAGACTAAAGACCAAGTGTTGGGTGTCTTTAAGCAGTTTCAGGCCTCAGTTGAAAGAGAAACTGGAAAGAAGCTGAAGTGTATTCGTACTGATAACGGTGGTGAATATTGTGGACCGTTTGACGAATACTGCAACCAACAGGGTATCAGACACCAGAAGACTCCTCCTAAGACTCCTCAGCTTAATGGTTTAGCAGAGAGGATGAACAGGACCTTGATGGAAAGAGTCAGATGTTTGCTTTCTGAAGCAAAGTTGCCGAATTCCTTTTGGGGTGAGGCTTTATTGACCGCCGCACATGTTATTAATCTATCCCCTGCGGTTGCTTTGCAAAGTGATGTTCTAAACAGAGTTTGGTATGGCAAGGATGTTTCCTATGACCACTTGACAGTGTTTGATTGCAAAGCTTTTGTACATGTGCCTAAAGATGAGAGGTCAAAATTAACTGCCAAGACAAGGCAGTGCATCTTTATTGGTTATGGCCTTGATGAGTTTGGTTACAGGCTATATGATCCAATTGAGAAGAAGGTCGTGAGAAGCCGTGATGTTATCTTCACGGAGGATCAAACCATTGAAGATATTAACAAAGCGAAGAAGATAAAATCTTCAAGTTCTGAAGGTTTAGTTAATCTTGATCAAGTTCCTCATACAAATGCTGATGAAGTTGGTGGGCTCGATAACGATGGTGATGCCCAGAATCATGTTCCAGATCAGCATGTTGATGATGATAACGATGCTGCTATTGATGAAGTAGATGCTTCTACTCATGAAGTCGTGGATGAATCAGATATTCCACTTAGAAGGTCTACTAGACAGCATACTCCTTCTTCCCGTTATTCACCTAATGAGTATGTATTACTCACTGATGGGGGAGAACCTGAATGCTATGAGGAGGCCATGGAAGATGAGCACAAGGATCAATGGATTGAAGCCATGCAAGATGAGATGAAATCTCTGCGTGAGAACCATACTTATGAGTTGGTGAAATTGCCTAAGGGCATGAGAGCTTTGAAGAACAAGTGGGTGTTCAAAGTTAAAGCCGAAGAACACAGGTTGAAGCCCAGATACAAAGCTAGATTGGTTGTTAAGGGATTTGGTCAAAGGAAAGGTATTGACTTTGATGAAATATTTTCTCCTGTCGTGAAAATGTCCTCCATTCGGACAGTTCTTGGTTTGACTGCTAGTCTTGATTTGGAGATTGAGCAGATGGATGTGAAGACTGCTTTTCTTCACGGTGACTTAGAAGAGGAGATTTATATGGAACAACCTAAGGGCTTCAAGGCAAAAGGTAAAGAAAATCTTGTATGCAAACTCAAGAAGAGTCTATATGGATTGAAGCAAGCTCCCAGACAGTGGTACAGGAAGTTTGAGTCTGTTATGGGGGAGCAAGGATACAAGAAGACTTCTTCAGATCACTGTGTGTTTGTACGAAGATTTTCTGATGATGACTTTATCATCCTTCTGCTATATGTGGATGATATGTTGATTGTAGGCAAAAATGCTTCCAGGATTGACGAGTTGAAGAAACAGTTGAGTAAGTCTTTTGCAATGAAAGACTTGGGTCATGCTAAGCAGATTTTGGGCATGAGAATTACTCGTTCGAGAGATGAAAAAAAGCTTTATTTGTCGCAGCAAAAGTACATAGAACGTGTACTAGAGCGCTTCAATATGAAGAGTGCTAAGTGGGTTAGCACACCTCTTCCTGGTCATTTGAAATTGAGCAAAAAGATGTGTCCTACAACAACAAAGGAAAAAGAGAGAATGGCCAAGATTCCTTATTCCTCTGCCGTCGGAAGTTTAATGTATGCAATGGTATGCACTCGACCAGATATTGCTCATGCAGTCGGTGTTGTTAGCAGATTTCTCGAAAATCCAGGGAAAGAGCATTGGGAAGCTGTGAAGTGGATACTCAGGGGGAGCTATATCATGGCAGTTGAAGTTGCAGAAGTGTGTCGCACTGTCTACAACGGAAGCAGAGTATATTGCGGCTACTGAAGTTGGCAAAGAGATGATATGGCTCAAGAGATTCCTTCAAGAACTTGGATTGCAGCAAATGGAGTATGTTGTCTATTGTGACAGTCAGAGTGCAATAGACTTGAGCAAGAACTCCATGTACCATGCGAGAACAAAACACATCGATGTCAGATATCATTGGATTCGTGAGCAATTGGAAAGCGAATTGTTCCAAGTCAAGAAGATTCACACGAATGAAAATCCTGCAGATATGCTGACCAAGGCGGTACCGAGAGACAAGTTCGAATCGTGCAAAGAACTTGTCGGCATGCACTCAAATTAGAAGCCAGTGTACCCTCCTTCAGGTGAATGGGACTAGAGGGGGAGATTTGTGGGGTCCAGTCCCCTATCCCATATTTTAAGAAAGGAAGATTTTTCTTCCTTTGACAAAATCACATTGGTAGCAATTGTGGAATTGGCCAACAAGCAAATTTCTTTGTTCACATAGTCGTGATGTAAGCGCTTACCTCATCATAGGAAATTCATTCCTATAAATAGGCAGCTTATGGTTCATTTGTATCACACCAAAATCTCAGACAATACATCTGAGTGAGAGCAAAGTGAGGTATTCCATAGACTGTAAGAAAATAGTCTGTGAAGAAAAATAGAGTGTGAGTGATATTGTAGTGAGGTGGGAAAATCAAAAGAGTGTTATTTCTTTTGAGGGTGTAGTGGTCTTAGGAGTATTTGTACTCGTTACTACACAGTGTAAAATTCCTTACTATAGTGATATCAGCTGCTCCTCTTGGCCGTGGTTTTTCCCTTATTCAGAAGGGTTTCCACCTAAAATCTTGGTGTCATTATTGCTGCATTTTATTCTTGCTGATTTAACCATAACTTAGTGTTCCGCGTTTATCACTAATACCGTGAATATTATTTTTGCGGATCTATTTTATTCCCATCACTTTTTTTGTCAATGTAGTTTGATATCTTGTCTGGTTGTCTACCTTACTTTACAATAAAACTAATAGCACTTATTATGAGTTGTTCCATGTAGTAATCTTTTAAGTGACTTAAGATTTAAAAAGTCTTATACTGTCAATTCTAGAAGTCTAACTCGTAATTTATATTCTTCATCGTGTTCGCAGATTCAATTAAACGTAGGCAATTGGATTGGGAAAGGAGATCCAAAATCATAGGAGGCATTGCTAAGGGAATTCTTTATCTTCACGAGGATTCTAGGCTTCGGATCATTCATCGTGACCTCAAAGCTAGCAATGTTCTCCTTGATGCAGAAATGAATCCAAAAATTTCAGACTTTGGCATGGCAAGACTGTTTACATTGGATGAAACTCAAGGGAACACAAGTAGAATTGTTGGGACCTAGTAAGTTTTACACCTCTCATCAGATAGATTGGTACTTTTCATACCACTGGGAATGCTTCTTCAACTATTTAGCAAGAATAAAAACTACCTCGAGACAAAAGCAAATCTTTCCTTGAATTGATAGGAATCACATTTAAAAGAAAAAAAAAACTTTCCTTGAATTGTTATTAGAATATGGAGTTTGCACGTCATTGTAATCTCTTCAGGAGTGGTTACCTCAATATTGTTGAGCTAGGACTTTGGTGGTGTCTAAAATTTGTGTTGTTCTAGATGAATGGTCATATATCTAGAGTTTTATTCTCAATTTGGTCACTACCAAAGTTGCAATCTATGATGATAAAATGAAGATCATTTCCAGAAGTATGATATTCTGCCAAAACAGAGTTCTGGAAATGAATAGGCTAAATTTGTTTTTTGCTAAGCTAAGAATAGACCAATGGTCTAAGAGTTGTCTTCATATTACAGTGAGATAAATTCTCACTAAGGAAAGGCGGAAGGAGGAAAAGGAAAAGAAAGCAGACATCAAAAGGAGTCCATAACAACCCAATTTGCTGTATAAATTGCAGCACAATGATTTTTACTTCCTAAGTTCATTGAAAAATGTCCAAGTTCCTTAATGAACCATGTAGTTCTGACTTACAACATCCAGTAGTTCCCTGTTTTGTCAGTTCATTTAGTTTTGCTTATTAGTTTTACTTGGACTGCTAAACTGACAGAACTGAATATTTACCCTTTTACCTCTTAGTCTGTCAATGAGAAGCACAAAATATATGCGTACAAAAAACTTTAACAATCGAACTTTGTTTGGCAGTGGATATATGGCACCAGAATATGCAATGCACGGGCAATTTTCAGTCAAATCAGATGTTTTTAGCTTTGGAGTACTAGTCTTAGAAATTTTAAGTGGACAAAAAAACACTTGTTTCAGAAATGGAGAATCCCTGGAAGATCTTCTGAGCTATGTAAGTAATCGGCCAATCAATCAAGTATTCCTCAATCCTAAACTAGTTGGGACCTGCAACATTCATTATGGAGTATGAAATATGTTTATCTCTAACCTCCCAAATATTGGTGAATTACATTATTCCAAAATATTTTATGCTTTAGGAAAACAAGAATCAATTACTATTACTTTTTCTTTTTCAAATTCAACCTTACTGCTCCAACTAGTTGAGCGCTAATTAAGGGAGATTTTTAAGATAAAATTGACAAATGCTCTTATATTTTTTGAAGACAAATACTTTTATGAGTAAGGCTATTTAGTGTTTTTCCTAAGTTTCATGCAATACTCAGTATGATACATGATTTCGTCTTACTACGAGAGTTGATCTATAGCAGGCTTGGTCGAGTTGGCGGAATGGAACAACTATAAATTTTATAGATCCAATGCTGAGGGGAACCTCGGGACTCGTTCGGGACATAATGAGATGCGTTCACATTGCTTTATTGTGTGTTCAAGAAAATGTGGTTGATAGACCAACCATGGCAGCAGTTGTTCTCATGCTCAGTAGCCTCTCTTTGAGTCTTCCAGTGCCTTCAGTGCCTGCTTACTATATGCACAACAACACTAGTGCAGAGATGTCGCTTATTCAAGAATACAACAAAAGTAATGGTTCGTCACGAAATGAGGCGTCAATATCTGAGTTATATCCTCGTTAACATCCTTAGACATAATAACCTTTTCTTCAAGTTTACTTATTTTCTTTATTAATACTAATTCTAGTGTATGTGCTCAGGGGATCTTAGTAGCTTAGTCGGTTAGTTACCTGAACTTTTACCTTGTGGCGAGGGTTCAATTTCTTACCTTGTAATCCCCTCCCCCCTTTCCACTCCCCCTACCCCTATCCCTTATGTATCGAAAAAATGTGCCTACATATAGTCTAGCTAGCCATTATTGTAAACTTTATTATATTTAAAAGCAGCAATCTTTTAATATAATGCATAATTTGAAAATAGTTATCTAACTTATAGATAAAAATTAGATCTTACAAAAGTGTGTTCTAGTTCTTGGTGATTTTATTATACTAGTCTCTGAACACGTGTATTTTATATGTGTCTGAAATAGTATATAGAAATGAGTAAAAAGAAAATTTACGGTGATTTTCTTAATGAGCATTAATTATTGGTCCATTTAGCTTCTACATCGTTAAAATCATTCGTTTACAACAATGAAGGCAAAAAGCAAAATGAGATACAAAAACATGATCTAAAATGCTTACAGAAAAGTTATTCCCACATCCCATTTGCAGCGACGTTTAAAATTTGCTATAAATTGTTTTTATTTTTAAAATTTTAAAGTGTCATTGTAATGCTCGGTCAGCATTGAATGCTATTCAGTTATAGTAATTAATGGTTAATCCATAGGAAGGATAAAGAAGAGTCCGAAGTCTAAAGGGTATAAAAATACACGGTATTTATTAAAAGGGATGACCAAAAATTTATATACCAAAAGGGGTATATCGTGGGCTGATCCACGATTTACCCCCAAAAAAACTTTCGTCTGTCAGACAAGTCAACGAAAAACAAAACAAAAAAAATTTTAATTGTATAACGTGAACTGATCCACGTTATACAATATAAATTGTATAACGTGGATCAGTCCACGTTATACAATTATAACTTGTATAACGTGGACTGATCCACGTTATACAATTTAAATTGTATAACGTGGATCAGTCCACGTTATACAAGTTATATTTTTTTCCCAACGTTTTACAAAATAGGAGTCCGGAACCAAAATGCCCGAAGTGTTTTTTCCATACTTTGACCAACGATTAGTCGTGTGTCAAGAATCCGGAACGTCAATATTTTATCTAGAATCTGATATTTTTTTCTGCGTATAATAGTGTAGGCCCAATACATCAAGAATACGTAGACGTACGGATAGTCATTTTAGGGGTTGAAAAGGTGCCCGAAGTAAGTTTTGTTTGAAAAAATTTAGTGATTTTTCCATATTTTGACCAACGATTAGTCGTGTGTCAAGACTCCGAAACGTCAATATTTTATATAGAACTTGATATTTTTTTCTACGTACAATAATGTAGGCTCAATACATCAAGGATACGTAGACGTTCGGATCGTCATTTTAGGGGTTGAAAGGTGCCCGAAGTAAGTTTTGTTTGAAAACTAGTTGTAAAGTGGTCAAACTTTAGATGGTCATAACTTTGCACTCGGACGTCCGTTTTACGCGTTTTTTTTGAACTTGCGTATTTTTTCGAGATCTACGCGGACAAACTTCCCCAAGGCGGTTTGGCTGAGCCGATTTTTAAAAAAACACCTTTTATCCCATTCAATTTCAATTTTCCCCCAAATTGCCGTGGAATTTTCAGTTTTATTTACTTATAATATGATGATACGCAATAGATTTTAACGTAAAAATCCCGGGGTAATGTAGCTGTGAATGTCAATTTCACTTCTGTGGTTTCAATTTTTGAAAATAAAGCCGACTAATTTTCTCGACATATAAAGTTGACTAAAATAACCTTACAGTCAAACACTAAGTTTTTTCAAACAAAACTTACTTCGGGTTCAGGAGCGCGAACTACAACTAGAAGGAGGAATGAAGTGTAGTACTGATGAGTCATGAAATTACGGGATATTCGATGCTAATTGCTTAAGCTTTTGTGACTCTTTAAGCACTTTTGTTGTTACTTTTTTGTGTATTTATGTTGTTTTGTAGGATTAGATGCCCGGAGAGCATAACGGAGCAAAACGGATCAAAATAGAACAAAAATAGAACAATCTACACTTTCTGGCAGCATCTGCTAATAGCACATACTGCAGCATGTTGAACCCACGAGTAGCACTTGGTGCAACACATGGTGACAGAGAAATTGGCACAACCTGCTACGGTTTTGGCACAACCTGCGATTAGCATGTTGAACCTGCGACACAACCCGCGAGTAGCACTTGGTGCAGCACATGGTGACAGAGAAATTGGCACAACATGCTACGGTTTTGGCACAACATGCGACTAGCATGTTGCACGTGCGACACAACATGCGATTAGCATGTTGTGCACGAGGGTTTGTTGTCCAGATTTTGTTCCCGTTTTTGGAATGATATAAATACTCTTTTAGGGTTTGTAATAGACATCTTTGGCAGTTTTTCATCAAGTTTGGAGACTAGGTTTATACACCACACTTTGGGGTTGAAGATTTGAAGATTTGGTTGAGCATTTCTTAAACCTTTAATTCATTTCTTCAATTCCTTACTTTGTACTGATTATCTAAGTGTGTAGCTTTCTATTCCATTACTTGAATCTTGTTTATGACAATATTCTTGATTAAAGTTTGGTTTGAAACTCTTGTTATGCTTATGTATTGAATGATTTTTATTGCTATTGAAGTGGGTCTTTGTTGATTTAATTAATCTCGCTCTTGAATGTTTCCAAAGGAATTAGCTAACCCTAGGACTCACCCATTTACTTAGATTGAGCTCGGAAGAGGAAATCTAGGTTGGGAAAGATTAATTAACAAGAATTTGGGTCATTAAACCCATCTAATAACTTGAGCTCGGAAGAGGATAGTTACCTGAGGTTAAATTGATTGTGCCTAATATCACACTCTAAGGCTTGGAAAAGCTTAGAGTGAAATTCATTGATTTGGTTGGAAGACTTTCAATGAGATTTTAGAAATCGTTATCCATTAACATAAACCCACTCTTAGTTGTAAAATCATGAAATACATTGGATCGTTACTTGAGTGTACTTTCCTTTGTATCCAAACTTGTGGCCATTGATCATTTTACTTGCTTTCTAGGTTAGTTTACATTTCCACATTAGTTATAATATTCTCCAAAAAAACCCAAAATATTATCTATCGTTTGGCTTTAGCTTAGTTGGTGAAAGTTCTTTACTTTCTTAATCGCCTAGCATATTGTTCCCTGTGGGATCGACCCCGAATCATAGTTGGGTAAAAAATATTGCATACGACCGTGTACACTTTCTCTTCGAGGAGTGGATTTGGACGTTATAAAAAATGGCGCCGCTGCCGGGGAACAATTTGGCGTATTTGAGTTAGTTTGGGATTTAAGCTTACTTGCTTTGGTCCAAACTTGTGAATACTTGTGAAAATGTGTTTGTGATTTTTCTTTTTTTGTGTGTTTTGTGTTTAGTTTTTATTTTATTTTTTATTTTTGTCTCTATGGCATCTTGGAATGAAAATGGGTTTGATGGTTGCAATCCATATTTTGATGACCCATGTCATATTGTGGAGGACCCCACTTTTGGCAAGATTGTGAAAACTTTCCCGGGAGAGAGATGTGTGCACCGTCTCAATCTTATGATGGGAATGTTTGTAATATATGTGGTGGTCAAGGTGGACATTGGGGTGATTGTCTCAATTATTTTGCTCCCCCTCCCCCAAGTTATTCTAACGAAAATGCTAGTTATGCTTTTGAGTTTGATAGGGACAATGACACGACAAGTGAAGGACAAAGTGCCGGATATGAAGGCATCATGGCAATGCTCCAAACATACTTAGATCGAGAAGCTAAAATGGAGGAAGAGCGAAAGCTCGTCCAACAATCCATTTTAGAAAATGGAGAAGCTATGAAAAGAATGAATGATTCATTTGAGGATGCCAATTCCTCAATTGTCATTGAAGTGTCTACTCCTCAAAATGAATTGGTTGAAGAAGAGATTTCAGATTTGAAAGATGAGCCCGAAAATTCTGGTGACCACAACGAAAGTTGTGAAATTGAAGAAATGGTTCAACTTGAAGAAGAAGAAGAGCAATATCTTGAAGAAGAAATCTCCAATTCTCAAAAAGAAGAAGTTGACGAAATTTTAAAAAGCATAATGAGGAGGAATGAAAAATATGGGTAAGTCTTGACCAAATTGTGGGAAGAAGTTCAACATGGAGATGATGAAACTATCCAAAGGGTATATCTCACCATGGATGGACTTTTACAAGAGTTGGACGACTCTCACAATGAAGAAAAACTTGACAAGATGGAAATTGTGAGCCAAGATTGGCTTATGAATCAAACTCAACAACTTGAAGCCTATGGAGATCACCGTGAAGTCATTTCACGGATGATGGAAGAATTTATAAAAATGCATGTTGAGCAAAGTCAAGAAGTGGAGCTACTTGAAATTGCTATTCAAAAATTGAAGGCCGAATTGAATGCAAAGATTGAGACATGTAATGCTCAATACTAAAGGGCCATGGATTGTAGTTTTGAGTTGGTTTCCAATGAAGAAGAGGTCAAGATTGATTTGCATGAGCTAATGGTGAATTGCCAACCGACCAATCCAAAAATAATGTAAGATGCCGAGATTGAAGAAATGATACTAGAGTTGCATAAAAAAGTTCATAAAATATTTTTTGAAGACTCTAGTTCATTTTTGGGTGAGGATGTCAAAAATGAAGCGAATTTGAAATTGAAGCGCATTGGACCACATTCCAATCATTTTTCAATATTGTGCTTGGTTGATGATATGGGAGTTGAACTAACCTAGCATATGGAGAATTTTGGAGATGAAGAAGAAAGCGTTTTCATTTTGAAGTTTGCTATGCCAAGAAGACAAAATGGCACGCCTCACTTACGGGCCAACAAGTGCAAAATGCGACACCCGAGAGTTGGCCTCTTTGCTTTTCTACCACCTCCCCATGAGCGTTATCATAATCTTGATTCGAAGTTGGGGCGCAAATTCATATCCTCCAAGTGGAGGGAAAAGTGGTAAAGGTAACCGTCGTGCCGCGACGTTAACTTCAGCGCTTTGTAGGAGGCAACCCATCGTTTTAAAATTTTTTAATCATTTTTGAAATTTTATCTTTTAGAATAACTTAGTTTATGGTTTTTGACTAATCTGCAAAGTTTCAGGATTTTTGGAGTTGTTTTGAGCTGGTCGGATATCCGAACAGCCCCTAAACTAGTAAAAGCTGCAAAAATAATTTTTCGGGTGGCATAACCTGCGAATCGCAGGTCATGCCTGCGAGTCGCAGGTCAGGTCGCAAGTTGTGACAGAAAAAAAAAAACTGGTGACTTAACCTGCGAATCGCAGGTCATGCCTGCGAGTCGCAGGTCGTGACAATAAAAAAAAATTAATTGCCCTCAAACTATTTTGTGTTTTGTTTTGATTATGTGCAGTGAGGACACTGCAATGTTTGTAGTTGGGGGTGGCATGTGGTAGCACATTATATTTTAGTTATGCATAAATTGTGCCCTTGCCGGGCTTGTGTCTTATATATGTATATTGTGTGCCCTTGCCGAGTTTGTTTTGTGACTGTTGGTGTGGCTGTGACTAGACGTTGCTGCAAATGGAACTTGCTCAAATTTTTGAAGATTTTGTTTTGTCGGCGTATTGTGGATTGGTCACTTTTATTATTTTATTTTCTTTCTTAGCTCTTTCATTAGTCTTGTAGTTTAGGTGTAGGTGCTCCTTTGAGGAAAAAATGTGAAAACTCTTGGCTTGTTTGGTACTAATAGAGTTAGTCTCTTGCATGTGAAATTGAAATGCGAATACCCCTCTAAATTGTTTTGTGAAAGTTAAAAAGCAAGGTGCATAGGAAAGAATGATCTTTGTGACAACTTTTTGGCTCATTTGGTGACTCTTTACCTACTAGTTGTGTTTACTTTGGATTATGAGATATTGCACTAGTTGTTCTTGCTTAGGAATTGAAATTGATCCATCTTGACTAGTTCATATGCCATGTGTGGTGAGTGTTTGTTGAATAATTCTTGTGTTTACTTTTATCATCTAGAACTTGCCCGGTTAGTCTTTCAATGCTAATTTTAATTATGTTGGTTGGAGAGATGACCTTGGGCTATCTTTGTGATTTTTAAAAAAAGCCTCTTTAGTCTTTCTAACCTACCATTGCATAAATAATATCGCTAGTAACCTCATTTGAGCCAATGACCTTTTCTTTGATTGCCACATTACAAGCCTTTACCCTTTTTTATGAGAAGTCTCTCTTTTGAACCTTTCCCTCCTTGAACATGAAATTGTGAATTTGAGGCCCAAAGCTTAAGTTGGGGGTGTTAGTGTTGCTGGAGAGTGGTGAAGGTTGGTGTTGGAAAAGTCAAAAGAAAGGAAGAAAATTTGAAAAATACAAAAAGGTTGCAAACTTTTTGTGCAAAAAAAAAAAAAAGTGGAATAATTGGGGAAACTAGTATGCAAAGGAAGGAGTGATATTTTGAAATGAAGAGGAAAGTGGACAAAAGGTATTGTGTTGTGTTCAAGGAGGGCATAGTCACTTGTATCCCAAATACTTAGCCTACCCTTCCCTAAGCCTACATTACAAGCTTAAAAAGTCACTATGATCTCCAACCGAATGTTTTTGAGTTAGTGATGAACGAAAATAAAGGCAAGCTCATGGTGTGATATTTGTTAGCACTAAAACTTCTTTGTTGAGTGTGAGCGACTTTTGTGTATTTGTCTCTTGCGTCGTTGTTGTGAATATTGTGATTTTGAGACTTTCTTTCTTGTGAGGGCATATGGATTACGATAGATTGGTGATGTTGAAAAATTCAAAGTTGAGTCAACTGAGCATATCTAGTAAGCTAGTGGTTTTGAGTCACTTATTGAGGCTTTGAGTGTAGTTGCTTGATGGTTTTAAATCTCTATTGCATTCGTGAAATTGTATTTTGAAATGAGGGAGTTATTTGGTTGAAGCTTCACATGCTTGTAGCCTAATTGTTGGTACCAACCAAAGTCATGTTTTTGTGCTTAAAGTGAATCCTCATTGAGATTTTTGTTTTGATTTGCTTGAGGACAAGCAAAGGCTTTAAGTTGGGGGTGTTGATGAGTCGTGAAATTACGGGATATTTGATGCTAATTCCTTAAGCTTTTGCGACTCTTTAAGCACTTTTGTTGTTACTTTTTTTGTATTTATGTTGTTTTGTAGGATTAGATGTCCGGAGAGCATAACGGAGCAAAACAGACCAAAATAGAGCAAAAATAGAACAATCTACACTTTCTGGCAGCATCTGCTAATAGCACATGCTGCAGCATGTTGAACCCGCGAGTAGCACTTGGTGCAGCACATGGTGACAGAGAAATTGGCACAACCAACTACGGTTTTGGCACAACCTGCGATTAGCATGTTGAACCTGCGACACAACCCGCGAGTAGCACTTGGTGCAGCACATGGTGACAGAGAAATTGGCACAACATGCTACGGTTTTGGCACAACATGCGACTAGCATGTTGCACCTGCGACACAACATGCGATTAGCATGTTGTGCACGAGGGTATTGTTGTCCAGATTTTGTTTCCGTTTTTGGAATGATATAAATACTCTTTTAGGGTTTGTAATAGACAACTTTGGCAGTTTTTCATCAAGTTTGGAGACTAGGTTTCTACACCACACTTTGGGGTTGAAGATTTGAAGATTTGATTGAGCATTTCTTAAACCTTTAATTCATTTCTTCAATTCCTTGCTTTGTATTGATTATCTAAGTGTGTAGCTTTCTATTCCATTACTTGAATCTTGTTTATGAAAATATTCTTGATTAAAGTTTGGTTTGAAACTCTTGTTATGCTTATGTATTGAATGATTTTTATTGCTATTGAAGTGGGTCTTTGTTGATTTAATTAATCTCGTTCTTGAATGTTTCCAAAGGGATTAGCTAACCCTAGGACTCACCCATTTACTTAAATTGAGCTCGGAAGAGGAAATCTAGGTTGGGAAAGATTAATTAACAAGAATTTGGGTCATTAAACCCATCTAATAACTTGAGCTCGGAAAAGGATAGTTACCTGAGGTTAAATTGATTGTGCCTAATATCACACTCTAAGGCTTGGAAAATCTTAGAGTGAAATTCATTGATTTGGTTGGAAGACTTTCAATGAGATTTTAGAAATCATTATCCATTAACATAAACCCACTCTTAGTTGTAAAATCATGAAATACATTGGATCGTTACTTGAGTGTACTTTCCTTTGTATCCAAACTTGTGGCCATTGATCATTTTACTTGCTTTCTAGGTTAGTTTACATTTCCACATTAGTTATAATATTCTCCAAAAAAACCCAAAATATTATCTATCGTTTGGCTTTAGCTTAGTTGGTGAAAGTTCTTTACTTTCTTAATCGCCTAGCATATTGTTCCCTGTGGGATCGACCCCGAATCATAGTTGGGTAAACAATATTGCATACGACCGTGTACACTTTCTCTTCGAGGAGTGGATTTGGACGTTATAAAAAATGGCGCCGCTGCCGGGGAACAATTTGGCGTATTTGAGTTAGTTTGGGATTTAAGCTTACTTGCTTTGGTCCAAACTTGTGAATACTTGTGAAAACGTGTTTGTCATTTTTCTTTTTTTGTGTGTTTTGTGTTTAGTTTTTTATTTTATTTTTTATTATTGTCTCTATGGCATCTTGGAATGAAAATGGGTTTGATGGTTGCAATCCATATTTTGATGACCCATGTCCATATTGTGGAGGACCCCACTTTTGGCAAGATTGTGAAAATTTTCCCGGGAGAGAGATGTGTGCACCGTCTCAATCCTATGATGGGAATGTTTGTAATATATGTGGTGGTCAAGGTGGACATTGGGGTGATTGTCCCAATTATTTTGCTCCCCCTCCCCCAAGTTGTTCTAACGAAAATGCTAGTTGTGCTTTTGAGTTTGATAGGGACAATGACACGACAAGTGAAGGACAAAGTGCCGGATATGAAGGCATCATGGCAATGCTCCAAACATACTTAGATCGAGAAGCTAAAATGGAGGAAGAGCGAAAGCTCGTCCAACAATCCATTTTAGAAAATGGAGAAGCTATGAAAAGAATGAATGATTCATTTGAGGATGCCAATTCCTCAATTGTCATTGAAGTGTCTACTCCTCAAAATGAATTGGTTGAAGAAGAGATTTCAGATTTGAAAGATGAGCCCGAAAATTCTGGTGACCACAACGAAAGTTGTGAAATTGAAGAAATGGTTCAACTTGAAGAAGAAGAGCAAAATCTTGAAGAAGAAATCTCCAATTCTCAAAAAGAAGAAGTTGAGGAAATTTTGAAAAGCATAATGGGGAGGAATGAAAAATATGGGCAAGTCTTGACCAAATTGTGGGAAGAAGTTCAACATGGAGATGATGAAACTATCCAAAAGGTATATCTCAACATGGATGGACTTTTACAAGAGTTGGACGACTCTCACAATGAAGAAAAACTTAACAAGATGGAAATTGTGAGCCAAGATTGGCTAATGAATCAAGCTCAACAACTTGAAGCCTATGGGGATCACCGTGAAGGCATTTCAGGAATGATGGAAGAATTTATAAAAATGCATGTTGAGCAAAGTGAAGAAGTGGAGCTACTTGAAATTGCTATCCAAAAATTGAAGGCCGAATTGAATGCAAAGATTGAGGCATGTAATGCTCAATACTAAAGGGCCATGGATTGTAGTTTTGAGTTGGTTTCCAATGAAGAAGAGGTCAAGATTGATTTGCATGAGCTAATGGTGAATTGCCAACCGACCAATCCAAAAATAATGCAAGATGCCGAGATTGAAGAAATGATACTAGAGTTGCATAAAAAAGTTCATAAAATAATTTTTGAAGACTCTAGTTCATTTTTGGGTGAGGATGTAAAAAATGAAGCGAATTTAAAATTGAAACGCATTGGATCACATTCCAATCATTTTTCAACATTGTGTTTGGTTGATGATATGGGAGTTGAACTAACCGGGCATATGGAGAATTTTGGTGATGAAGAAAAAAGCGTTTTCATTTTGAAGTTTGCTATGCTAAGAAAACAAAATGGCACGCCTCACTTACGGGCCAACAAGTGCAAAATGCGGCACCCGAGAGTTGGCCTCTTTGCTTTTCTACCACCTCCCCATGAGCGTCATCATAATCTTGATTCGAAGTTGGGGCGCAAATTCATATCCTCCAAGTGGAGGGAAAAGTGGTAAAGGTAACCGTCGTGCCGCGACGTTAACTTCAACACTTGGTGGGAGGCAACCCATCGTTTTAAATTTTTTAAATCATTTTTGAAATTTTATCTTTTATAATAGCTTAGTTTATGGGTTTTGACTAATCTGCAAAGTTTCAGGATTTTTGGAGTTGTTTTGAGCAGGTCGGATATCCGAACAGCCCCCAAACCAGTAAAAGCTGCAAAAATAATTTTTCGGGTGGCATAACCTGCGAATCGCAGGTCATGCCTGCGAGTTGCAGGTCAGGTCACAAGTTGTGACAGTAAAACAAAACTGGTGACATAACCTGTGAATCGCAGGTCATGCCTGCGAGTCGCAGGTACTGTCGCAGGTCGTGACAATAAAAAAAAAATTAATTTCCCTCAAACTATTTTGTGTTTTGTTTTGATTATGTGCAGTGAGGACACTGCAATGTTTGTAGTTAGGGGTGGCATGTGGTAGCACATTATATTTTAGTTATGCATAAATTGTGCCCTTGCCGGGCTTGTGTCTTATATATGTATATTGTGTGCCCTTGCCGAATTTGTTTTGTGACTGTTGGTGTGGCTGTGACTAGACGTTGCTGCAAATGGAACTTGCTCAAATTTTTGAAGATTTTGTTTTGTTGGCGTGTTGTGGATTAGTCATTTTTATTATTTTATTTTCTTTCTTAGCTCTTTCATTAGTCTTGTAGTTTAGGGGTGATTGTCCCAATTATTTTGCTCCCCCTCCCCCAAGTTGTTCTAACGAAAAATTCTGCGTACGCCACTGGTTACAATTGTGTCATGTCTTGTCTAATCATTTCTCCCCAATACTTCTCCGGTCGACCTTTACCTCTCCTGAAGTCATCCATATCCAACCTCTCACACTTCTGTACTAGGGCATCAAGGGTCTATCGTATACAGTCTTATCTTGCAATTCTGCAATAGACTGTTTTCACAGCTCGAACTCCTAACCTCCTAATTACGTGACAACAACTTACCAGTTACGTCAAGACTTTCCTTCAAAATTAAAGCTATAAATGCTGGTAAAGTTTAAGGACTACTGGTACAATTAATTTAAAATTTATTGACATTATCTTAAGTGGTAAACTAACAAATTTGTTTTTCAGTTTTTTTTTTTTTTTCGAAAAAAAACCAGCAGATCTTGGTTTCATGAATGTAATCCAAACAAATTACATTCGTTATTTCAAACTGCTCCTATGCAGTGCCAGCACATCATCGTTCACTTTTGACCAGAAAAAATAAAATTACATGTACCATTGTGCATGTTTCTAGTTAATAAGCACACAACATTTTTTATTTATAGATTAACATGTGCTATTTATATTTATATTCTATGTAACGTGTGTTACTTATCCAGATTAATATAACTATTACTTTTTCTGTAACAATTTTTTTTTTTAATTTGACAGGACACTAATTTACATAAGTAAAAAAAAATAAAAAATCTTATGATCTTAAACTGAAAATATATTAATATAACAAAATGTCCTTTAATTTTATAATCTTAAACATATTATGTAGGATGTTAGTATTGAAAAGCTAATTAATATAAATAGTGACAATAACAACGACATATCTAGTGTTATTTGTACATTAACATGTGTTAAATATAAATGGTGAACTTTTTTTAAAACAAAAGATTGTCACTTTATCAGAAAATTTAGTTTAAAATATTTTTCATTTTAAAAAATTAAAAAAGTATTAGTTACCTCTTTTTCAATTCCACCAAACTACTGCTCCACTTCAACGAGCCGAATAATAATTAATTAGTTAATTAGTTAAATATCTTTACTAATATGATTTTGCTTTTAACATATGTGTCACAACTTGAGTGATAGCTTTAAAAAATTAATTATTTAATTATAAGAAATTAATATGAGTTGGTGAATGTAAAAGTAATTCTTGTGGAGGAAAAAAACAACCTAGACGTCACCATATCGTCATCAATTGCAAAATATCAAGTTGATTTGAAAAGTACAACGATCGAGCCCCACTTTATAATCTTCTCAAGTGCAGCAAAACTTTGGGTCGGACCTTTGTGAAAATATATTAGTATTTCTTTTTTTTTTCTTCCTCTTTTTCCTTTTTAGAATCATATATAATGTGTATTTCTCTCCTTTTAAAAAAAAAAAAAACTTTTTTGTTCTTCACATTGTTTTACCAACTCAGTCCGCCCCTGAGTGCTCGCGACTAAGTGAAGGCTAAGATATTTTCTCATAATACATTTTCATTCCTCCAATACGGCGAAAAAGTCGAATCCGACGGTCAGAGATCAATTGAAGGAACTATCTTACTTTGTCAAAGTCTTCCTTCTATGTATGTCTGATAAGCAAAGATTCAGATGAGATCTCCTAATTCCTTTTTATTTCTTCGATGTCGCGAGAAAATCGATTTGACGATTTATCTTACTTGATTCTCTGTAGATTCAATTGAAGAAGTTCGTTTATTCTACAATTGGTTTAAATATTTCCAAACGCATGAAATGACCATCAATTTAAGTATAAGTGGATCACGCGAAATTTTCAGAAGAGGTAAGTTACATGCTTATTTAACTTTATTTTAAGTTCTTTTCATGAATTTTTAGAACTACTTGATTCGTCTAAACTTGATGGTGACTCAATTTTGTAGATAACTAAAGCATATATAAGAAGAAATTTGACATCTTAAAAATAAAATAAAAAAATCAATATTAAATTTGTAATTGATAAATTAAAAGATATTGAATATTAAACAACCTAAAAGATTGAGATGGTAGAAGGCGAAAGAGTATTTAAAATGTGCCTAAGTCATGACTAGGGTTTCAACAAACTGTGTAATTTTAAACACTTAATTTATTAGATATATACAGTTGGACCTTTTTTATTACTACTATTATCTATTATTACATTTCACTATAATAGTCAAGTTTTATTTGGAAGCCATTGTCATGTTATCTTAGCAACATTTCGCTATAGAAACCAAAACATTATCTGCACAAATGACATTGTTATAAAGAGGTTTGATTGTATATCATAATCATACTATAAAATTATTTTGTAACTTAAAGAAACTTCATTTCGAATTATTCATAAAAACACTATTTTAACATAATTATTTTCGTATATTATCAACTGATAAAAACCATAGAGTATTATGTATAATATATAGTTTAAAAGTTGTTGTTAGTGGCAACTAAGGAATTTCGGGAAAAGATTAGTATATAAATAGCAATATTTGGCATAAATATACAATATATTTTCAAATTCATCTGATCTGACCATCCATTCCTAATTGTAGCCTAATTGTTATAAGACATAATACGTTGAATGTCGTTAACTTGGCAGTAAAATTTATTTAGACACCGAACTATGACTTGTCTCAATTGAGCACCTGAACACATGATAAAGTGTTTATATTAAAAACTACTGACTCAAATTTTAGAAAGCAAATGTTTTTAAGTGTCCATTATATAAATTAACCACATAAAAATATATTACTCATCAGCCTAAATTAAAGTGTGCATTGATACGCCCAAATTACACCTTTGAGATCAGGAGTAAGCGGTCGTTGTCAAATATAGAACCCAACAAGGTTAGGGTCGAATCCCACAGAGAATACAATGAAGAAATATACTTGGCAAGTTTAACACTCGACTATTAGTCTATATTTCAAGGGGAAAGGAAATATAATAAGAGTTTGATTGTTGGTTGTTCATTAAAAACTGAGAATGTTTATAAGATGTAACCAATTGGTAAATGGGACTAAGGTTGTGGTTCCAATGGAAAGTAATACGATTGGGTATCAATTCAACTTATTTATATGCCTAAGTGCATTAAGCCAAGGGTCACACGATTCTTGCCAAAAGTTTTCCAACCAAATCAGCAAATTTCATCCTAAGCTTTTCCAAGCCCTAGGATGTTTTATAAGTGAGCACCCATATAGCCTCAACTAGCTTTCCTATTCCTAGCTCAAGCTATTAGATGGATTTAATGACCCACATTATTGCTATTAACTCTTTTCCTAACCTCTACTTTCTTTTCCAAGCAAAGTAATGGTATTAAGGCACAAGTAATGTTGTACACCATCACAAGACATTGATGCTTGAAGAGTTAATAGAAAACACCATTAGCATATAAATGTAGTATGACTATGAAACCCAATCACATAACTAACACATTGGATCCCACAACCTTAGCTGAAAGATTAGCTACTGATATTCATTAAAAGTAAATCAATCAAATAAAATGTATTCATAAATCTTTCAAAAGTGTTGGATGGAGAAGATGACAAAGCCAAAAGGAATCTCTTAAATGCTTCACCAACCAACAATAAATGAACTCCACAAGAGTCTATGCTAAAAACTGCATAATAATACAATCCAAAACCCTAGCAATCTATTTATAGCATGTCCAAAACGGGAATAATTTCCAGACAAAAATACCCCTGCGCATTAGGTGCGAATCGCAGATGATGTCGCATGTTCAACCTGCGAGCCGCAGGTTGCACCATATCATCGCAGGTGTCGCGTCTTCGATTATCTGTTGAGCAGCATCCGCGACACCATATGCGAATCGCATGTTCCACCTGCGACTCGCAGGTGGTGTCGCATGTGGTGTCACATGTGGTGTCTTCTTTGGCCTTCTATGTCAGCAGATGCGGCACCACCTGCGACTCGCAGGCATGACCTGCGATTCGCAGGTGATGCCCTGGTTCAGTTCAACTGTATTTTTGTCTACTTTGCTTCATTTTGCTTCAAGTAGTTTCTGGCACATGTTATTCTACAAATTGACACAAAAATACGAGAAACAACATCAAAAGTACTTGGGGATTTACAAAAGACTAAGTAGTTAGCGTCAAATGAGCCGTAATTTCACGACTCATCAACACCCCCAAACTTATACTTTTGCTTGTCCTCAAGCATTTAAAACAGGACTACCACATATGCCAATTGCTAGGTACTACAATGATGATCGTGATCAGTCAAAATATAATTATTTAAAATATGAGTTCCCCTCCCTCTTGTTGCGAGACATGGTGCCTTTCCTCAAAAGGCGAGCATTAACCAACTGCTGCACTTGATGACACAATGTTATTCTATCTTTTAAAAGAACGGCTTCAAATGAGGCGTCAAGAAGTAATTCTTTCGTTGAGCCTCGTAATCCACATGCCCTCACAAAAAGACCAAAGAAAGTCCCACACACACATATTCACGAATAGCAACTGGGACAAAAGACGAATAAGGAGAGAACCACTCACACTCAGAAAAGAAAATGTACTAGTACAAAAAATGTGGTGCCATAAGCTTGCCCTTTAAGTATTTCTCCACTAATGTAAACACACTTTGTTCAAAATCAATTAGGACTTGCGGGTCATAGTTAAGGTTCGGGGTTAAAGTGGGGTGAAATTTGGGTAAGAGTGACTTGACGTCTCCCTAAGCATTTTCAAACACGCTTCCTTCACCTAATTCGTCCCTTCTTCAGCATTTAAGCATTATCTGCCAATTCGTGCCTCCTTTTGCTAATATCGTTATTTATTCTCTAGTTTCCCCATTTATTCTTTACGTAACAACCATTATTCACGCCCTTGCGTTCACTGCTAAACATACAATTTATATGTACATATAACACCTTTCTTTAGACAAATATCTACATATACATTTTTTTTTGCCAGCTACTACCCCCAAACTTAAGCGCTTTAGCCTATTGTAGCGTATTCGATTTGCTTAGGGGGATAGGGTGCCAAAAGGTGGGTAAACAAGGGAAAAAGGGATGGGGCCTGTCATAAGGTTGTAATGAAAGAAAAGAAAAACAAAGTTACGGCTCAAAAATGGGTTAACTAGGATATCAATGCAATAGGTAGGAATTTTTAGGTTTAGTGGCGGTCCAAAGAGAGCCTAATATCCTTTTTCAAACAAGTGCAGTTTAGTATTTCGCCTTGAGATACTTTCCGGGCAAGTTCTAGATCACAATTATGCACAAGACTAAGACAATAACCTTTCACACACATGGCACACGGATTACTTTGCTATCTTCTAACTACTTCTCAACCCGTCATTCTAGGCTTGCAAAACATTTGTGTGTCACCAAATGAGTCATGTTAGTGTTGCTCCTCCCCTCTGAGTACATATGCAAGAATTTTGGGATGGGTGTTATCAAAATACGATGGAAAAACGAACCAAGAAAAATTTATAAACCGATCAACCATCACTATTATACTTGGCAATGACAAACTACCAATGACAAACTACAAGTGCACAAACTTAAACATGATCTATCCTAAAACAATAAAAACAAACATATGACCTATTTTACAACAATAAAAACAAACATATGCAGCGTGAGCTGTCCCACCCCCAACAAAAGGAATATACAGTGTCCCCAATGCATCAAATGTAGTACAAGGGATGAATAACTCACGATGGACGCATCAGGCGTCCGATGGCGACTGATTAGCAAGGAGGACCTCCAACGGAGGTACTATCAATAGGAGCGGTGTAGCATCACCCTCCTGCCCTGGTGGCAATATCTCAGGTCCCACACACGGGGGCAATCGTGTGTCAGCTGGAGGAGCGGTGGACCAGCCCTTAGGGGTCGGAAGGCCCCCCTGGATTTCTTGCTCGCCTCTAGGGACTGCTGTATGGCCACATATGTGTCAATCTCATCCTCAGCGATACCAGCAGCCCGGGCGGAAGTACGTGCCTCCTCAACAGCAGGGTCAACCTCCAGCTCCTCGTCAAACTCTTCCTCACTGTCTTCCTCTTCCTCTTCCTCTTCTTCCTCAGTTTCTTCTTCCTCCCCAGCTGGCTCCTTAACCCTTTTTCCCGAAGGCATGACAGGCGTTGTGGGCCCAGTGGAGAATAAGGAAGCACCAGATGGTAGAATGGGTGCACTGAGCTCAATGTCGGTGACTTTCAATATTCGAATGTCCTCCTTGACCTTAGCTAGGTCCGCTCGAATGGCTGGAAGCCCACTTTCACTGCCCCCCTCAATGCGCTCCAACCGACGATCGATTTGGCGAACATGCTCTTTAATTTTGTCCTGCTCTTTCCTAATATCTGTGATTGCCCGAGTGTAGGGTGCCATTGCTGACTCAATTGCCTCTTTCACAAAATTGGGAAGCCTCTCAACCAACCAATTAACTTTAGCATCTGCTGCGCGGAGCATTCGCATACCCTCGGTAGACACTCCACGAGCTATTGTGGTGGATGGTGAAACAGGGGCAGCAGGAGCTGTAGTGGAAGAACTCAGAGGGTTAGACCTCGGTGCTCGAGGGGCAGTGCTGGGAGTAGTCTCCTCATCATCGGTGGCCAAGTCTTCGGGCTCAAAAATATGAGCATCAAGTGTTGTTCCCGAAGCTCTTGGCTCTGTGCTCACCCGCTTTCGCTTCCTAGTCCCTGGTTCTAACTTGGTGTAATCAATCATTTGATCAGCCTATAAACTCCTGTCCACCCGAGGAATATCACGAACCTCTTTCCGGCGGCATAATTCAGTGATCAAACAAGGAAAAGAGAGCGATGTGTTTTTTTGAGTGGACCTATTCTTGATCTCGTCTCGGATAATTACCCCCACATCGACAAGATACCCAGACATGAGTGAAGCAATGAGAATACACTTTGCAATAGGTATGTCAGTGCTATGCTTGGAAGGACTCACCCACGATAATACTAAGGATAACCAAAACTTGGCTTCGCGGTTGAAAGTGTTCTTCTCAATCTGGACAGATGGATCCAGCCATGGTGGAGTCCCTGAGGCACTCACTGAAGCTACCTACTCTCGTTGCTCCTCCGGGTTTTCCATCTTCAATTCATATTCAGAACTCACCGGAGGCCAACCTTCAACAGGGTCTGTTTCGATGCGTTGCTCATATAGGATAGATGTTATGGTATCGGCAGCACAATCAATCTCTTTTCCCCGAACCGGAACCCAACACAAGTGTTCCATGGTTTTCTTGAGTTGGCGGCGCGACCTTTTCGCATTCAAAGTGGCTGCATAGGCTGTATAGAATTCCATTACCAAGGTCGGGCAGTATTCAGCAGGCTGCGTGAAATAAGTCCATCTCAAGGCCTCAAGCTTGCGAATGATGCCCGGGCATTGGTCGTGCAGCCCCTGTAGAGTGACTCTCTTTTCTACAATGAGGCCCCGGACTGGATTTCCATCAGGCTTAATGGTATTTCAAGCCTCATACAGTTCTCGGGAGCCAGGCACGGTCAACTGTTGCTCCATTTCCTCCCTTCGTTGACCTCTGGTGACGGCATCCTCGGGCTCAGGGGAGGAAGCCCCATGTGTCCCCTCTTCAGACTGGGGACGGGATCAGCCGGTGCCTTTTCTTTTCTTCTAGAGGTGGAGGTTTGTCGTGTTGCTCGTTTTCCTCCACTTTGAGGTTGATTTGATCGAACCATCCTGCACAACATACAAAAATATACCCATTATTTATGGTGTTCGTTTAGCAACAATAAAGAGGTATATATAAGAAAAACAAAAACAAAGCATTGAAGGATGACACCACCTGCGAAACACCACATGCGAGTCGCATGTGTGACCTGCGACTCGCAGGTAGTGTCGCGGATGATGCCAGGAAACTTGTTATTCACTGTCAACACCTGCTGCAGCAGGTGCGATTCGCATGTCAAACATGCGAATTGTGGATGCTGCTCGCAGGTGAGACACTTGATTTGATTTTTTTTTAACACACAACACAGATGCACAACACACCATAACATGTTTTCTTAACTTTTTCCCTTAAGAGCGTTGTCACCCCGTCTATTATTGGGAAAAGCTATTCAATTACTCACTCGTATGTTCGATGGTTGCCCCTCACAAATGACGATGATATTTTGTAACTCAGAAGGCATCACGGGTCCTACTTCACAGGTAATGTGCCATGGGTACTCAAGAATTCCCCATTTTGGTGAATGATCATATTTTCACGACATCCAAACACTCACATAGTCTTTTAGGCATTTCGTCAAACACGTGGCGAGCGTCCATCAACTATTATTTCTTACCACAAATGGATACCCGAGAATTCCCTAGTCGCTATCTAATTTCGCATCAACAACCACTTCCTAGAAGGACGACACAAACATGGGTACTCAAGATTTCCCCATTTTTCATCAATTTCCAACAACCCACATAATACATAAGATAAATCTAATCAACTAACTAATTACATCCAGTGTTAAGGCATGATAATACATGGGATTGAGCAGTTCGTAAGTTCCACATAATGTAAAAAAAGCAAAGTTGACATACCTTGAGAATTAATGGAAGTTGGAAACCTTGAAATCTTTTTCAGGGCAAAAGGACTGGGATCAGTATTTAAGATTTGGTGATGTGAATTAAAGTGATTGGAGTGAAATGGAATTATGGGATGATATAGGAGAGAAGAGGGAAAAGGGGAGAGAGGGAAACTGAAGGTCGTAACTGATGTTTTTCAGCAGTTACGATTTCTTTATTTAAAATTGAACCAATTCGAGTCGGGTCGGGAAACCCGCGAATCTCACTTACCTGCACAACATGCGACTCGCGAATGATGTCGCATGTTGTGCCATTCCATCGCAGATGCTGACAGAGAGTTTGGCTCTCATGAACTGAATTTTGGCATCACCTGCGATTCGCAGGTGAATTCGCGGACATGACATGCGAATCATAGGTGATGTCGCATGTCATGCCAATTGGCATTTTTCAAACTCTTCTTCTTTGTACACACATTTTATTCCTACACACTTGGACACACATCAAAAACATCACAAAAGTAAAAAAAAACAATACGTGAAAATAAAACTTGGGTTGCCTCCCAAAAAGCGCTTGATTTTACGTCACAGCACGACGTTGCTACCTGTTCAGCCCTTTTATGGCTCATTGAGGAGGAAGACCTCAATAATCTTTGCTTCATTCTGAGATCCCAAGTAATGTTTCACCCTTTGCCCATTCACTTTGATTTTATTACCACTTGGGCAAACAAGTTCAATTGCTCCAGATGAGAACACTTGTGTGATTTCAAACGGGCCGGACCATTTGGATTTCAACTTTCCGGGAAACAACCGGAGCCTGGAGTTAAACAACAATACGCGATCCCCGATGTTGAACTCTCTTTGCAAGATATTCTTGTCATGGAAATGTTTCATGCGGGCCTTGTAGATTGCAGAACTCGCATATGCTTTCAGTCGAAATTCATCGAGCTCATTAATCTGCTCCAACCTCAAGTTTGAGGCATCACCCCATTCTAGATTCAAATTTTTCATTGCCCACAACGCCTTATGTTCGAGTTCCACTGGAAGATGACAAGCTTTTCCAAATACCAATTGATATGGAGACATGCCAATTGGGGTCTTGTAGGCTGTTCGGTATGCCCATAGAGCATTATCCAATTTCTTTGACCAATCCGTCCGGTTAGCATTCACTGTTTTGGAAAGTATGCTCTTGATCTGTCTATTTGAAACCTCAACTTCGCCACTTGTTTGGGGATGATACGGGGTGGAAACTTTATGCTTGACCCCATACTTCTCAAGAAGAGTCTTGAATAATCGATTGCAGAAATGAGAGCCCCCGTCACTAATGATTGCCCTTGGAGTTCCGAACCTTGAGAAGATAACCCTTTTCAAAAATGCAGTGACACTTCTTCCTTCATTGTTGGGGAGCGTTACGACTTCCACCCATTTGGACACGTAGTCTACTGCCACGAGAATGTACTTGTTGCTGTAGGAGCTTACAAATGGACCCATAAAGTCAATGCCCCATACATCGAACAATTCAACTTCGAGAATCAGTGTCATTGGTAGCTCATGCCTTCTCGATATGCCCCCATGCCTTTGACATTGATTACAAGCTTTTATAAAGTCATGAGCATCTTGATAGATTGTCGGCCAATAATAACCACTTTGAAGCACCTTGGCTGCCGTTCTTGAGCTACTATGATGTCCACCAACCGGTGATGAGTGACAAGCTTCGTTGATGGGCATCATTTCTACTTCGGGTATGCACCCCCTTATGATGTTGTCGGCGCAAACCCTAAATAGATATGGATCGTCCCAATAGAATTTCCGGGCATCACTCAAAAACTTCTTCTTTTGGTGTAAATTCAAATCCACCGGCATAATGTCACTTGCATGGAAGTTAGCAAAATCGGCATACCAAGGGATCATGTCATGCGACCCCGCCATTACTTGCTCATCCGAAAATGACTCATTGATTTCTACGCCATCCAATGGATGCCTACCCTCTTCAAGACGAGACAAGTGGTCTGCCACTTGATTTTCATCCCTTTCTATCTTTGACTTCTAAGTCAAACTCTTGCAAGAGAAGGACCCAACGTATCAACCTCGGTTTTGCATCTTTCTTTGTTATGAGGTAACGTAAGCCTGCGTGATCGGTGTGAACAATCACATGGGTGCCCAACAAATAAGCCCGGAACTTCTCGAAGGCAAACACAATAGCTAGCAACTCTTGTTCTGTGACAGTGTAATTCATTTGGGCATTGTTCAGAGTCTTGCTTGCGTAGTAAATTGGGTGAAAGATCTTATCACGCTTCTGGCCAAGAACAGCCCCCATGGAAAAGCCACTTGCATCACACATCAGCTCAAAAGGTTAAGACCAGTCCGGGGCAATGATGATAGGAGCCGATGTGAGTCTCTCTTTCAAAGCCTCAAATGCCTTCAAACAAGCATCATCAAATACAAACTTCGACTCCTTCTCCAACAACTTGCATAGAGGGTTGGCTATTTTCGAGAAATCCTTGACAAATCTTCTATAAAACCCAGCATGCCCAGGGAAGCTACGAACACCTTTAATGGAAATTCGAGGGGGAAGCTTAACAATAACCTCAATTTTAACTTGATCGACTTCAAGCCCCTTTTCTGAAATCTTGTGCCCCAAGACGATGCCTTCTCTAACCATGAAGAGGCACTTCTCCCAATTTAGAACCAAATTTGTCTCTTCACATCGTTTCAATACTTGGGCAATATTCTGCAAGCATTCATCAAAGGAATCCCCAACTACGGAAAAATCATCCATGAAGATTTCAATGGACTCCTCAACCATATCGGAGAAAATAGACATCATGCAACGCTAAATTGTTGCGGGTGTATTACATAACCCAAAAGGCATTCTCTTGAAAGCGAAAGTCCCATAAGGACAAGTGAAGGTAGTTTTCTCTTGGTCCTCGGGGGCAATGGTGATTTGGTTGTACCCGGAATACCCATCAAGGAAGCAATAATAATCTCTGCCCGTAAGCCTATCAAGCATTTGATCCATGAATGGCATTGGGAAGTGGTCCTTTTTGGTCCACTTATTCAGCTTCCGATAATCCATGTAAACACGCCATCCGATAACCTTGCGAGTGAGAATCAACTCATTTTTATCATTCGCAACCACGGTGATCCCACCCTTTTTTGGCACGCATTGAACCGGACTCACCCATGAGCTATCTGAAATGGGGTACACAACCCCGACATCTAACCACTTGATTATCTCAACCTTTACAACCTCTTGCATGGGAGGATTTAACCTCCTTTGATGTTCAACGCTTGGCTCACAGTCTTCATCAAGCTGAATTTTATGCGTACAAATACCGAGTGGAATCCCTTGAATATCCGCAATACTCCACCCGATAGCTTTTTTGTATCTTCTCAACATCACCATCAACCTCTCTCTTTGCTCATCCGTCAACTGGACAGATATAATCACGGGCAATGTGTTGTTGAGTCCAAGAAACTCATACCTCAAATGTAGAGGAAGAGGTTTGAGTTCCAAAGTAGGAGGCTCAATAATGGAAGGTTTTGCAGGAGGAGTTACTCGGTTTTCCAAGTCAAGATCGAGTCTCTTTGGATTGAGGTGGTAAGACCCCATTCCAATCAATGCATTGACCATCTCCTCAAATTCTTTTTTGTCGTCCCATTCATAGTTCATTATCACCGCAGCCAACATATCACATATATGCTCATGTTCTATGGTTGTCTCCATTGCTTCATCAATTGTGTCAATAACCGACACAACACTCATGTCAGCCGGTTGTTTCATTGACTTGAAAATGTGGAAAGTGATCTCTTCATCATTCATTCTAAATTTCAGATCACGTCTTTCCAAATCCACGAGAGCACGCCCCGTGGTTAAGAATGGTCTTCCCAAGATTATGGGAACTTCAAAGTCAACTTCACAATCCAATATTACAAAATCGACCGGAAAAATAAATTGATCCACTCTTACAAGCACATCATAAAGAATACTAATGGGCCTCTTTACAGTTCTATCCGCCATAAGAAATATCATCGTGGTAGGACGGGGGGTGCCCAATCCCAACTTGTTGAATATAGAAAGCGGCATCAAATTGATGCTTACTCCAAGATCACATAAAGCTTTAGCAAACTTGTATTTACCGATGGTGCATGGAATTGTGAATGCTCCGGGGTCTTCTTTTGTGCACCAAAGCTTTGGTGACTATTGCACTACAATGATGAGTGCCCCCCAATGTGTCAATGCCCGGACTCCTTCTTTTGGTGACGAGATCTTTCATGAACTTCACATAACCGGGCATTTGTTCCAGTGCCTCAACCAATGGAATATTTATTGAGAGCCCCTTTAATCGATCTATGAACTTGAGGAATTTTCCATCTTCCGCTTGCTTTGCTAATCGTTGGGGAAAAGGAGGGGGAGACCTCATAACGGGCGGTGAAGCCCTTGGTACCTCCTCCGCTGCTTCCTTGCTTTCCGAGGCATCATTGATTTCCAGAAGGTCCTCGTTAACGATGGGTTTTTCAATACCAGCCGGCATATTCTTTGGGTTTGCTTATTCTTCAATAACCATGGGTTCTTCAACAATTTTCTCTTCATCACCCAACACATTCTCTTTCACCAACTCTTTTTCCCCAATTGTTTTGCCACTCCTAGTAGTAATTGCGTTGCATTTATGTTCACCATCGTTCCTTGGATTTGCAACTGTGTCACTAGGGAGTGAGCCTTTCTACCTTTGGTTTAGGATTGCCGAGATTTAGCCAAGTTGAGACTCCAATTGTTTAATAGAGGTGGAGTGTGAACTTACAACTTGACCCATGGATTTGACCTCATCTCTAGTCTCCTTTCAAAAGGTGTCGGTGGACTCCACTTTCCTCAATACCTTTGACAACATATCTTCAAAAGGAGTCGCTATTGGGCGATTGACCAAAGATTGGTTGATTTCCCTTTAGAGGGACATACAAATTTGTGCTCCGATGATTGTTGTAATTGCGATTGTACCCCCCTTGATTGTTGTCACGATTATCTCTCCAATTAGAGTGACCTTGTTCTTTGTTCCAACCTTGATTTCCTTGGCCTTGCCGCCAAGATCCTTGATTTAGACCTTGGTAGTTCGGACGGGAACCCTCTCTTAGATTGTTGACATAACTCGCCTCCTTATCATACATTTGGAAACATTGCTCATTCGGAGGACCCCTTTCAAAGGATTCTACCGCGTTCACCTTTTTGCTTCCGCCACCCACGACATGTTTTGTCAGAAGGTCCATTTGGGTGACAAGTTTGGCCATGGACTCATCTCTCTCTTCCTCCTTATTAATCATCTCACGAGTGAGCATATGTTTAGAGGAACTTCCTCCACCCACTTCCGAATCCCTAGTGTGTCATGCTTCATTAGTCTCAGTCAATTTATCCAACAATTCACAAACGATGGCATTAGATTTATCTATAAGAGACCTCTCTGCAATGTTGTTCACCACTGATTTGTTGACCGAATCTAGAGATCAATAAAATGTTTGTAGAAGCACACTATCGGGCAACCTATTCTTGGGACAGCTTTTGACTTTCTTTTTAAAACGACTCCAAGTTTCATGGAGAGCCTCATCAGGAAGTTGACGAAAGTTGTTGATTTCGTCACGGAGTTGTAACATTCGCGATGGAGGGAAGAACTTCTTGAGGAATGCTTCGGTCAGTTCCTCCCAAGTTGTGATGGACCCGGAAAGAAGATCATGTAACCAAGCCGTGGCTTCCCCCATTAGGAAGTACGGGAAGAGCCGTAGCTTGACTGCTTCAATTGAGACGCCCGGATGCACATTGGTAGAACAAACCCCAAGAAAGTTCCTAAGGTGCCTATTCGGGTCATCTTTGGGTAGACCACCGAACAGGCCCTTAGTGTTGAGCGGGTGTAGCATTGTGTTGGTTATATGGAAACTCAAATTTCCAATCAAAGGCGGCGGCTGAATTGCAGCTGCATAGCCTGCCCCCACAGCTTCTTCACTAACCGCTATTGGTGGGTTTTGGACTTGGATACCTTCCTCATCCATATTGCCTGCACAACACACAACAACAAAAAGGAAATAAGAAATTAAATAAAGACTAAAAGTAAAGTTTACACTAGTTAGTAAATTTCTAGACCGTATTCCCCGGCAACGGCGCCAAAATTTGATACGCCCAAATTACACCTTTGAGATCAGGAGTAAGCGGTCGTTGTCAAATATAGAACCCAACAAGGTTGGGGTCGAATCCCACAGAGAATACAATGAAGAAATATACTTGGCAAGTATAACACTCGACTGTTAGTCTATATTTCAAGGGGAAAGGAAATATAATAAGAGTTTGATTGTTGGTTGTTCATTAAAAACTGAGAATGTTTATAAGATGTAACCAATTGGTAAATGGGACTAAGGTTGTGGTTCCAATGGAAAGTAATACGATTGGGTATCAATTCAACTTATTTATATGCCTAAGTGCATTAAGCCAAGGGTCACGCGATTCTTGCCAAAAGTTTTCCAACCAAATCAGCAAATTTCATCCTAAGCTTTTTCAAGCCCTATGATGTTTTATAAGAGAGCACCCATATAGCCTCAACTAGCTTTCCTATTCCTAGCTCAAGCTATTAGATGGATTTAATGACCCACATTGTTGCTATTAACTCTTTTCCTAACCTCTACTTTCTTTTCCAAGCAAAGTAATGGTATTAAGGCACAAGTAATGTTGTACACCATCACAAGACATTGATGCTTGAAGAGTTAATAGAAAACACCATTAGCATATAAATGTAGTATGACTATGAAACCCAATCACATAACTAACACATTGGATCCCACAACCTTAGCTGAAAGATTAGCTACTGATATTCATTAAAAGTAAATCAATCAAATAAAATGTATTCATAAATCTTACAAAAGTGTTGGATGGAGAAGATAACAAAGCCAAAAGGAATCTCTTAAATGCTTTACCAACCAACAATAAATGAACTCCACAAGAGTCTATGCTAAAAACTGCAGAATAATACAATCCAAAACCCTAGCAATCTATTTATAGCATGTCCAAAACGGGAACAATTTCCAGACAAAAATACCCCTGCGCATTAGGTGCGAATCGCAGATGATGTCGCATGTTCAACCTGTGAGTCGCAGGTTGCACCATATCATCGCAGGTGTCGCGTCTTCGATTATCTGTTGAGCAGCATCCGCGACACCATATGCGAATCGCATGTTCCACCTGCGACTCGCAGGTGGTGTCGCATGCGGTGTCGCAGGTGGTGTCTTCTTTGGCCTTCTCTGTCAGCAGATGCGGCACCACCTGCGACTCGCATGCATGACCTGCGATTCGCAGGTGATGCCCTGGTTCAGTTCAGCTGGATTTTTTCCTACTTTGCTTCATTTTGCTTCAAGTAGCTTCCGGCACATGTTATTCTACAAATTGACACAAAAACATGAGAAACGACATCAAAAGTACTTGGGGATTTACAAAAGACTAAGTAGTTAGCGTCAAATGAGCCGTAATTTCACGACTCATCATGCATGAGATTTTACAGCCTATTGAAGCTGATGTGTATAATTAAAGGAGGTGACATATTTTACATGATTAACTTATTTATGTGTTTGACGCTTGGGCAGCGCGCAGAAGCTTTTTTAAATTTTTAGGCAGAAGTGTCTAATAGATTCACATCTTCAAGTGCTTAATTAAAACAAGTTACAGTTCAAGTGTCTAATTATAAAAAATTGCTGTCAAATTTAAAGGTGTGTCGATGTGTCATAACTTCTAAGTTGCTTGTCCATAGATATTATCAAAATTTTAATTAAAGTATTACAAATAAGTGCTTATTTATCAGACTTGCTCATGATTTCAACTTCAAACTTGAAATATGAAATTTAAAGCTTGAAAACCATGTTTTAGGAGTTTTTCAAGTTTTCGCTCATAAAGTTCAACTATATTTTTATGTTCAGACATAGCTTTGACCTCCTATATAATTTTTCTATTTAACTTCAAAAACTACTTTTTTAAGCATCAACTAATTCATGTCCAAAGACTTACTTCACATTTTAATCTCACTATAAGCTTTTCAATGATTTACTAATCTCGTTAAAAAATATTCCAAAAAATTTATAATATACATGTAAGGAATATATTTAATGATTTCCTAATGTTAGGACTTCCATTTCGACACCTAAAATCCCAGTTTGGGATTGGGGAAATTGTTTCCAACAATTACCACCTTAATGTTTTCCGCCACTATAAATTCGTCGCTTATTCTTCAGTTTGTTTATCCCTTCTTTGCTTATTCAATTTCAATCTCTTTCTTCTAAGGTATTCAACTAGTTTTCTTCTCTTCTGCCTCTTTTTTATTTTTCCCCCCTCTTTTATGTAACCTTCTGTTGTTTTCTTGTAGAAATTTTCAATGATTTTGTTTTTCTGGGCTTCTCAAAAGTCTTGATTTTTTCTCTCTGATATCTTTGAATGATTAATATACATTGGTTGATTTTGTAGATTTTATGATTTTGAGTTATTGATTTTGGTGTTATTGTTGCATCTTTTTGCCAACTTCTTGAATTTGTAACGCTCTTTTCTTTTAAAACTTGAATTAAGTTCTATGATACTTTCTTTTATTATTATTGTATCAAATCAATAGACAAAAAAAAAAGATGTTTTTTTCTTTGTTCTTGTGGCATCTCCTACGAACTAGATAAACTTTAAGGGCTTTAATTTTTTTTCTTTAAAAATTATAGTCTTCAATTGGTATACATTGAAGACTATTTGTTGTTGTTGTGATTTCCCCTTTAGATCAAATCTTTTAAGGGGTTTTAAGTATATAAAGATGTTTTTTTCTTTTAAAGATATCTCTTTTTAGGCTTTGAATTCATAATTTTTTAGGTCTATTAGTTACTTCAATTGATCATATATTAAAATCAGTTTCTTCTTCATCAGTGTTTATACATAAATTTAGAAAAAGCATATGAGTGTGGTCATATATTTGTTTAAAGATGAACATACTAAAAAAATGTGAATTTCTACCATAATTTTCTTGTGGAAAACGTGTCTGAGGTACTTCTTATCGGAGTTTTAGACGGATTTTGATTGAAATCTTCGGAGATGATCCAACATGAATATATGTCGAAAATTCATATTTTTTATTAATAAAAATGGTGATTGGATTGGGGTTTGATTTAGGTCAAGTTATAGTTTTATAGGTCGAAGTTTCAATAAGTGGGTCTCTTTTTTTATTTTTTATTTTTTTTATTTTTATCATTGTTCCATGTCTTGGATTGTTAGATTTTCTTTCAATTGTTTGACTATAACTTATTAAATATCTTACTTTGATACTTATTTAGTTATTATGTAAGATCTTATTGTTAGTTCTATATTTTTATTAATATTTTTTATGATTATTTATAACTTAATACTCTTTATCTTACGTGACATAAGTATTATTTGGAAGGTCAAACTCTTTGATACATATTTTTCAAAAATATTTTGAATGATTAAATCTTACGGTTTACAGTATTTTTATGTAATTTTTAAATATATAAACATTATTTTAGAAGTATATTCTAAATGTTAACTTATAATATTAAAAATAAAATGTTCATTCCGCTTGATAATAGATAAAATGCCTCATTGTGCACCTTTTCGTTAATAAAGATGTTCTTTGAACTATTAACTTTTCTTTTGTTTATAATTGTAAATAATTTTTACCCTTTAGCCCTTGACTAGTGACTTGACTATTTGTTATTGTTCATCTAAATAGTTAAAATAATTTGATTAACCATCTTTTAATTTTATTTATTGTAGCGCAAAAATGACAACTCAAGCAAATCAGCATTTCGCTGAAAATGTTGCACTCTCTTTTGTGGATAAATATTATCGCATTTTAAATATGCTTATTGACCAGTCTCATCGATTTTACAAGGATAATAGTGTCCTATGTTGGCCTTAGCCTGATGGTGAAATTAAATCAGTGACGACTTCTGAAGTAAGTATTATGACAAAAACATATTACAATTTAAATGTTTATCATCATTTACCGGCGCATTTCGTAGATTTAACATTTAAATGTTTAAGCTTTATTATGAATTGTTTGTTAGCCTTTTGAATTTGATAGTATTTTTATGTGTGATCAGGATTTCATTGTATACTTGTTTAATCTTTATGATGTTAAATGACATTTGTTTCTTAAAGCAATGTGAGTGGAAAATATCACTTCATGAGTGAAGCCAAGCGCTTCAGAGAAGTGTGTACATTAAACAATGGCACATAAAGTTATCTTGAAAAAATACCCTTCTTTGAATCTCAAATTTAAGGCATAGGATTAATATTGACTTATTAGATGCTAAAATTAATAATTATAATTGCATTTTGATTATTGTAGTACTAAATTCATATATGATTTTTATCTCTACTTTTCCGTAAATTGTACGCTTTACTTCAATAAAGCACGTATTTTTGCTCTCGCATTTCATATTGTGGAATATTAAACAGGCTTATGACTTTTATAGAGAATTTAGTGGCCTCTGTCTACTTGTCATAATGCAAGTTAATTTTGCTTGTAATTTCTTACAAAAGGGGTATGTTAGTCATTTCTTTCTCTATTTAGTTGGACCTAAAATTGCAATGTCTTTAACTATGAATAGAGCTATGTTTCTTCTGCTTTTATTTTATCATTTTCATTGATGTTTGAATTTTACCAAATGATTTTTGAATTAATTTTTTATTTTTTATTTTTTTCATGAATGAATGCTAATAGGTATATGATATTTGTATAATTTCAGGGGATAAAGGAATTTATCATTTCATCTCACTTAAAAGATAATAAGGTGGAAGTCATAACTATCGACTCCCAAATATCTACTGCTTAAGGTGTTCTTGTGGTGGTTACAACATTGCTTGATAGGGCAAGATGACTCAAGGAAAAGTTTCTCTCAAACTTTTTTCCTTGCTCCACAAGAGAAAGGATACTATGTCTTAAACTATATTTTTCGATTTGTTGGCGTAGAGAAATCTCCAGCAGTGGTTGAGGAGATGGCCGATGAAAATATTTCAGTTGCTTCTTTGGATATGTTCTTTTGTTTATGACACTATGTCAACTGGCCACTTGATTTCTTCGACACTTTTCCAATCTCGATTTTTGTTGGTCTTTTACCATAAGGATTTATGTTATATGCACTAACACTATGAAGATTCTATTATATTATTATTGTAGTTTAACCTGTTATGACACGTTAATGTTTATCAAATAAATGTACTTATAATCACCTCTTAAATTATTCGATTGTGTAAAGTGCGTAGAACTTAAAATCTATTATTAAATATATTAAATTGTTCCTTTTTGAAATTATTATTGCGTTTACAACCAGCTGCTCTGAGCAAAGCCGCAGATAATGTCAAAGCTGACGTTAAGGAAGTTTCTGAAAAATCAAAGCCAGTTGATGAGACAATCTCGGTCATTGAGAATCAAACTCCTAAATTTAGCTATGCTTCAATGATTAGTTATACTTTTAAGGGTTATTTGGTTCACATAATAGTTATGCGGAGTTTATAAAATTCTTATTAAATTTTATTTTGCATAATTCAAACTGTTTACTATAGGTAAAGCAGGGCAGATCTTGACCGCCTAATAATGCCCCATACGAGATTGTAAGGGTTGTTGTAGATGTTGATCTCCCATCAGCACCTAAAATATCTCAATGCAATGCTAAGGATCTGATTTCTAGGGGTGTGTCGTAAGCCGCAGCTCAGTTAACCGGTGCTGCACAAGAAAATAATTCTGATGATGAAAGTCAATGTAAATTTGTATTGCCTTTAATCAAATAGTTGATTAAAGGCAAGTCATGTTAGACCAATTTCTGAATTGTTTTATTTATACGTATGCAGGTAAATCGATATGTATTGGAGGATTGTCAACCGACACGACAATAAGTGATGTCCACACTGTTTTCAACCAATTTGGACCAGTTCATACTCGCGACGTTCAGCTCAAAACTTATGATGAGGTATATATTTTTTACATTGTTGGTTATTGCTAGTTTATCATTTGCTTAAACCTTATTTCTTGTTTACGATTAACTATTTAAATTGGAAAGTTTTTAGGATGGATATTGTTGCGGATTTGTGCCTTTTCAAGATGCAATCTCTGCTCAAAATGCAATTAAGCTAATGAATTCTATAAATCCTCTTTCTTACAAAATATTTCCTGGTTTTGAGCTATTTGATCATATTTTGATGATTGTCTTCTTTTCTTGAATTGTCATTCTAGACTCGTCATATTATTATAAAGGGGAGGGAAGCCTACATAAGATTTAAGAGAATTAACAAAGACGGTGAGAAAGACGCCCTGTCGATCAATTCGACGGGTCGTCGATCTTATCGTCGATCTATTATCAGCAACGAATTGGCCACTGGAAATTTGAACTAAACGACGGTGGGAAAGACGCCCCGTCGATCGATTCGATGGGTCATCGATTCCACCGTCGATGCTGTTTTGGCCATGAACACTTGATAAGGACCATTCGACGTTGAATAGGACGGTCCGTCGATTGAATCGACGGACCGTCTAACTGAGCGTCGAATATTTTTGCATGCTAGACTATAGATCCTATACATTCTTTGGCCGATGTGCCACTCGTCACGTATTTTGGGGTTACTCAGACTTCACCCCATGTTGGCTTGGGTTAGACTAGGGAAAACATTTGGCGGGCAAAACAACTCGAAGGTCATAATGCCCTCCAAGCCATTGTGACCTACTTTGGCATTTTATCAAACAGTTGGTGGGAAAAACAACAACAACCTCATGAATGAGGTGTGTTTGTCGTAATGCCCTCCGACTTGGCTAAAAATCAATCACCCAACAACCACAGACAAATCAACAAACCACCCCCATATGAGCATTCCAAGCGAAAATAACACGATGCAATTAATAAGGAGAACAATAAAAAACAAGCAACATAAGCCCTAGAACGCAAAAACAAATAATCACAAGGGAGAACTAGTCCAGTAAGTCACATACCTTGAAGTAGCATGAAGAGGATTTCAACTTTCTAGAATGGAAAAATACACGAAAAAGAACACACAAAGAGGGACAAAAGAGTAGGGCAGGGGGTTGGGGAAGTGGAGGTAGTGGGGTGGGGTTGGGTAGCAATTGAGGCAAGGGGGAAAGGTGGTATTGAGAAGAAGAGAGAAATAGAGAGAGAGAGAGACGTTAATATGAAGTAAAAGGCAAGGCAACAGACGTGGGTTATAAACCCACGTTTCTGAAATGACGTGTTAAAAAGACGGAGGGGTTGTTCAATCGATGGAGCGTCGAATCAATCGACGTTCCGTCTTTTTAACACGACCCTCTGTGTATCTCGCGTGTTTTTTTTGTAAAAAAAAAGAGCATAAGAATGCTCGTCGATCAGATCAACGGAGCTTCAAACCTGTCGTCGTTTTGCCATTATTTCCAGTGACCAATCTTTCATGTGATCTACTCGACGGTGCATTCGACGTTTCGTCGATCAGATCGACGATCCGTCGAATGTGTCGTTTAACTGCTGTCCTGGCAATTTCTGGGTTCAACACTTAGGTTCTGCAACACATCAACAAACATTAAAACAACACAACAACAAAAATTAATGGAATGAAAGAAAAATATATTGCAAAAAATGCACATGGGTTGCCTCCCTAGAAGCGCACAATTTAACATCGCGACACGACGTGATACCACTTTGGGAGCTAAGGTCCGGTGCCATGTTTTAACCGGTGTGCATCGACAATCTTGTCACCATCAACCATCCACTGATAGTGCTTTACCCGATGGCCATTGACTCTGAAGTTACGCGTCTCATCATCAGATTTTAACTCCATTGACCCATTGGGTGACACACTCACCAAAGTAAAATATTACACTCACCAAAGTAAAAGGGCCGGACCACTTGGACTTCAACTTGCCCCGAAAAAGATTCAACCTTGAATTGAACAGCAACACCGAATCACCCGGTTGAAAATCTCGCTTCAGGAGTTTGACATCATGATAGTGTTTCAGCCTTTCTTTGTACAAACTCGCACTTTCATAGGCATGATACCGAAACTCATTCATTTCATTCATCTGAAACAACCGCAGCTTGGTTGCTTCGTCCCAATTCATGTTCAATTTTTTTAATGCCCACAAAGCCTTGTGTTCAAGTTCAACAGGTAAATGACAAGCTTTACCGAACAACAACCGATAAGGAGAAGTACCAATGGGTGTCTTGAACGCTGTTCTATAAGCCCAAAGAGCATCATCAAGCTTAGATGACCAATCAGTTAGGTTTGCATTAACCGTCTTGGCTAAAATGCTCTTTATCTCCTGATTGGAGACTTCGACTTGCCCTCTAGTTTGAGGGTGGTAAGGAGTTGCCACCCTGTGCTGCACTCCATATTTCTCCAGGAGATTAGCGAATTGCTTGTTGCAAAAGTGAGTGCCACCATCACTAATGATTGCCCGTGGAGTGCCAAACCTTGTGAATATGTTTCTTTTGAGAAATTTGGTGACACTCTTGCCATCATTGTTGGGAAATGCTACAGCTTCAACCCACTTGGACACATAGTCAATCGCGATAAGGATGTATCGCATACCACGAGAACTTACAAAGGGGCCCATAAAGTCGATGCCCCACACATCAAATAGTTCAACCTCCACGACAAAATTCATTGGCATTTCCTGCTTTCTCCCAATTGATCCTTAGCGTTGACATTAGTCACAAGGTTTCACCATCAAATTTATATCATGATAAATGGTAGGCCAATAACAGCCACATTCAAGCACCTTAGCTGTTGTGCGGTTCCCACTGTGATGACCCCTCACGGGAGAGTCATGGCAAGCTTTCAAGATTTCCATGGCCTCAGATTCGTCCACACATCACCGAATGATGTTGTCGGCACAAGTGCGGAATAAATAGGGCTCCTCCTAATAGTATTGGCGACTATCTCTCAAGAATTTCTTCCTTTGATAAGCCTTGATATCGTCGGGGATAAGACTTGTCACCAAGAAGTTGGCGATATCTACGTAACAAGGGGAAACATCACAAGATATAGCCAAGAGCCTCTCATCAGAGAAAACATCATTTAACTCAAGATTTCCACTTGGTCTCCCAGTTTCCTCAAGTCTAGATAGATGATTCGCAACTTGGTTTTCACAACCTCTTCGATCTTTGACCTCAAAGTCAAACTCTTGCAACAACAAGACCCAACGAATCAACCTTGGCTTTGCATCTTTCTTTGTCGTCAAGTATCTCAAGGCCGCATGATCCGTATGAACAAACACTTTGGATCTAAGTAGATAGGCCCGGAACTTCTCAAACGCGTAGACAATGGCTATAAGCTCTTGCTCGATGACGATATAATTCATTTGAGCTCCATTAAGGGTCTTGCTAGCATAATAAATTGGGTGCATGATTTTGTTGTGCCTTTGCCCAAGCACCGCACCAATAGCAAATCCGTTTGCATCACACATAAGCTCAAATGGCATTGACCAATTCGAAGATACAATAATTGGAGTAGAGGTGAGCATTTCCTTCAACTCATTAAATGCCTTAAGGTATTTCTCATCAAATGCAAACTTAGCTTCTTTTTCAAGAAGCTTACACATCGGGTTGTCGATCTTGGAGAAATCTTTGATGAATCGCCGATAGAAACCGGCATGTCCAAAGAAACTGCGGACCCCTTTGACACATATTGGTGGAGGGAGCTTGGATATGACATCAACTTTTGCTCGATCTACCTCAATGCCCTTCTCGGAAATCTTATGGCCCAGGACAATCCCTTCTGTCACCATGAAATGACATTTCTCCCAATTAAGTACAAGGCTGGTTTCTTCACACCGCTTCAATACCTTACCGAGATTGGCAAAACATTTGTTAAAGGAGTCACCAACAACAGAAAAATCATCCATGAAGACTTCCAAGAAATCTTCCACCATATCAGAGAAAATAGACATCATACACTGTTAGAAAATAGTCGGGGCATTGCACAAACCGAAAGGCATGCAGCTGAAAGCAAAAGTGCCATAAGGACAAGTAAAAGTGGTATTCTCCTGGTCCACTAATGCAATGTTGATTTGGTTGTACCCTGAGTACCCATCCAAAAAGCAGTAATAAGCTCGTCTAGCTAGCCGATCAAGCATTTGATCAATAAAAGGCATAGGGATGTGGTCTTTACAAGTTGCAGTGTTTAGCTTTCGGTAGTCCATACACACTCTTCATCCAGTGATTGTCCTTGTAGGAATCAACTCATTCTTGGAGTTAGGGACAACAGTGATGCCCCCTTTCTTTGGCACACATTGCACCGGACTAACCCATGGACTATTCGCAATTGGGTATACAACACCCTTATCCAACCATTTGATTATCTCCTTCTTGACCACTTCTTGCATAGGAGGGTTTAGCTTCCTTTGATGCTCTACACTTGATGAACTATCCTCCTCAAGCTCGATTCGATGTTCACAAATACCGGAGGGAATTCCCCTAATATCCGCAATAGTCCACCCAATAGATCTTCGATAAGCCCGCAACACTTCAAGCACCTTTTGAGTTTGTTCCTCACTTAACAAAGATGAGAGAATAACCGGTAAAGTATTATCTGGGCCAAGAAAAACATACTTCAAATGAGAGGGAAGTAGTTTGAGCTCAAGTTTTGGAGGCTCAATAATCGAAGGCTTAGCTGGAGGAGTGGTTCTTTTATCAAGATCAAGAGATAATTTCTTCGGCCCATAAGAGTACGAACCCTGGCCAATGAAAGAATTAACTGTTTCAATATACCCCTTCATGTTATCCGCCTCGAAGTTCACCAATATAGCCGAAAGTGTCTCGTCAAAGTGCTCCTCCTCTAACTTATGCTCCACCGCTTCGTCTACCACATCTAAAGAATCAATGACCGAAATGCTCTTATAAGCACTAGGCAATCTCAACCCCTTACTAGCTTGGAAGGTTACCTCTTCATCATTGACCCGGAATTTTATCTCATTCTTTTCTCTGTCCATTAGTGCTCTCTCGGTGGCAAGAAATGGCCTTCCCAAGATAATTGGGACTTCTTCGTCAACTGTACAATCAAGGATGGCAAAATATGCCGGTAAAGAATTCCCCCACTTTAACAAGGATGTCATCAACAACCCCTACCGGTCTTTTAATGGTTCTATCGGCCATCTGGAGACGCATGCTCATTGGTCTAGGTGTTCCCAAACCAGCTTGCTTATATATGGCTAGTGACATCAAATTAATACTAGCTCCATTGTCATATAAAATACGAGCAAAATCATGATGACCGATGGTGCAAGGGATAGTGAAAGCCCCAGGGTCTCCCTTCTTCTCAACGTTTGATGACGAAATAATAGAACTCACACGGTTGGTGACTCCCACTGTATCATTCTTTATTTTCTTTTCTTCATCAACAAATCTTTAGAGTATTTAGCAAATCCTGGCATTTCTTGGAATGCGTCTAGGAATGGGATATTCATTGACAACCCTTTCAATTGGTCGTAGAAGCGTTGGCACTTGGCCCGTTCTTTTCATCAATCTTTGTGGGAACGGGGGAGGAGACTTATATGTTTGAGTCAACGGTTTAATTGCCCCTGTGACCTTTCTCTTTTGAAAGCTATCACCGGTAGCTTTTTCAACGCTTGGCTCCTCGTCACCCTTTTGAACACTAGGGTGTACTTCCTTCTCTTTCTCAATAATAATAGGCACTTCAATTGGCGCCTCCATTTCTTCTTCCTCTTCTTCAATAGCCTCATCAATAATCGGCTCGACAATGATAGGTTCAACCACTTTTTGATTTACCGCGTCGAGGATCTTTCCGCTTCTAGTGGAAATAGCTTTGCATGAGGCAATGTGATCGCCTCCACTACCCTTTGGGTTCGGAACTGTGTCTCTAGGAAGGCCCCCTCTTTGCGGTGGATGTTGCTCACGAGAAAGATCTCTCATTTGTGACTCAAGTTTATGAATCGAAACGGTGTGAGAGCCTACCACTTCGGTCAAATTTTCCATTTTCTTGTCACTCTTATGCTGGTTGTCCAATATCTTTTCAAGCATAGATTCCATCCGAGAGGTCCCTTGATCGTTGGAAGGACCTTTTCGCCAATTTTGAGTGTTAGAAGTGTGGCCTTTTGGTGGAACATAGGCATTGGAATTCCGATTACCATAATTGTTGTTGTTGTAATCCCTCCTGCCCGAACCACCATATTCATTTCGGTCATATTGATTGATTTGTTGTTGGGATCTCCATTGCTTTGGATGACCCCCTTGAGAGTGATCAATATAATTAGCATCCTCACGTTGTGGCTTCCCTCTAGATAAGCTTCTTCCAAGACTTGGTACATTCTTGGTGCATGCGATGGCATCTCTTCAACAACATTCACACTTTTAGCTTCTTTCGCCGTAAGCCTCTTTGATAACAAATCCACGGTGGTTTGAAATTGAGCAAAAGCATGATCTCGCTCATGATTTTCTTTGGCCACCACGGCAGCAGAGGGACTACCATATGACAGGACTTCACTATCATTCGAGTGCAAGGTTGATTGTGGGTGGTAAGCTTATCAAGCAAACGGGTAATAACGATAAATGACTTGTCCATGAAGCATCCTCCTGCGGCAGTATTGACAGCAATCTGATTCATTGTATCTAAGCCCTTGTAGAATTTTTCCTTGAGAATAGCATCCCGAAATCCGTGAGTTGGAGATTGAGCTTGATAATACTTGAAACGCTCCCATGCTGAATATAATTGTTCTCCCAAAAGTTGTTTGAACTCAAAGATCTTATCCCTAAGCTTGGCATTTTTGCTTGGCGGGAACCATTTCTTCAAAAATGTATTGGCTAATTCGTTCTAGGTATGTATAGAATTGCTGGAGAGTTTTTCATACCATTCCCTTGCATGGCCAGCCAAGGAATATTTAAAGACCCGTAATCGAAGTGCATCTACAGAAACAGCACCTTGGGATTGTTGAGAACACACATGCAAGAAGTTTTTCAAATGTCGAAGTGGACAATCCTCCGAAGAATTTCATAAATAACCTTCAAATTTCAGCAGCTGATAGATAGAAGTGTCAATTTTGAAAGTAGCATTTCCAGTTCTAGGAGGAACCATAGCAGAAGCATAATCAGCTTCATTGATGAATTCCGCAAAGTTATTTTCGTCCTCATCCTCTTCTGGTGCAGGTGGGTTCACTTGGAGTCCACCTTGGTTTCCTTGATTCCGATTCCCACAGGGAATATGGAGAGAAAAGGGTACTAATTGTATGTGATACTAGTCTTTAAAGGCTTTAATCCTATTCTGAATATTTTAAAAGGAGATTTAGTTTGTAACGGCTATTTTGAAGTGTTTGGAATTCGTTTAGATTTTGAGAACCAAAGTTGTGTCCCCGCAATGATTAGATGTTATGCTATGGGTGTCAATATGATATATTTCTAATGGGTCGAGGTTATACATGCACTTAATCTCTAATACACTTTCTAATATTTCAGTTAGAAAGTATTTCTTTTCATGATTTTCCCAAATGCATACAAGTTATAAATAAGGCTGATTAAATATGCCAAGTAGAACTCATCTTATTCCTAGGCGAGTTCATTAAACGAGGGTTAGCGCCCCAAGTCCCTGTTATATTATGTCAAATCACACCCTAGTTCATCTTTCCAAATAAACTAGGGTTTGTGCATGGACAAATGCTTGCAACCACTTATAGAACAATGAATACTAGAAATAATAAAACACATCACAACCCATTATATATATATATATATATATATATATATATATATATATATATATATACAATGTTAGATACCAATTACATAGCACCCATCATTTGGGTCCACAACTTTGATTAAAGGAACTACTCAGCCATTATAGTCTCAAAAGTAATAAGCAATAAATGAAACATAAAGCTTACAAAGTGTAATAAAGTTGAAGGAATATGGAATCTTCTCTTCTTCACTAAGCTCCAAAAGGGGAGTATTCAATGCTCACCAACCAATAGAATGTTTAATACACTTGCAATAAATTCTGAATGAATAAAATGACCTAAAATGTTCTTTAAATAGGCTCCAAAAACGCACAGCAAAAACTGACAAAATTGCCCCCGATAGCAAGATCGACGGACCGTCGATCGTTCGATGATCCGTCTTTTGTAACTTCAGCACTGTGTACCGTTCGACGGTGCCGTCGACCAGTTCGACGCTCCGTCGACCAGTTCGACGCTTCGTCGAGTATTCCGTCTTTTTCTCCTCTGTTGAGAGATCCTTCTTGACGACACAAATGATAAAACATTGATCAGTTCGGCGCTTCGTCGATGCCTTCGTCCTTTGTCGTCTTCAACTTTGCTATCACTAGAAAATCAGGCTTATCGACGATTCAAAGGACGGTTCGTCGCCTGATCGACGGACCGTCGATTCTCATTCTGGCCAATTTTTCTGTTGTTCTTTGCTTTTTGCTTTTAGGCCATTGTTTTCCTAAAACACAACAAAATATATTAACAAGAACCAGACTTTCTTGAAAACAATCAATATTCATAGTAAAAAGGCGTCGAATGTGCCACAAATCCGCGACACATCAAAGGTCAAAAATAAAATACCAACAATTTGAGAGATAAAAATTAAACAACAGTGCTTTTAAAGGACAATCGTGCAAATAACCCCACTATCATTGTGGTCTTACATCTTTTTTTTTTTTGCGCAGATTGCCATTCATTTGGGGTGGTCTTTAAGTTTTGCCCTTCAAATTAGTGGTCTTTAAGGTTTGCCCTTCGCTACGGATCCCTTGGTCTCGGGTTCGAACCCCCGCTCAGTGAAAATTTAAATTTTTTTTCGCATGGTAGAATTTCTGCCTTAAGGCAGAATTTGCAAATTCTGTCGTTTTGGTCTTAACTTTGCCTTTTTCTGAACTTATGCTTTGCAAAAAAAATTTAATTTTCGCCTAAGTAGGGATCTGAACCCGTGACCAAGCGGTCCCTAGCGAAGGGCAAATTTTAAAGACCACCATTTTGAAGGGAAAAACATAAAGACCGCCCCGTAATAAGGGCATTCCTGCTAATTGCCAGTCTTACATTCTTATGGCCCATACCATGGTTAAATTGGTTTGCTGGGAGGCTCTGCAACAATATTTTGGTTGAAATTTAAAAAACAAACAGTTTCTAAAATTAAAGAAGGATTTTTTTGTTTATATATAAACATTGATTTGTAAATAATATTTTAAATATGTTTTACGACCGTGGCGGGGCATGGAAGCAAGACCACAATCATAAATTTATCAACATTTTATGTCCTTGAAAAGTGATCTTTGAGCTTTCTTTTTCTCCTTCTATAGCACGTACGTACTTAGAAAGTCACAAAGACCCAACTAATCAGTAGTGAGCATTATATTAGTGTGATTAGAACTCTCACATAATAGAGACGGATTCAGAATTCGAACTTGATGGGTTGTTTTTGTGCCTAATAACTGGCTTTGCACTCATTGTGGTAACACTGGTCATTACAAGGACTCTTGCAAAGCTAGATTTCAGTCTGTACAGAAAAACAGAGTCTATACTCAGAATAAACCAAAGGTTGCGGGACCTGGTCCCCGGAAGAAGAAAAATGTGCTGCCTATATGGGAAAATAGATCTCTTGTTCATCCATTCTATGGCTACAAGGTACCCAAGTTGGTTTGGGTTCCTAAGTCTGACAAATGATTCTGTTTGCAGGTTGGAGTGCGAGGGACCAATCAAAAATGGTTCGTCGATAGTGGCTGCTCAAAGCATATGACTAGAAGGATTGAAAATTTCCTCTCACTCAAACCTTAAAAGGTGGGAGTGTGTCCTTTGGAAATGAAAAGAAAGGACATATCATTGGTATTGGAAAAATTGGAAAGACACTCTTACATGCTTATTGAAAGTGTTTACTATGTAAATAGATTAAGCTATAGTTTGCTAAGTGTGTCCCAAATCTGTGACAAAGGGAACAAAGTGGATTTCTTGTCTCACTTGTGTACTGTCACAAATCTCAAAATTGGAGAAGTGGTTCTCACTGTAAAAAGATACAAGAACATTTATGCAGTGAATTTTGGTATATTAGATGAGAGTGACTTGACATATTTCAGTGTTGTAGATGATGATGCTGAGATGTGGCATAAAAGACTAGGACATGCAAGTTTCACTTTGTTGAACAAACTCACGTCGAAAGACCTGGTCCATGGGCTACTTAATGTCAATTTCAAAGATCACAAGGTGTGTGATGCATGTATCAAAAGGAAGCAGGTCAGGACTTCCTTCAAACCAAAGAAGGAAGTAAGTACCTCTAGACCACTAGAGCTTCTTCATATGGATCTTTGTGGATCTATGAGGATACAAAACAGAGATGTCAAGAAGTATATTTTTGTGATTATTGATGACTTTTCAAGATTCACTTGGAATCTGTTCTTAAGAACCAATTATGAAACATTCCCTATGTTTGTAGCCTTTGTGAAACAGATTTAAGTGAAGTTGGGGCACCAAGTTGCAAGTATTAGATCTGATCCTGGAACCGAATTTGACAATGTCAATTTCAATTAATTTTGTGCTGAAAATGGGATCAGTCATAATTTCGTGGCCCCTAGAACACCTCAGCAAAATGGAGTTGTGGAAAGGAAAATCAGGACACTTGAAGATATGGATAGAACAATATTGATTGCAAGTGGTGTGACTAAAAGCTTCTGGGTTGAGGCTATTAACACTGATTGTCATGTGATCAACAAGTGTATGATCAGGTCCCTCCTTGAAAAGACTCCCTATGAACTTCTGAATGGAAAGAAGCCCAAGTTATCCTATCTTAAAGCTTTTGGATGCAAATGTATTATTCTTAACAATGGTAAAGAATCCTTGGGAATGTTTGATGCTAAAAGTGATGAAGGATTCTTTCTTGGATACTCTTCTCATAGCAAGGCCTACAAGTCTTCAACAAAAGAACTAAAATGATGGAAGAAAGTGTGCATGTGATCTTTGATGAGTCAAATGAGCTGAGGAGCAAAGGGACACAAAGTGGTAAAGTAGATGATGGTGATCTCACAATTCCTGATGAGATCTTGGAAATCACAAATGGAAAGGTTGAAATGATAAATCAAGTTGAGGCTAGTAATGAAGAAGGAGTTGCAGAATATGCAGGAAAGACTGAAGTATCTGGTCCCTCCATTACTCCATTTGAAGCTAAAGACAGGATAGCTGATGCTGTGTTAGGCACTGTTGGTGCTGAGACAAGAAGTGAAGATCTTGGGTCAGTTGATGCAAATGACGGATCAAATGTGGCAGAACTAGGTCCCTCAAACACTCAAATTCAAGGATATAATCAAGAGGAAAGCATTGAATGTGATGAGACGTTTGCACCAGTGGCTAGGATGGAAGCAATCGGGATTTTAATCGATTTTGCATCTTATATGGAATTCAAATTGTTCCAAATGGATGTCAAAAGTGCCTTCTTAAATGGATACTTGAAAGAAAAAGTATTTGTCAAGAAGCCTCCTGGTTTTGAAAGTCATGATCTACAAGCTTAACAAAGCTCTTTATGGATTAAAACGGGCCCCTCGAGCTTGGTACAAGAGGTTGTCAAAATTTATTCTAAATAATGGGTTTACTAGAGGTAGAATTGAGAACACTCTGTTTTTAAAGAAAAGAGGGAACAATTTGTTGATTGTTCAAGTCTATGTTGATGACATTATTTTTGGTGCAACTCTTAATTCACTCTGTGAAAAGTTTGCTAAGCTCATAGGAAGTGAATTCGAAATGAGCATGATGGGAGAGTTAAATTTCTTTTTGGGATTGCAAGTTAAGCAATCTGAAAAGGGCACCATGATCAGTCAACAAAAATACATCAAGGAGTTGCTTAAAAGGTTTGAGATAGAGAATGCAAAACCCATTGATACTCCCATAGAAACGACTACCAAGCTGGACATGGACGAACCTGGTACCCCAGTGAATGAAACAATGTATAGAAGCATCATTGGGTCTTTGCTATACCTAACTGCTAGCAGGCTTGATATTGTGTTCAGTGTTGGGCTATGTGCTAGATTCCAATCAAGTCCTAAGGAGTCTCACTTGAAAGTGGCTAAAAGAATTTTGAGGTACCTCAAGGGTTCACAGGACCTGGTCCTCTTCTATCCTTCTGGAGACAACTTTGACATGGTTGGATATGTTGATGTTGATTATACAGCTTATTTGGTAGATAGAAAGAGTACCTCTGGAATGGCATATTTTCTGGGCTCATGCTTGATCTTAATGGGTACAAGAAAGAAAAACTCAATAGCTCTCTACTGTTGAAGCTGAATATGTAGTTGGTGCCTCTTGCTATGCTCAATTGATGTGGATGAAACAACAACTAGAGGATTTTGGTGTCTTCACTGATTGTGTGCCTCTAATGTGTGACAACACAAGTGCACTTAATATGGCAAATAATCCAGTGTATCACAAAAGAACCAACATATTAATACGAGACACTATTTCCTAAGAGTTAATGTGGAGAAACAGTTGATTTGCATGAAGTTCTGCAACACAGAGGATTAGATTGTAGATATCTTCACAAAGGCCCTGAGAAGAAAACACTTTGAAAGAAATTTCTTGGAGTTGGGCTTGATCAAGCTCAACTAAATGTCCCTCGATGACTGGCTATGTTAAGAGAAAGTTGTATAATACATAAAGTTTTTCTTGGAAACATCTAACTCAACTTTATACTGTTATAGGTATGCTTACATGATGCTCTCAGAATAACATAAGCACCAAAGACATTGCAGTATTTAGAGTTATTGCCTAACTATTATCAAATTGTCAAGGGACTTGGCCCCGCTGACTCAGGTTAGTAGTCTGTTCTTTACTTGCATACTTTTTAAATTTGTCAAGTGCCACGTCATTGAATGTATCTGCTCCCTCTTTCTAAATTCTTATGCCCAAATAGTATAACTTTTTTAACCGACCCATCGTTTGGTATTGGTTCCTTCCTCGTTTCTAAAACCAAATTCATTCTCTTCTCTCTCTCACTTTACCCTCTAACTCTCAAGTTCTCTTCTCCCTAATCTTTCATTCTTGCTCTAAAAGTTCAACATGTATAACAAGGAAACCTCTTCTCCATCCTCCTTCGAAGTAAACCTCTCTCACTTACCCTCTAAAACACCATCTTCCCTAAATAAAACGTCTACCCTATAGTCCCTAACTGTCCCAAATCCAAAAGACCCAAACCCTCTGATAGCTTCTCTCAAACCCATCTCTGGTCCTTCTAGAGCTCGTAAGAAATCAAATCCCCAAGAAATTTTCTCCTGCGTCCTCTAATCCCTCACCATCTGTGAGATTCGACTCTGACGACAATGTAGGTGTGACAGTGAAATCAAGAAAGAGGTGTCTGCTGAGGAAGAAAATGAAAGAGTAAAGGCAAATGAGGTTGTAGATAGTGGTGTTAGTGGTACTGCTGAAATGGAGACTGAGTAGTTGCCTGTACAGCCTCAGAGGGAACAGGACAGCTTGAATAGACCTGCTGAAAATAAGGACCTGGTCCCTCAAGGGAAGATTTGGAGTCTGCAGGAGTGTCTACCATACATGTTTCTTGGAAAGAAACCTCACCTGAGAAGGAAGCCTTATCAGAAGATTAACTCTGAAGGAGGCAAAGTTGACTCTGATGGTGGTATTCCTGTACGGTCTATGTTCAAAATAAGTCCTGGAGGCTCTAGAGCACAGAGAAAAGGGGAATCCTGGAGCAAAAACACATTACTGAAAAGAAATTTTCTGTAAAAATAAGAAAGAAACCTCCCACTACTAGGCAAAAGGCTTGGGCACGACTAGACTCTGCCTTAAAGGCCAACAAAGAAAAGACCAGTGGGAAGAAAATGAAGTTGGTTCTTTTGAAGAATTTGAGTAAGTTAAGAGATGATGAGGAAGTGATATCTGTTTCTGACAAAGAAAAGGAAGAGGAGTACACTCCCTTAGTGAGGAAAAATACAAAAGGGAAGGGAAAGACAGTGGCTTCTGAGAAGCAAAGAAGTCATAAAGAAAGAGAGCGTGTCAAGGCCCCTGAGGATGAACAAGAGGAACTCAGGACTAAGGGAAAGAAGGGACCTAGTTTCTCTAGAAAAAGAACAACCACTTCCAATGAAGAGACTTGTTCCACAAAGAAAAGGAAGATCACTATGACACGGGGAACTGGTACTTCAATGAAAGGCAAGCATAGGCAAGCAGATGTACAAACAGAAGAAATATTGGAGGAAGTAAGAAAGTTCAACATATGAGGAAATGAAGTGTTGATGGGGCGAGTGATTTCCCTTGAGATTAGTGAGCACCAAGCTTTGTATGACCTCCTGGAGGTACATAAATTTCAACAGTGGGAGCACTTGATGGTCGGTCCCCTGGTAGTCTATGAACAAGAAATGGGAAACTTCTTTACAAATCTTATGTATATGGATGATCAAACTCTGGTTTGCAAAGTTGGGGAAGTGGAGTTTACTTTGACCAAAGCACTGTTGGGAGAAATCCTTAACGTCCCCACTAATGGAAAAACTAGACTTGAGGAGGGAAGCAAGGCTACTGCTGTTTTTAAAACTCACATCATCAAACAGGGGGTGCTATTGACTATTGAGACAATCCACAAGAAACAGAAGAAGTCTCATTATCAATTGCTCTTTGAGCTTGTAACAAGGTACTGCTTCCTTGGACTGAAAAAGACTGATTGCCTCTACAACGGACGTGGTCTTTATGGAAATCCTGGAAAGCAATTACTTGGTCAGTTTGCCTGGTATCATGATGCAACACACGATGAAGGTTGTGCATGTCAAAGATGGTAAGAGTGGTCTTCATTATGGCTTTTTTCTTGCAAAGATTTTTTAGCACTTTAAGATACCCACTGGAAAACGTCACAAAGGGTAACAAGATGAACATTTTTTCCCTATCCGCTTTGGAAGATTGTGAATGTTTTCCTAAAAAGGGAGGCATAAGGTCCACATCCATCGTTTCTAGTCTGATTGCAGCAAATGAAAAAGCTCTAGCGGAGGTAGAGAGGCTTTAAGTTGGAAACTCTCTGCTTCAAGATGAACTTGCTAAAAGAAAAGCTGAAGGACCTGGTCCTAGCGGTGAAGAAGTAACAAAACTTGTTGGGTTAAGGGAAGAGAATGCTAGGCTCATCAGAAGGTTGCAACGCTTCAGGAGGAACTCCTGCTTCTTATAAGGCTGTAGATGCCCCTATTGACCAATTACTCAGCGCTCTTTGTTCTTTCAAACCTGCAAACTCATGATCCTTTCCCCTAAACTCACCATTTCCTATGTACTAGTGATCTTGGCATTTTGACAATTTATTTAGTATGTTTGTTGTGAATTGACTGCTAGATTTATCAAATTTGGCAATTTCTCTAATTCTTGCATATGATTCTCTTACTTTTGCTATTGCTGAATCTGGTTGTATTCATGCTGAGTTGCCCAAGTGGCATGGGTTAATGCTTCTGAACTTCTTCTTGCTTATGCCAACTGTCTCTTTTTGATGATGCCAAAAGGAGGAAGAAAGTGGAATGGACAAAGTTTTTTTTTTCATGATTCTTGCTGCACAAGTGTGAACAAGGCTAGCATGTTCGCAAGAGGAACCTTATATTCTACAATGGAGTAAGATATTGTTGTATGTTATATGTTGTTGAGGCCAAATTTGTAAAGAAAACTTGATACTCAAGAGGAACACCACTTATGAGTTTGTCATCATCAAAAGGGGAAATTGATGAATTCGAAAAATTGATGAATTCAAACATTTCATAGTTTTGATGATTGACATACTCGCTAAGGGACCAGTTCCCTGATAAGATTCTCTGGGCGTTGTACGACCACAACAATTGTAAAAGCTGCAGCACAATTCCGATACACAGTGCCTCAGTAGAACAACAGCTGCATGTCTACTATAAGGCAAAGGCCTTTGTAATGTCATTATCCATGGTCACATGCCTCTCACATGGATCCTCTTTTGGTTCCTTATATATACAACATGTTGGCATATTTAACCTAGCACTTACAAAGGAAGAATTCTCATCTGTGTGAAAGAAGCAGCTGCCACTGTTTTCTCAGAGCCTTCAAAATTAAGCTTAAATAAACTCCAAGGACCAGATCCCTAGATTGAGATGTCTTAAGTCCTAGGTTGTTTAAGTCTTTATCTTTTGTTCCCAATGTTGTAAACCTACACTTCTCTCAAGAAGGGTTTGGTAGTTATTTGCTTTTTACAAGCTTTTCGTTTAAACACCTAACTAGAGTTAGTTATGGTGACTTAGGGTTCAGCTAGAGTTAGTTGAATCAATGAAGTCTTAGCTAGAGTTAGTTAAGGACGTAGCTTAAAATAGAGTTATTGTAAGGAGAGGGATTAAGAGTTTAATTCCTAGATTGCAGAGGGCTTGTAATATGAAACATTGCTCGTTTAGTGAAGTTGAAATCCTACTCCGGTGAGTCGTGATTTTCTATCCCTTGAGCAAGAAATTTTCAACGTAAATATCGTGCTTATTTACTTACTGCTTTTCTATCGTAGGGAACAGATAAGATACTTGGTCCCTTATTTGTTTTGGTGGACTCTTAGTTTATATCAATAGGTGTTACTTGCAATTAGAGTTAATTGTTATGAGTCATTTAGTTCACAGAATAGTTATGCAGAAATTATAATGAATTGATTGTTTATATGCAATGAATAATGATATAGAGATTCTTATGTGATATACTTTAAAGGTCCTTTTTCTTCTTTAATGGTTCCTAATTATGTATTGCTAATACATGCATTTTTATCCATCATGTTATCTCACATAAATAATATATGATGTATCACATAACCTAAAGGATATTAATAATAGAGAGCTTAATAAGGTCAACGAAATTTTGTATTAAATTATGCGATAATTATTTTTACTTGTATATTCCACAAAAAATTAGAGTATTATCTCTATGAAATTTGATGCTAGAAATTATTTTTGCTATTGCACAAGTTAATCAAATCACCCTTTGACGTAAAAGTTGAGTTGAATGGCTGAATGGTCACTCAACTTATAGTAATTGATCACCAAAGCCACTCAATTTTGTTGTTTTTTAAAAGTCATTCAACTTTGCCTAGTTATTTTCCGTGGTCATTTTAGCTAGAAATAAAATTTACAAAACTTATGTAATGACGTGATAACTATAATTTTTTTAAAACAATTAAAATCAATGTTTAAATCTATTTAGGACCCGACCCGTCCTAAAGCTGGCCTAATTCTTAACCCGACCCCTTTAAAATGGGTTGACTATATAAAAGATGCCCTTAATAACATTTAACTAGTAAAATAATACAAATGTTTAAATGTTATTAAGGGAATTTCTAATATTTAAAATGTTAGATATGAAGAATCATTTGTGTACTTTTAGTTAAATGTTATTAAGGGTCTCTAATATAGTTAACCCATTTTAAGTGGGTTGGATCAAGAATTGGGTCGGGTCTAGGATGAGTTGGGTCCTAAATAAATCTATATATAATTTTTTGGAATAACTTTTTACTAGTTAAATGTTATTAAGGGCATCTCTAATATTTAAAATGTTAGATATGAAGAATCATTTGTGTACTTTTAGTTAAATGTTATTAAGGGTCTCTTATATAGTTAACCCATTTTAAGTGGGTTGGATCAAGAATTGGGTCGGGTCTAGGATGAGTTGGGGCCTAAATAAATCTATATATAATTTTTTGGAATAATTACTTGACATAGCTACTTCTTAGAGGTAATTATTGAAAATTACCTTTTAATTTGTTTATAATTAGTACCTACAATTATTTTGCAAATTACCATTCATAGCTATACCAAAATACATTAGGTTTAAGACGAGTATTTCTTTCTCCCTCATTCCCCCCCTCTCTGGTGCCTCTCTCATTTTTCCCTTTCCCTTGTCCCTCGGCTACCGCCGTCTCCTTCGTCTTTGCGGCTAAATACCAGATATCCGCCCAAGCAAGCTTACTCACGGATTGTTGCTTCAACGGTGGCCGCATCTGTCACGACCCAGCCCCGTGGGCCGCGACTGGTGCCCTATTTGGACACCCAAACAGACTTACGTACCAGATCGACATATCAAAATTCATTCAAACTTAACATACGTCATTTTAAGCAAATACGGAAAGCAAATATCATCTTAAACGGTCGCCCGTACAGAAACATCATATCCAAACCCAATAGATTGGCGGGATACACATCGCCAGATATATACACATATACAGACAAATGGGCCGTTTTGGCCATAATAATAAACGGGGCCGCATTAAGACGCAAATCATAATCACAAACTAACAAACATGACCCATGACCCACATATATGACTACAGGCCTCTACAAAACAGAACAGAACATATGACGGGACAGGGCCCCGCCGTACCCAAATAGTCATATATACAGAGTGTGTATAACAGAAGATATGTACCAAAAATATGAGCTCCGAATCAAAAGGAGTAATCCAAGTGGCAGAATATGTGTCCTATACTGGAGGATCACCAAAACGAACGTCTGCACCTGCGGGCATGAAACGCAGCCCCCCGAGGAAAGGGGGTCAGTACGAAATATGTACTGAGTATGCAAAGCATGAAATACAGAAATCCGAATCAAAACCGAAGTGAGGAGTACAGAATATGGATACAGAATGGGTATATCAAAATCTGTACAGAAAGTATATGTATATATCATGCAAATAAAAATCATGCATAAGGCTCAGGAACGTGGTCGCAACTCCGACGCTGGCGCCACAACACATCATACTCCAGAAGGTTTCAAATCTCCGTACAATCTCCGAACATATCGTATCATCATATCACATCACAATATCAGAACATGTCATATATCATATCACATCATAACGTCGTATATAAGAGGAACCCGACCCTATGGCGGGGCCTCGGGAACCGTAACATAGCATATTCCCGAATATAACATAGTGCGCACGATCACAAAACCGGCCCGGGATCCGGCGAACGATATCATAGTAGTAGGCACGAGCGGAGTAGTGCGGAAACCATATGCATACACATATTTAAATAAATTCCAAGACTCGACGGATAAATACATATACCTACTGATATTAAAAGGCTCAAGGTAGGCATCGAGTTCATCGGAAATTAATATACAAAAGTTACGGACTTCCAAATTACAAAACTTTCGAAAACACATCATAGGTCATTTTCTGAAAATTTAGTATCATTCATATTGAGGAACTTTCAAATAACATTATAGGGCATTTCAAACGGAGTCTTAGAAGCATTTGCACATATTCGAAATATACATGTCCAAACCTAGGCCATATCAATTATTTTTCAAACCAGATCCGGAAACGTGTCGACTAATACTTCAAACATCATAGGCATGTGACAAGTCGTATGGAATAGTTTATGGAAATCAAAGACATAGGCCATCCTAACGGCTCTAGGAGTAGAATTTTTCTTTGGGGCATACATATATGTTATTCATTTATTTCATAAAGGTCATGCCAAAAAAAGGAAGAACGGTAAGCTTTACATACCTCGATCGCTCACTACCAAATCTCGATCACTCGCCAAACAAATCCCGACTCAAGTCTCGGGCTCTCCAATATCTACAGTAATATTATCAATTCCAAAAATTACCTACAAGTACTTAGAATTTTAATTCTAATAGTATTTGTCTACCGAAATTTCAGCAGCACCTCCCCTGTAAATTCAACATCCCCGAGAATTAAACTCGGTCAAATTCATCAACAACCATACCAACAATACCAACAACCAAACCAATAACATCAAAAACCAATTTAAAATGTATTCCAACACTAGTAACCTTCCTTTCAACATAATTCATCGACATTCAATTCAACTACGAATTTTCCAAGCCAATATCGACACTTACACATTCATTACCAATTCAAGATCGTTCAAAAGCATTTAAAGGCATTTCATACCATTCTGTAAAATATACATAAATCCCACCAAGACTAGAATTCATCCGAAATCTCCAACTTTCGACACAACATTCACAACACATTTTTCATCTTCCAATTTCCTCAACAACAACCGAAATTTGCACTTTAACAATTCCATTCTCATAATTACATAATCTATAATAACATCACATACTTTCCGACAACAACTTAACAATAAATTTTTCATGCCAACTAGAACTAGAATTCTTCCATTTGCATAAAAAGGCCATTACAACACAATTAACATAATAAATAAAATTTTGATCATCCCTTTCCATTTACCCATTTTCGGCCACACACCCACATACCCATAACACAAAATTCTCATACTTTACATTCACTTCCATATACTACAACATATATATATAATTCTTCCAAGATAAAAAGAGTAGAATTCTTACCTTTTTCAAGAATTTTCACTTGATAAAAAAAAGTACTTTCTTGCCTCCAAATTTGTATCACATTGAAGAGGGCTTCCAACTTAATAGGAATTCAAAAGAGGTGAGTTTTGAACCAAAGATTTGAGCTCCACAAAAAAAAAAAAAAACTTGAAGTGGCCGAATGCCTCTTTGGTGCTCTCTCTCTCTCTCTCTCTCTTTTTTGTTCTTGAAACTTCTATTGTGTTGAAGAAAGAATCGCCCCTCTATTTATTTTAATTGGTCTTTCTTGATAATGGGATTGGGCCTTTTTCCCATAGCCATGGCCGGCCACCCCTTTTTGTTTGGGCCTCTTATTTTCCTTTTTTTTTTTTAGCCCAATTAGTTATGGGTCTTGATTTGTAATTCCCGAAACTAATTTCTAAAATTTCTCATTTTTCCCTTGACCTTCCTCCATGTTTCCACATCAACATTTCGTGAACAACACCCATATATTGAATAAAAATCAAATTATGGCCTTATTTCTTACAAGTCGAATTCATTTCGAATTTTTCCGAACATGCAAAAATGCGGGATATAACATTCTCCGCCCCTTTAGAACATTCGTCTTCGAATGTTAAATTAGCCTTATAGGTCTTATAAACATTTTGGGGGAGGTTCTTTATATGGGCAGCACATATAAATCATTCATTAATCAACATAACCAAATACGGAATTTAGATTACCTGAAGGCATAGGAAACAGGTGAGGTTACTTCTTCTTCATCTCGTCCTCCGCTTCCCAGGTCATTTCTTCTCTATTATTATTTCGCCACAAGACCTTGACAGAGGGTACATCTTTGGTGCGTAGTCTCCTCACCTGACGATCCAGAATAGCTACAGGTTGCTCTTCGTAGGACAATTCCTCCGTTACCTGAATATCTTCTATGGGGAATACTCTGGAAGGATCACCAATACATTTACGAAGCATTGACACATGAAATACCGAATGTACTGCCTCCAGATCGGATGGTAAATCTAGCTCGTAGGCGACCTCACCTATCTTCCGAATAATCTGATAAGGCCCAATATATCGCGGATTGAGCCTTCGTTTTATGCCGAATCTCATTACACCTTTCATAGGCGACACTTTCAGAAATACCCAGTCACCAATCTGGAACTCTAACGGTCGACGTCGTTTATCTGCATATGATTTCTGTCGACTCTGAGCTGCTAATAACCATTCCCGAATGAGTTTTACCTTATCGACTGCTTGCTGGATCATATCTGGCCCGATCAACTTTGTTTCACCCACATCGAACCAACCAATCGGAGATCTGCACTTTCTACCATATAAGGCTTCATACGGTGTCATCTGGATGCTGGAATGATAACTATTATTATAAGCAAATTCGATAAGCGGCAAATGAACATCCCAGCTACCTCTGAAATCAATAACACAGGCCCGCAGCATATCTTCCAGTATCTGAATAGTACGCTCGGCCTGCCCGTCGGACTGAGGATGAAATGTTGTGCTAAGACTCACCTGAGTCCCCAATCCTTCCTGAAATGACCTCCAGAAATTTGTTGTAAACTGAGCACCCCTATCGGTTATAATAGATATGGGAACCACGTGAAGCCTTACTATCTCTTTAATATACAATCTGGCATAATCCTCAGCCGAATAAGTAGTCCTAACTGGAAGAAAATGGGCCGATTTTGTCAATCGATCAACAATAACCCAGATAGAATCATACCTGCGTGGAGTGCGCGGTAAACCTGTAATGAAATCCATATTAATTATTTCCCATTTTCAAGCTGGGATTTCCATTTCCTGTAACAATCCGCTGGGCTTTTGATGCTCGATCTTAACTTGCTGGCAATTCGTGCACTGAGCAACGAACTCTGCAATATCTCTCTTCATACCATCCCACCAGTATAAGCATCTAAGATCGTGGTATATTTTAGTGGATCCAGGATGACCAAAATACCGAGCATAATGTGCCTCTCCCATAATCTGTCACCGCAGCCCTGCAATGTCAGGCACACATAACCTGCCACTATATAGCAATACCCTATCAGGTGACATCTCGAATTGGGCCTTTTCCTTATCAATGGTTGTATTTCTGTAATGTACCAGAATAGGATCCTCGAACTGACGCTGTTTTACCTCTTCCATAATTGATGATTCAGCAACTTCTCGGACAGAAACCCCAACATTTCCAGAATCGGCCAAACGGACTCCAAGGCTGGCTAACTGATGAATTTCACGAACTAATTCCTTCTTCTCTGGCTGCACGTCGGTCAAACTGCCCATAGATTTGCGGCTAAGTGCATCTGCCACAACATTAGCTTTTCCAGGATGATACAAAATATCGGCGTCATAATCTTTCAATAATTCGAGCCATCTTCTCTGTCGCAAATTCAGCTTCTTTTGCTTAAAAATATACTGGAGGCTTTTGTGGTCCGTATAGATATCAACATGGACCCCATATAAGTAATGCCGCCATATCTTCAAAGCATGAATCACCGCGGCTAATTCCAGATCATGAGTGGGATAATTTATCTCATGCGGTCTGAGCTGCTGGGAAGCATAGGCTATAACTCGACCGTGCTGCATTAGTACACAACCTATCCCAATACCAGAAGCATCACAATAAATAACATACCCATCTGATCCCTCTGGAAGAGCTAGAACTGGGGCTGTAATTAATTTTTCCTTCAGCAACTGGAAGCTGCGTTCACAAGCATCGGTCCACAGAAATTTTGCTGCCTTCTGAGTTAGCTTTGTTAAGGGTGTTGCAACAGAAGCGAAACTCTCCACAAATATCCTGTAATATCCGGCCAATCCCAGAAAACTGTGTACCTCGGTCGGTGTCGTGGGCCTAGGCCAATTCTGCACAGCCTCGATCTTCTGCGTATCAACCCAAATACCATCTGCTCCAACGATATGCCCCAAGAATGCCACAGAAGCTAACCAGAATTCACATTTGGAGAATTTAGCATATAATTCCTGTTGCCGCAGTGTGCCAAGTACGGTCCTCAGATGATCTGAATGCTCCTCTGATGATCGTGAATAAACCAGAATATCATCAATAAACACAATCACGAACATGTCGAGGAACGGCCTGAATACCCGATTCATCAAATCCATAAACACTGCTGGAGTGTTAGTCAGCCCAAAAGACATCACTCTGAACTCATAATGCCCGTATCGGGTCCTGAAAGCAGTCTTTGGAATGTCTGCCTCTCGTACCCGCACCTGATGATAGCCCGAACGCAAATCTATCTTCGAAAAATATTTAGCACCCTGCAACTGATCAAATAAATCATCAATCCGGGGGAGGGGATATTTATTCTTTATCGTCACCTTATTCAGCTGTCTGTAATCAATACACATCCGCAGCGACCCGTCTTTCTTTCTTACAAATAATACCGGCGCTCCCTAGGGAGACGTACTGGGTCTGATGAAGCCTTTTTCTAATAGATCTTTCAGCTGCTCTTTCAACTCTTTCAATTCTGCAGGTGCCATTCTATAAGGAGGAATAGATATAGGCTGAGTGTCTGGCAGCACATCTATCGTGAAGTCTATCTCCCGTTCATGGGGAAGGCCTGGAAGCTCGTTCGGAAACACATCTGGGAATTCATTAACAACCGGAACTGACTGGAGAGTAGGTGTTTCTGCTTTAGTATCATGGACTCGAACCAAATGATAGATATACCCTTTCTGGATCATCTTCTTAGCCTTGAGGTATGAAATAAACTTACCTCTCGGCGATGCTGTATTTCCTGCCCATTCTATAACTGGTTCCCCTGGAAACTGAAAATGAACTACCTTATTCTGGCAGTCAACATTAGCATAACAGGAGGCTAACCAGTTCGTACCCATAATAACATCAAATTCCATCATATCTAATTCTACCAAATCGGCCTTAGTACAACGACCACATATAATCACGGAACAGTCTTTATATACCTGCCTCGCTATAATAAAATCCCCAACCGGCGTAGCTACCTCGAACAGTTCTATAGGTTCAGGTGTTATCCCAATTTTACTAGCGACAAGGGGATAAATATATGATAAAGTGGAACCCGGATCGATCAATGCATATACAGCCCGAGAGAAAACCAATAATGTACCTGTGACAACATTTGGCGACGCCTCCTGATCCTGTCGGCTAGCCAATGCATATATGCGGTTCGAAGGGCCGCTGGAATCAGAAACCTCACCACGGCCTCTACCGCGGCCCGCTGGAACTGACATACCTCGCCCCGCAGGGCGCATAGCTGAAGGAGTAGAAGACGAACCAGCAGCTGATCTCGTCGACTGAGCTGCACCACCAGAACCACCCGCCAACAGACAGTCTCTCATAATATGGCCCTGGCGGCTGCAAGAAAAACAGGCACCTGTGGCCCTGTAACACTCTCCTGGGTGTGACCTCCCACAATAAGAACACCGGGGCATGGGTGGCCTAGACTGACTGGGACCCCTGCTCGTCTGCGAACCCGAGGCTCTGAAACTCTGGCCCGCTCCGGAATACCCTGCACTGCCAAATCATCTCCCTGTAGACTGTGTACTCCGGCCTGATGGAGGAGGATATCTACTGGACCGCTGATGCTGAGGCTGTCCGCCTCGAGACTCTCCAGAATACCCAGCTGACCTAGCCCGCTTGGGCGGTCTCCTATCACGATCTCTGCTCGACTGGTCCTCTCTATGTCGGTCCTCCATCCCTTGCGCATAAGCCTGTAACTGAGCAATGTCCATACCAGTCTGCGATGCTATCGCCATACAACTGTCAATCAAATAGCGATCCAATCCAATCACATACCGGTGCATCCGATCAGGCATCTCAGCTACTATGGCAGGTGCTTATCTATCCAGAGAATCAAACTCCAAGCTGTACTCTCGGACACTCCTGCCTCACTGCTGCAGCTGCAGAAATCTGTCAACCCTCGCCCGCCGCAACTCTGGGGGCAAAAAGTGGCTGAGAAAGGCGGCTACAAACTCATCCTATACGGCCGGTGGAGCATCCTCACCTCTGGACAGCTTCCATGACTCATACCAATTAATCGCAACATCCCGTAGTCTGTGTGAAGCCAGCTCGACAGACTCAGTCTCAGAAGCCCTGACCAGTCTCAACGCACGCTGCATCTGTCGAATGAAATCCTGGGGATCCTCCTCGGGCTTTGACCCGTAAAACTCTGGGGGACCACAAGTCAAGAAATCCCGAACCCTCAGACTGTCACGTCTGTCCATATCATCACCTCCTAGCCCGCGTCTGCGAGCCTGACCTGCTACTAGTGTCGTCAATAACTGCACGGCCTCTCTCATCGCCCTGTCCTCCGCCCCTGGCAGAGGAGATGGAGGCTCGGGCGCTAGAGTCTCTGGAGCTAATGGTGGAGTCGCTCCAGGCTCCTCTGATGATGATGGCGTAGCGAAGCCCGCTGACTGCGGCGCAGTATCAGACGTAGTCTGAGTACGAGTCTGAGTAGCTCTCTGTGCCTGGTTGGTCTCTCCTGCCACTGCTTTGCCCTTCTGGGCAGCCGTCGTCTCCTTCGGAGGCATCACTGAAAAATATAACAGCCGGTCAGAAAAGAGTCATCCTAATAGCACAGCTCTATCGCACGATCTAAGATTCAAAGAAAGGTAACACCCTAAATGTCCTGTAGCCTCCTGTTTATAGATGTGGTGTACAACACACCGATAAACAAGACTCTACTAGACACGGCCTGTAGACATTCCGAGGACAAACCGCTCTGATACCACTTCTGTCACGACCTAGCCCCGTGGGCTGCGACTGGCGCCCTATTTGGACACCCAAACAGACTTATGTACCAGATCGACATATCAAAATTCATTCAAACTTAACATACGTCATTTTAAGCAAATACGGAAAGAAAATATCATCTTAAGCGGTCGCCCGTACAGAAACATCATATCCAAACCCAATAGATTGGCATGATACACATCGCCAGATATATACACATATACAGACAAATGGGCCGTTTGGGCCATAATAGTAAACGGGGCCGCATTAAGACCCAAATCATAATCACAAACGAACAAACATGACCCATGACCCACATATATGACTACAGGCCTCTACAAAACATAACAGAACATATGACGGGACAGGGCCCCGCCGTACCCAAATAGTCATATATACAGAGTGTGTATAACAGAAGATATGTACCAAAAATATGAGCTCCGAATCAAAAGGAGTAATCCAAGTAGTAGAATATGTGTCCTCTACTGGAGGATCACGAAAACGAACGTCTGCACCTGCGGGCATGAAACGCAGCCCCCCGAGGAAAGAGGGTTAGTACGAAATATGTACTGAGTATGCAAAGCATGAAATACAGAAATCCGAATCATAACCGAAGTGAGGAGTACAGAATATGGATACAGAATGGGTATATCAAAATCTGTACAGAAAGTATATGTATATATCATGCAAATGAAAATCATGCATAAGGCTCAGGAACGTGGTCGCCACTCCGACGCTGGCGCCACAACACATCATACTCCAGAAGGTTTCAAATCTCTGTACAATCTCCGAACATATCATATCATCATATCACATCACAATATCAGAACATGTCATATATCATATCACATCATAACGCCGTATATAAGCGGAACCCGACCCTATGGCGAGGCCTCGGGAACCGTAACACATCATACTCCCGAATATAACATAGTGCGCACGATCACAAAACCGGCCCGGGATCCGGCGAACGATATCATAGTAGTAGGCACGAGCGGAGTAGTGCAGAAACCATATGCATACACATATTTAAATAAATTCCAAGACTCGACGGATAAATACATATACCTACTGATATTAAAAGGCTCAAGGTAGGCATCGAGTCCATCGGAAATTAATATACAAAAGTTACGGACTTCCAAATTACAAAACTTTCGAAAACACATCATAGGTCATTTTCTGAAAATTTAGTATCATTCATATTGAGGAACTTTCAAATAACATTATAGGGCACTTCAAACGGAGTCTTAGAAGCATTTGCACATATTCGAAATATACATGTCCAAACCTAGGCCATATCAATTATTTTTCAAACCAGATCCGGAAACGTGTCGACTAATACTTCAAACATCATAGGCATGTGACAAGTCGTATGGAATAGTTTATGGAATCAAATACATAGGCCATTCTAGCGGCTCTAGGAGTAGAATTTTTCTTTGGAGCATACATATATCTCATTCATTTATTTCATAAAGGTCATGCCAAAAAAAGGAAGAACGGTAAGCTTTACATACCTTAATCGCTCACTACTAAACCTCGATCGCTCACTACGAAATCTCGATCACGTCTCGGGCTCTCCAATATCTACAGTAATATTATCAATTTCAAAAATTAGCAACAAGTACTTAGAATTTTAATTCTAATAGTATTTGTCTACCGAAATTTCGGCAGCACCTCCCCTGTAAATTCAACATCCCCGAGAATTAAACTCGGCCAAATTCATCAACAACCATACCAACAATACCAACAACCAAACCAATAACATCAAAACCCAATTTAAAATGCATTCCAACACTAGTAACCTTCCTTTCAACATAATTCATCGACATTCAATTCAACTACGAATTTTCCAAGCCAATATCGACACTTACACATTCATTACCAATTCAATATCGTTCAAAAGCATTTGAAGGCATTTCATACCATTCTGTAAAATATACAAAAATCCCACCAAGACTAGAATTCATCCGAAATATCCAACTTTCGACACAACATTCACAACACATTTTTCATCTTCCAATTTCCTCAACAACAACCGAAATTTGCACTTTAACAATTCCATTCTCATAATTACATAATCTATAATAACATCACATACTTTCCGACAACAACTTAACAACAAATTTTTCATGCCAACTAGAACTAGAATTCTTCCATTTGCATAAAAAGGTCATTACAACACAATTAACATAATAAATAAAATTTTGATCATCCCTTTCCATTTACCCATTTTCGGCCACACACCCACATACCCATAACACAAAATTCTCATACTTTACATTCACTTCCATATACTACAACATATATATAAAATTCTTCCAAGATAAAAAGAGTAGAATTCTTACCTTTTTCAAGAATTTTCACTTGATAAAAAAAAAGTACTTTCTTGCCTCCAAATTTGTATCACATTGAAGAGGGCTTCCAACTTAATAGGAATTCAAAAGAGGTGAGTTTTGAACCAAAGATTTGAGCTCCACAAAAAAAAAAAAAAACTTGAAGTGGCCGAATGCCTCTTTGGTGCTCTCTCTCTCTCTCTCTCTCTTTTTTGTTCTTGAAACTTCTATTGTGTTGAAGAAAGAATCGCCCCTCTATTTATTTTAATTGGTCTTTCTTGATAATGGGATTGGGCCTTTTTCCCATAGCCATGGCCGGCCACCCCTTTTTGTTTGGGCCTCTTGTTTTCCTTTTTTTTTTTTTTAGCCCAATTAGTTATGGGTCTTGATTTGTAATTCCCGAAACTAATTTCTAAAATTTCTCATTTTTCCCTTGACCTTCCTCCATGTTTCCACATCAACATTTCATGAACAACACCCATATATTGAATAAAAAACAAATTATGGCCTTATTTCTTACAAGTCGAATTCATTTCGAATTTTTCCGAACATGCAAAAATGCGGGATATAACAGCATTTCCCCCTCCGCCTCTTTCTCCTCCACGATGACACCACTAGATTTAAAAAACGCCACTGCCTCCTCCATTGCCATTACGCTTCTCAGATATGATGGATACCGGAATTCATGGCTCCGCCATTACGCTTCTTAGATTTGACTGATATCAGAATTCATGGCTTCTTCTCTTTGTTGTATCTTATATCTGAGTGTATTTGCAATTTATCATCTGAAATTTTGTTGAAATATAGTCAAATACAGTTGTTGGCTGATTGTATTTTCGGGGGCAAACTAGATGTATTTGACTGTATGTGTTGGTTGAATGATCTATGTACATATGTTTGTATACAATATTTAGAGTAAATACAATGTATTTGAAATTTTGCAACTGAAATTTTGTTGAAAGACATTCAAATACAGTCGTTGGCTGATTGTATTTTGGGTGCAAACCAGATGTATTTGACTATATATGCTATTTGAATGATATATATATATATATATATATATATATATATATATATATATATATATATATATATATATATATATATGTTTCTATACAATTTTTCGTGTAAATACAGTGTATTTAAATTTTGCATCTGAAATTTTGTTGAAATACATTCAAATACAGTCGAATACATTCAACTACACCCATAACAAAAGGATACATCAATATATAAACACACTAAAATACACAGCCTCTGTCATGTATTTAAATGCACTTAAGTAGATCATTTTGAATACACACGTATTGAGAGAAATTAACAAATACATGTGACATCAAATAAGGTTGAACAGTATATTCAAATACAGCCAAATATAGTGAAAATGCCTAAATGTAGGTACGAATTGTAAATAGCAAAAAGGTAGCTACAGATTGGAAGCAAGCATTAAGATGTAGTTATTTATATAAGTTGCCCTAATTTTTTTATATCTGTGGTGTCATTAAATAGGTACCGGAGATTGCATTTCCAGCTAAAATGATCATGAAATCTTTCTAGGAAAAGTTGGAGGACCATGAAAGCTAACTAGACAAAGTTGAATGGCTTTTAAAGTACAACAAATTTGAGTGATTTTGGTGGTCAATCACTGGAAGTGACTATTGAGGCATTTTACTGCTGTAAAATTCTTACATCAGTATATTTTCATCGAAGCGCATAAAACACCGAAGGGAGGAAGAGATGAAAAGATAACAAAATCAATCTATTATTACATCCAAATAGACTATTGCAACATTGGCTATACATGTGAACATATTCTTATATGCCCAATAATAAATGTATTACTAGAAGATATGAAGAAAATTTGTACTGTAGTTGCTAATTTCAAAATTTGCGGACTAAACCAGAAGGCTGTGGAATGGCACTAGGAGCCATTGGGCATTGCGGCACCATATCCACTATAATAGCAATTTGTCATTCCTGCACCTGCAAAATCATAAACAAAAATAATGTCGGATAAAATATGAAGAAAAAAAAAACTTTGATTTTCAAATCAATTTAACTAGTCAAGCCAAAACCAACCTTAAAATAAATAATTCGGACTTCCTTTACTACTGAAAGCGTAGACCAAAAAAACGTTGTAGATCGGCGTCAAAATTTGGAAGCTGCTGTAATGCCTGCAATGAAACAATTTCCCTTCAGATACAAGAAAATACGAGCACATTTTTAATTACTTAATTATATTATCTCTCAACACGCATATTATCTCTCAACACGCCCCTGTTAGCCCGGCTTTTTCATAAGTCAAATAGTGGCGGAGTCAGGATTTTCACTAAGGGGTTCAAAATATGAAAAAGTAAACACACAAAGAAGCCATAGGGAGTTCAAAGTCTACTATACATAAAAAATAATTTTAACCTTGTTTAAACAGTGTAATTTGGCCCTTCCTCCCTCCGCCCCTGAAGCCAACATGTGGATTTTTTTTTTGTTTTTTTGTTTTTTGGGTTGGCATCGACATCAGTAACCATGTCAAATTAATGTTGTGACCACTTCGTCTAAAAGATTAAGCTGTTAGAAAGAACCCAGTTTTAATTACCACTTAATTTTGTTATGTTTCAACTGTTGGGTCCATCCCATAATTTGAGGAAGGAAACATCTCCCTCATTTTAAGGAAGAAAACAAGGAGAAAACATTTACCTTGTTTTGAGGAAGAAAACATATTCCTTGTTTTAAGGAAGAAAACATCTTCCTTGTATTTGGAAAATTGTCAAGTTCTTGCTTGAGTCACAAATGACATCAATAGGTTCATTTCATCCCTATAAACAGGGAAGCCTTCTATCATTTGTGGCATCACCAAGAGCAAGAGAGAAAAACAGTAACGAAAACACTTAAGTGAGAGATATGTATTAAGTTTAGAATTGGTTTTTTGTAATAGTTGAGTGTGAGAGTTGCTCCTCCTATTGTAATTATGTTCCGGTTATGAATAGAAGACTTTTCCAATCCTAACAAGTGATATCAAGAGCTTGGTTAATCTTCCAGGCCAATCTTTTAAAGTTTCGTAAAATTTTCAGTCAAAATTTTTTTGTCCCAAAATTGTGCTCTGAGTATACCATTAGAAAGATCTCGTTCCGAGGATTCCGAATATATATTTTTTGGAATTTTTCGACCACCGGAAGATCCCCAAAAGTACAGTCAAAGTTTCTCTGTCCACCATCGCCGCCGCCGCCGCTTCGCCACCTTCCGGCCACCAGCTCGCCGGAGAAGACGACCGGAGAAACCCGATCCGACCAACCTGTTTGACCAGAACCAGATCTGGTCAAAGTCCAACTGCCACATCATCCTTTTGTTGACTCTTTCAACCAGCTAGTGGTTAAACCGGCCCGGTTCGGTTTGAATTAGTGCAGCCCGGTTCACTCTGTTTTTGTCCGATTTTCAGATTGGTCAGACCAGTTCCCTAGGTTTTCGACCATTCCGGATTCAACCGTGAGTCCCGTTTTGCCTAATTCTGCTTCCACAGTCCAGTACAAGCAGATTAGGTGCACTTTATCATGGAGAAATCATCATCGGATACCATGATTCTGCTAACATCCTCAAATTATAACATGTGGAAACCTCGTATGGAGGACTTGTTAAATTTTAAGGATTTAGCCGAGCCGCTTGAAAATAAAGGTGCCAAACCCGACAAGAAGACAGACGAAGAATGGGCAAGAATGAATAGGAAAACGGTCGCACAAATTCGACAGTGGATTGACCATAGTGTATTCCATCATGTCGCGCAGGAAACGAGTGCTTACAAACTTTGGGAAAAGCTTGGGAGCATGTACCAAGCAAAAACGACTCGAAATAAAACATTGTTGATGAGGCGATTGGTAAATCATAAGCTACGTAGCGGTACCTCTGTCACAGAACACACAAGTCAGTTCCAAGATCTCGTGAACCAGCTAAGTGCAGTCGAATGGGTTCTCAAAGATGAGGAGCAAGCAATCTTGCTCCTAAGTTCCCTACCGGATGGCTGGGAGACTCTTGTCGTCACTCTCAGTAATTCCGCCCCCAATGGTAAGGTGACCATGCAGATGGTCACGGACGCCTTAATAAACAAGGAATCGCGAAGAAAAGAAGCCAGGGTAGATCAATCATATGCCATTGTTTCTGAAAATAGTAGACGCAACGGGGGTAGAAGCGGAGGTAGAGGAAGAGGCCGAGGCAAAGGTAGAGGTCGAGGTCAAAGTAGAGGAAGATCTCAAGTTCGAGGGAGATCACGAGAGCGGGGAAAGTCCGTCGATACCAACACTTGGTTTGAGGGCTATTGTAACTATTGTGGAAACTATGGCCACAAGAAGGTGGAGTGTCGAAAGCTTAAACGGGAGCAGCCTCAAACTAACCAGAGTTCGAGGAAGGAAGATAGTGAGACCATGGTCACCGTGTCACCAGACATTGCACTTGTTACATGCGGAGAGGAAGCATGCCTACACGTGGGCACAAATGATACTGAGTGGGTGATTGATACTGCTGCATCATTCCATGCCACTCCACACTGGGATTTGTTCAGTACTTATAAATCTGGAGACCACGGCGTTGTGAAGATGGGCAACACCAGTTTCTCGAGCATTGTTGGCATTGGTAATGTGCACATAAAAACCAGCAATGGAAGCTCACTTGTGTTGAAAGAGTTTCGTCATGTTCTGGATCTGAGATTGAATCTAATCTCAGGAGTAGCTCTGGATCGACAGGGGTATGGAAATCTGTTCAAGGATGGTACGTGGAAGCTGTCCAAAGGCTCTATGGTTATTGCTAGAGGACATATTTGTGGTACTCTTTACAAAACCAATGTAAAGTTGTATTGACCGAGTCTCAATGCAGTTGAAGAAGAGACATCGCCAAACTTGTGGCATAGACGATTGGCCACATGAGTCTGAAGGGATTGACGACTCTTGCAAAGAAAGAAGCCATCTCTATAGATAAAGACGTAACTTTGGATCCCTGTGATCACTGTTTATTCGGGAAACAACATAGAGTTTCTTTCAGTTCCACCAGAAAGAATCGTTCCGAGTTGTTGAGCCTTGTCCACTCTGACGTGTGTGGACCCATTGAAGAAGAATCTCTTGGTGGTAGCAAATACTTCGTGACATTCATCGACGACGCATCATGGAAGGTTTGGGCTTATTGTCTCAAATTGAAGGATCAAGTATTTGATCGTTTCAAGACATTCCATGCTATGGTTGAAAGGGAGACTGGAAAGAAGCTGAAATGCCTCCGATCCGACAATGGAGGCGAGTACACTTCTTGGGAGTTTTTAGCATATTGTGCTGAACATGGGATCAGACATGAGAAAACGGTGCCACGAACACCACAACATAACGGTGTAACTGAAAGAATGAACCGCACTATTGTTGAGAAAGTCTGATGCATGCTCAGTATAGATAAACTGCCAAAGCCATTCTGGGGCGAAGCTGTTCTGACAGCTTGTTATCTTATAAACAGGTCACCTTCAGTCCCATTGAACTTTGAAGTTCCAGAAAAGATATGGTCTGGGAAAGATATTTCATATTCTCACTTGAAAGTGTTCGGGTGTAAGGCATTTGTGCATGTATCCAAGGAGTTGAGGCAGAAGCTTGATCTCAGATCAACTCCATGTATCTTTATCGGCTATGGAGATCAAGAGTTCGGATACAGGCTGTGGGATCCCGAAATGAAGAAAGTGATTCGAAGTAGAGACGTCGTGTTCCATGAAAACCAGTTTCATGAGTGTGCTCCAACAATCAACAAGAAACGAAGTTATCATGCTCCAGATGATGTCCCTGAATCACCACACATTCCTCTCAACAACAAGGAACTTCATGATAATGTCCATGATGAACAAGAAAACATTGATCCGGCAGATGTTGATGATGATCAAAACGAAGAAATTCTTGAGCAGGGGGAGCCTTCACCCCAAGACGCAGCTGGAAATAATCAAGTTCGACGTTCTGCACGAGGGTTAATCCCTCAAAGGTCATACTCGCCAACAGAACGGATCCTTCTTACCAGCGAGGGGGAGCCAGAAAACTTTCAAAAAGCTCAATCTCATCGTGAAAAATCCAATTGGCGGCCATGGAGGAAGAAATGAATTCTTTAAAAAAGAATCAAACATATGAGTTGGTGAAACTTCCTCCGGGAAAGAAGGCCTTGAAGAACAAATGGGTCTTCAAGCTCAAGAAAGATGCTAGCGGAAATATCGTGAAGTACAAGGCAAGGCTCGTAGTCAAAGGTTTCCAACAGAAGGAAGGAATCGACTTTGATGAGATTTTTTCGCCGGTTGTGAAGATGATGTCTATCCGAGTGGTTCTCGGATTGGTGGCAAGTATGTATCTTGAACTTGAGCAGATGGACGTGAAAACAGCTTTTCTGCATGGTGATTTGGAGGAAGAAATATACATGGAGCAGCCCGGTGGTTTCCGAATCCCAAAGAAAGAGCATCTCGTTTGCAAGTTAAGGAAGAGTCTCTACGGTCTCAAACAAGCCCCAAGGCAATGGTACAAAAAGTTCGACTCATTCATGATGAAACATCAATACAAAAGAACAACTGCAGATCATTGTGTGTACTTGAAGAAGTTCCCCGATGGAAAATTTATCATCCTTCTGCTCTATGTGGATAATATGCTGATAGTAGGCCAGGATGCAACTATGATTTTCAACTTGAAGAAAGATTTGTCTAAGTTCTTTGATATGAAAGACTTAGGCCCTGCACAACATATCTTGGGCATGAAAATCATTCGTGATCGAAAGGCAAAGAAGTTGTTCTTGTCACAAGAGGAATACGTTGAACGCGTGATCAAAAGGTTCAACATGAAAAATACCAAGCCTGTTGGTACACCACTAGCAAATCACTTCAAGTTGAGCAAGGAAAGTTGTCCTTTTTCTGAAGAAGAAAAGAAGAAGATGAAAGCAGTGCCCTACTCTTCAGCAGTTAGAAGTTTGATGTATGCAATGGTGTGCACAAGGCCAGACATTGCTCATGTTGTCGGTGTTGTGAGCAGATACTTATCAAATCCAGGAAGAAAACATTGGGAAGCTGTCAAGTGGATACTACGGTACCTGAAGGGTACATCCAGACTATGTTTGTGCTATGGGGGAGCTAAGCCGATTTTGGAAGGTTACATTGATGCTGACATGGCAGGAGATTATGATAGCAGGAAATCAACTTCGAGTTATATATTCACATTTGCAGGGGGAACTATGTCATGGCAATCCAAGTTACAAAAGTGTGTAGCACTATCAACCACAGAAGCCGAATACATTACCGCAGTTGAAGCTGGGAAGGAGCTTATGTGGCTGAAACGTTTCCTTCAAGAACTGGGTTTCCGACAAGAAGAATACACAGTTCATTGTGATAGTCAAAACGCTATGGATCTCAGCAAAAACTCGAGGTACCACTCACGCACAAAACATATTGACGTTCGATATCACTGGCTCAGAGAAGCATTCGAGCAACATGAACTGAAGCTCTCCAAGATCAACACAAACGACAATCCTGCAGACATGCTGACCAAGGTGGTACCGAGAGACAAGTTCGAATTGTGCAAAGAACTTGTCGGCATACACTCAAACTAAAAGCCAGTGTACCCTCCTTCAGGTGTATGGGACTGGAGGGGGAGATTTGTTGGGTCCATCCCATAATTTGAGGAAGGAAACATCTCTCTCATTTTAAGGAAGAAAACAAGGAAGAAAACATTTCCCTTGTTTTGAGGAAGAAAACATATTCCTTGTTTTAAGGAAGAAAACATCTTCCTTGTATTTGGGTAATTGTCAAGTTCTTGCTTGAGTCACAAATGACATCAATAGGTTCATTTCATCCCTATAAATAGGGAAGCCTTCTATCAATTGTAGCATCACCAAGAGCAAGAGAGAAAAATAGTAAGGAAAACACTTAAGTGAGATATAGGTATTAAGTTTAGGATTGGTTTTTTGTAATAGTTGAGTGTGAGAATTGCTCCTCCTATTGTAATTCTGTTCCGATTATGAATAGAAGACTTTTCCAATCCTAACATCAACATAGAGCGTAGGCTCGAACAAAATTACCGGAACATGTGAAGAATCAAGAAAAGCCTCTGGGAATGACATCAAACAATTTTCTCTTCTTTGTGATAACATTTGTGCAACACCAATAGTGTTTCCTTGTTGCTGTTGTACAAGGTTGTTTTGTAAACACGCTGGATTTGGAAACTCCTCGGCAAATAAGTTATCTGTGTTAAAATTGGAAGTAGCAAGTTTAATGGAAAGGAACTCGACTTGTTTCTGAAGAGATTGAACATAATTGATGATTTCATCAAACATCCCTGCCTTTCCAATCGCTTTGTTGCAACCTGGGACTAAATCTTGCAAAGTTTTCATCTTCTTGCTAATTTTCGCTCTTCTTGCCTGCAAAAATTGATTGATTAAACTTAGCCAATTCCAAAAAAATAAATAAATCAACACGTTTCATTCCGAAATAGCTAGGATTGGCTCCATAAATTCACAGATGCCACAGCCACAATAGGTTAGAATGCACTAAAAAG